>NC_084633.1:6853557-7226057 GCF_033978795.1 Nerophis ophidion | reverse complement strand
AGTTTGTGGTGAACTCACCTATTTCTCGGGCTGAGGTTGCCGAATATCATTAAGAAGCCCCTCCGGCGTAATCTCCTCTCCAGTACACCTGACAAGACCTCACCTGGAAGGCTGAGGACTGTGATAGTTGGAACACACCCTCTGTTTCTTCTTCTTAAAGAGAGGAATCACCACCCCGGTCTACCAACGAAGAGGTACCGCGCCCAAAGTCCATGTGACGTTACAGAGTCTCGTCAACCAAGACAGCCCCACAGCATCCAGAGCCTTAGGGAACTCCATGCGGATCTCATCCACCCCTGGGGCACTGCCACTGAGGAGCTTTTCAACTACCTCATACACTACATTGCCTAAAGAATTTGGCCACCTGCCTTGACTCACATATGAACTTGAAGTGCCATACCATTCCTAACCCATCAGGTTCAATATGATGTCGGTCCACCTTTTGCTCCTATTACAGCTTCAACTCTTCTGGGAAGGTTGTCCACCAGGTTGCAGAGTGTGTTTGTAGGAATTTTTTACCATTCTTCCAAAAGCGCATTGGTGAGGCCACACACTGATGTTGGTCGAGAAAGCCTGGCTCTCTGTCTCTGTTTAATTAATCCCAAATGTGTTTTATCGGGTTCAGGTCAGGATTCATTGCAGGCCAGTCAAGTTCATCCACACCTGACTCTGTCATCCATGTCTTTATGGACCTTGCTTTGTGCACTGGTGCGCAGTCATGTTGGAAGAGGAAGGGGTCCGTTCCAAACTGTTTTCCACAAGGTTGGGAGCATGGAATTCTCCGAAATGTTTTGGTATCCTGGAGCATTCAAAGTTCCTTTCACAGGAACAGAGTGGCCGAGCCCAACTCCTGAAAAACAACCCCACAACATAATTCCTCCTCCACCGAATTTCACACTCGGCACAATGCAGTCCAAAATGTACCGTTCTCCTCGCAACCTCCAAACCCAGGCTCATCCATCAGATTTTGTGATGGAAAAACGTGATTCATCACTCTAGAAAACACTGCTCCACCGCTTTAGAGTCCAGTGGCGACGTGCTTTACACCACCGCATTGAACACTTTGTATTGGACTTGGTGATGCATGGCTTCGATGCAACTACTAGGCCATGGAAACACACGTCATGAAACTCTCTGCGTTCTGTACGTGGGCTAATTGGAAGGTCACATTAAGTTTGGAGCGCTGTCGCAACTGACTGTGCAGAAAGTGGGCGACCTTTTGCACTATGCACTGACCCCTCTCTGTCAGTTTATGTGGCCTACCACTTTGTTGCTGAGTTGCTGTTGTTCCCAAATTCTTCCATTTTCTTACGATAAAGTTGACTTTGGAATACTCAGGAGCGAGGAAATTTCACGACTGGATTTGTTGCACAGGTGGCATCCTATGACAGTTCCACGCTGGAAATCACTGAGAGCAGCCCATTCTTTCACAAATGTTTGCAGAAACAGTCTCCATGCCTAAGTGCTTGATTTTATACACCTGTGGCCGGGATAAGTGATTAGTTCACCTGATTGTGATCATTTGGATGGGTGGCCAAATACTTTTGGCAATATAGTGTACGTGCACACACACGAAACCCACGTGTAATAAAAATTGACTGTAAAACAAACATCCATTTTCTTGTCCCTGTCGGGGTTGTGGGGGGTGCTGGAGCCTATCTCAGCTGCATTCGGGTAGAAGGCGGTGTACACCCTGGACAAGTCACAACCAACACAGATAGACAGACAACATTCACACTCACATTCACACACTAGGGACCATTTAGTGTTGCCAATCAACCTATCCCAAGGTGCATGTCTTTGGAGGTGGGAGGAAGCCGGAGTACCCGGAGGGAACCCACGCAGTCACGGGGAGAACATGCAAACTCCACACAGAAGATCCCCGAGCCTGGGATTGAGATCCGGACTACTCAGGACCTTCGTATTGTGTGGCAGATGCACTAACCCCTGCACCCCCGTGCCGCCCATAGACTGACATTTATCCATATGTGTACTCGTTTCGCCCAATGTGCGTATTCAAACACGTCAGTCAGAATTTACTGCAAATATGCTAAGATTCTTACTTGTTTTTCTTTCTTTCTAGTGATCCTTCAATGTCAAAGTCGTCTGGGTGTTTTTTTTTTCCATGTTTTGCGGAGTAGCGTACCAACATCTGCAAGTTCCTCCTCCGTCCTATGTCAGTGAGGGCATTGTGTCTGCACTCGTCAGCCTCATTATTATGTTCTGTCTGGCGGGCGGGCCTGGCTGGTGGTCTTGATGTGAACTTGATGCTCACGAAGTCATGCGGCTGCCTGTGATGTGGGGAGCGTCAAGGGGCTTGTGTTGAATCTTTGCAAGCCACTTGTCAGCGCCTCTAATGAAAGTGGCGCTTCTCCCCCCCAACCCCCCCGCACCTCGGTGGCCTCTTTTTCATTAGCGGGGTCAGAGGCCGTCGCCGAAGGCTGAAACTAAACGGATAGACGGGTGAGAAAGATGGGGAGGGGGTAAACATTTGGTAGCTAAAAAGCGGACATTGTTAGATCAAACGTTTTGCACAAATATTGAACATGAAACCCATGAATCAAAGACATAAAGTGTTGTCTATCATGTCCGTGGAAACACAGATGTGGTCCAAAAAGGGTAAAAACGCCATCCCTTTCTTCTTCGCCTTCACCCCCGGCCCCTTGCACATGAAAGGGGGCCGCACAGGGCCTAAGGATGGCCAGTGGGGCGTGTGCTATGCGAGGGCCCCAGGCCCAGACACAACACAACACACACAACTCCACAGGCCTCCACAGCTGGGCTGGAATGTGACCCGCTTCAGATTTTAAGGCCAGACGGGGCCCATTTGGTGTGTGTGTGTGAAAATAAAAGACATCAACCTCAGACAGACCAAATTGCCCTCTATCGGGGATATTCAAATAAAGTGTTTTGGGGGCCCGCATAGCTAGAAAGCTTCTTCCATCACTATTACTCCTATTCTGTATATCCCGGAGAACCAAGATATACTTATTTTTGTCAGGGCTATAGGAGTACTCTGCTGGTTTTTTTTTGGCAAAAAAAAAAAATCAGAATGTACTGTAAAAATGTGTGTCTTACAGAATGAATAGCCTGAATGTTAAAAAAAAACAAGAGAGGACCTAAAATAGAGCCTTGAGGAACACCCCCTGTAAACTTTAAGACATGTGTCGTACTTGGTCATTTCGCGATATTGCTTTATTTTTGCTGAAAGGATTTAGTAGAGAACATCGACGATAAAGTTCGCAATTTTTGGTGCTGATAAAAAAAGCCTTGCCTTTACCGGAAGTAGCAGACGATATGCGTGTAGAGCTCCTCACATCTGAACATTGTTTACAATCATGGCCACCAGCAGCGAGAGCTATTCGGACCGAGAAAGTGACAATTTCCCTATTAATTTGAGCGAGGATGAAAGATTTGTAGATGAGGAAAGCGAGAGTGAAGGACTAGGAAAAAATTAAAAATAAAATAAAATAAAAAAAGGACTAGAGGACAGTGGGAGCGATTCAAATAGGGAAGATACTGTGAGAGGCGCCGTGGCAGCCGTGGGGCAGGCAGGACCACTCGGCCAGGCCCAACCGCAACAAGGGATAGAGCCATACCGCTTTGAACCCAACGCTGACGGTGACGGTCAGGAGGACGCTGCTGATATAGGTGCTGGAGTAGCACACGACATAGATCGCCTTCAGAATACAGAATGGTAAAATGTTATTTATTTTTCGAAATGATGGCTGCATAATACACTGTACTTTGTGTGTGTGGTCCAATCCAACCGTGTTCGCTTGACATCTCTGTTTCATTGTAAAGCTTGACTGTCATCTTTCGGGAATGTAAACAATGAAACACCGGCTGTGTTTGTGTTGCTATAGGCGGCTGCGATACACCTCTTCCCACCTTCTTCTTTATTGTCTCCAATGTTCATTGAACAAATCGCAAAAGATTTACCAACACAGATGTCCAGAATACCGTGGAATTTTGCGATGAAAACAGACGACTTAATAGCTGGGCACGATGCTGGCAGAAAATGTCCTCTACAATCCGTGACGTCATCATACCAAGACGTTTTCAGCAGGATTTTTCAGTGCGAATATTAAAATTGCACTTTAGTAAGTTAACCCCGCCGTATTGGCATGTGTTGCAATGTTAATATTTCATCATTGATATATAAACTATCAGACTGCGTGGTGGGTAGTAGTGGCTTTCAGTAGGACTTTAAGCAAATGACTCCTGACTGCATCTGAAGCAAAAAAGCTACAACAACACCTTAGTTACTAGTGTTGTCCCGGTACCAATATTTTTGGTACTGGTATCAAAATTATTTTGATACTTCTCGGTACATTTCTAAATAAAGGTGCTTTATTTTAACAAAAAAATCTTAGGGTACATGAAACGTATGTCTTTTATCGAAAGTTTGTCCTTTAATAAAATAGTGAACATACAAGAGAACTTGTCTTTTATTAGTAAGTAAACAAACAAAAGCTCCTAATTTAGCTGCTGACATATGCAGTAACATATTGTGTTATTTTCCATTCTATTATTTTGTCAACATCATTAAGGACAAGTGGTAGAAAATGAATTATTAATCTGCCTGTTTATTTACTGTTAATATCCGCTTGCTTTCTATTTTAACATGTTCTATCTGTACTTCTGTTAAAATGTAATTACCACTTATTCTTTTGTTGTTTGAATACTTTACATTAGTTTTAGATGATACCACAAATTTGGGTATCGATCCGATACCAAGTCGTTACAGGATCAAACATTGGTCATATTCAAAGTCCTCATGTGTCCAAAGACATAGTTCCTGACTTCATAAACATAATTGTGGAGGGGGGCGTGGTCTGTTAGTAAGGACGGGCCTCGAAATCAGCGGCGGGTGAGTAGATTGCCCAGCTGGGACTGGTTATCTAATCATCTGTCGCCGTTATTAGCAGCAGCCGGAACAAGCCATGTTGTTGGGAGTTGGAAAGAGAGAGACACATGCACAGAACCAGAAGGCATAGACACGTCGGACTGTAAAGTCCTCAAAATATATATACTGCTGAAAAGCAAACGAGACTTGTGCATGTCAATAAAAGACCGGCTCAAACCTGTAAGAAAGATCTATTGGACTCAGGAGAACCCTCACAGCAGAGTGACTTCCATATAAATATACATTTAAAACAAACTAAAGAAGATGTTGTGATGCCAAATAAATATTGACATAATCATAGTAGTACTTGGTATCATTACAGTGGGGGTTAGGTGTAGATCCACCCATGGTGTTTGTTTACATTTTGAGTGAAGTGAAGTATGTTTAGCTATTCCCCGTCTTGCAGGGATGATACTTGTAAGAAACGTACTTTATTGGTGGACCAGTACTTTTCAGAGTACAGTACCGAAAATGATTCATTAGTATTGCGGTACTATACTAATACCGGTATACCATACAACCCTATTAGTTACATTACGAAAAACATTTTGTAAAAAGGAGAGGACTTAAAGTGGTGCCTTGAGGAACGCCTCAATTATGTAAATCACAAGTCTGGACTCCAAGTGTTCTATGTTTGCTCGCAAGGTTAAAGCTTCAAGTGGTCCAAGTTCCCCTTTACAAAATGAGCACTCTAGTGTTTTTTTTTAGGAATTTCCTGCAAAAAAGTTTTGTCCCTCAAGTTTTGACCTGAACTCGAGGGCCGGAGTGACTTGAAAAGCCCTGGTCTGTATGATCAACTTTAGCAGGGACAACCATCACAAATCTCCTATAAATCATCTTTATTCGTTCATTATTGTTCCATTTGGACACTAATACATCACAGTTAACATAGAAATATATTTTTAGATGTACAGCTGTACGTACTGCATACACTGCTCTATGAGACGTAAGAGACAAATAAATACCGAGTAGTTGATGTACACAATCCTGTAGAGTAAATGATTCCATAATGAAAGGAATCAAAGAGCTTATGGTTTCTGGTAGACATTCACAACATAGTACTACTTGGGGTTCAACACAAAAAAGTCTAAGAGAAAAATACACCTCAGAAGTCAAGCAGAACTTCGAAGCTGAACATCTGCAAAGGGGTCTCCCATTACAACGTTTCCATACCGAAATTGGAGACTTGAGTATCTGCCGAAATCAATCGGATACGATATCAGCGCCGATCAGACTCCATGTTTTTATTATTTTGTAGTGTGAAATGTTAAACAACGGAAAACAATAGGTATGACGAACACTAATCTTATGATGGTAGTTGTTTTGGCGAAACCTGGTGGTCACAATATTTCAATAAGCTAATGACGCATTAAACTGAATGATGCGGAAACGTTGATTGTTAGTAAACACTTTCTACTTTGTACGTAGAATTTCCAAAAAGAATTATTTGGCACAGTTTTTTATTGACAGATGTCATGTTTTAAACTGCAATATTGTTCAATTATAGAAAGTTATTATGAATGTCTAGCTTGTGCGCTATTGTATGCTTAGCTGTTGTGTAGCGGCTAGATCCTAGTAGCTTATAGCAAACCATGTTTACCTTTTATAAATGACTTCCCTAAACTTATGAGTTTATCAGAGGACATTCAGCTGTTGACTGGCTGTCCAGCTTTGCACAATTAATGTCTAGCTTGTGTGCTATTGTATGCTTAGCTGTTGTGTAGCTGTGAGCTCCTAGTAACTTGTAGCCAACCTTGTTTACCTTTTATAAATGACTTCCCTAAACTTGTGAGTTTACCGGAGGACATTCAGCTATTGACTGGCTGTCTAGTTTTGCACAAGTAATGTCTAGCTTGTGTGCTATTGTATGCTTAGCTGTTGTGTAGTGGCTAGCTCCTAGCAGCTTATGGCCAACCATGTTTACCTTTTATAAATGACTTCCCTAAACTTGTGAGTTTATCGGAGGACATCCAGCTGTTGACTGGCTGTTCAGCTTTGCACATTTAATGTCTAGCGTGTGTGCTATTGTATGCTTAGCTGCTGTGTAGCTGCTAGCTCCTAGTAGCTCATAGCCAACAGAGAAGTTAAGTCCCTACCTTTAGTCAAAAGTGATTTATGACCCCTCATAAACAATGATTTATGACCCCTCAAGGTCAAAGGTCAATGATTTATGAGGGGTCAAGTTCAAAGGTTAATGATTTATGAGGGGGTCAAGGTTAAAGGTCAAAGTCAAAGGTCAGGTTCAAATGTCAAGGTCAAGTGGGTGTGGCTTACCCGGAAGAGGGTGGAGTTAAGACCTGCGGTGGGAGTGGTTAAACCAGGAAGAGGGTGGAGTTTTAAACAGAAAGAGGGCAGAGTTAAGACCTGCGGTGGGAGTGGTTAAACCAGGAAGAGGGTGGAGTTAAGACCTGACAGGGAACAGAGGAGGGTTCAGTTTTTTTTAAGAAAGCAATGTCATCTGAGCAGCATGTGACCATATATTTGATAGTTTAAATGTTTACGATCGTTTGAAACAACTTCCAGATTTCGATGTATTGATGGCTGGGAATGTTACGTGTGGAGATGTGGACACGCACGCACTTCACACACACACACACACACACACACACACACACACACACACACACACACACACACACACACACACACACACACACACACACATTCGTACGCACTGTTATTACCATGTTATTAGACATTGTCTTAGTCATTATTTGGAGCTTTATACGTTAGCGTAAAGACTTTGTTCGATTCGGTCATGATTTGTGAAACGCCTGTTTCGATTGATAAAAATAATAAAACTTACATTGACGCTCCGCAAAAAAGTCGAGTGTTTCTAAATCGTATTCAGTTTTCAGCTAAAAGAAAGAAGAGACGGAAGCCCTTTCTCGATATTTTCATCGTTATCTACCGTGGATTGGGAAGTTTTTGGTGGACACGCACACACGCACACACACGCACACACACACACACTTCACACACACACACACACACACACACACACACACACACACACACACACACACACACACACACACACACACACACACACACACACACACACACACACACACACACACACACATTCGTACGCACTGAAACAACTTCCGTACCTCACGAAAACATATTTAAACAGATGGAAAAAACTATCGCAGAACACAGTGTCACGTAGCAACTGGTCTTTACGGTCGTTTGAATCAACAGGTCAGTTTGGGGGACAAAAGGAGGGTTCAGTTTTTACTGACTTCCCATCTGACAGTTTAAATGTTTATGACCGTTTGAATCAACAGGACACGCACGCACACACACACACACGCACGCACACACACACACACACACACATACACACACACACGCACACACACACACACACACACACACACACACACACACCATTACCTCTGCTTTACCATGTTATTAGACATTGGTTTAACTCCATTTAAGCATTTAAACGTTAAAAGCATTGCACTTGTACGACGTTGTAATACTTTTTTTTTACCAGCCGATGACGACGAAGTGAAAGACGATGAACTTTGCTTAAACAGTCTTACAAAGTTGGAAGATGATTATCGAGGTGTGTTTAAACCTTCGAATTATTTAATATTGTGTGTATTCATTATTTTGTTTTATAGAGGATTTGCCGTAAGATCCTAACGCGATCGTTTTAACACAATCGCAGTCTGGTGAGTCAAATGATTCTCATTTTACAAGAAAAAAAACATGCGGTATACAATACATATATACATATATTTACTTACATCTCCGGCTCGCTGGTCTCCCTTAAAGCTGGCGGGTCCGTCAACGGCCGTTCCAGGCAGAGGAGAAGGCTTGATTGTGCCAAAGACTCCAGACATCGAATCCTTGCTCCGAGGGGAAATCATCGAAAACGACGGTGAATGTCCAACAGGCACCCGCTGTAAGTTTTTCTCGTTTTCTGTAAGCTTTTTTAAGATTCTCAGGAGCTTTAAAGAGCTCCTCTCATTCCAATGTCTTTCGCTCAAATGAATTTCGCGCCTAAGGGGAATGGGCGGGGACTGATTCCGGAGGTGGGCGGTTGTTTCCGCCAAGCAACCTTCTGGTTGAAATGGAGTGTGGATCAAGATGGATCCCTACTCTATATTCTTTTATTTAACCCAATGTTTTTTAAATACGTGTATAATGCTTTATATCCTATGTGTTGTGAATTCCATCCTACAATATCTTCCAAGGAACCCAAAGAAATGTTACCACACCTCCCGCTTTATTTATTCTATAGATTGCCTGAACTATTTCATAAACTAAATCTTGTCTTGTTTCTGATGCTATGTTTTTTATGCTCATCAATGCACTGTTGGACTGCGAGCACACAACTACTTTCCTTGCTTTGTTTTCCTCTATCCAGTTAACTGCCATATAAATTGCTACCAATTCCTCCGTAAAAACAGATAGTTTATCACTGATTATTTTATTTAATACTATGTTTCCTTGTGGGATAACTGCTACAGCTCTTACCTTTATTTTTTTTTATATAGTTTTTGATGCATCCGTATATATCATATCTCAATCCATTTTTCTATCCGGTAACTATTTAAATTTCTATTCTTTAGTAATTGCATGTTTTCTTTTGGGTTATCAAACATCCACGGTGGTATTGCAGGCATTGGTACTGTAGGACTAACTTTAATATTGTCAATTTTAACTTTATTACATATGTCTCCTATAATCCACCCAAAACTATTCTTTTTTGTTTTCTCTTTTTCTTGGCAGATTGGTAACACTGGACAAGTCGGATATCCTTGCTTGGATCCTTTTAAAGTTGCCCGATAAACTGCTGAGAGTTGATCTCTCCTCTTGTCCAAAGGTTTTTCGTTCATTTTTACTTGTAATACTGGCACTAGGGTTGATGTAGTAGCTCCACAACATAACCTTAAAGCCTGTGACTGGATCCGGTCTATTTTCCCAAGTCATGTTTTTGAAGCAGATTGGTAAATAATGCATCCGTAATCAATAACAGATGGAATTAAAGTTATAAATATATACATGTATTGTTTTCAACGTTAACCTATCAGCCCCCCAATCATTACCCCTCAAAGACCTCATTATATTTAACACCTTTTTACTTTTTCCCCTATTTTTTTATTTTCCGGAAGGAACACTCCTGAAGGAATAAATAAAGTACTATCTAATCTAATCTAATCAAATCTATTTTGCTGATGTGGGTTGACTAGTTCATATTTTTATCAAACCATATTCCTAAATATTTAAATACTTGTACCTCTTCTATATTTTCACCTTAGAGTTTTTATTTGGAGCTTGTTTGGTACTTTTGTCTTTGTAAAATGTATGACTTTTGTCTTTCCAACAGAGAATCTTAAACCTCAAGCCGTTCCCCAGTCTTGAACATTATTTACCACTTTGTTAGTTTTTTGATTATTTCTTTTGACTCTAAATAATATACTAGTCTTTCATTAATCTTTTTTTTTTTCCATTACTTTTCCCCAAATTTATAATTTCCTGCCTCTTCCGGGTCTTACCCTGACTTGCATATTGGAATTGTTACCGCTAATTTTCCCCTCTGGCGGTCATTCTCCTTCTTCATATATCCTGTCATATCATTTCAAGACCACTTCTTTGACGATGCCACCTAAGTTTTTGATCATTTGATAACCCGCTAGGTCTTTCCCCGGTGACGTATTTTTAACCTTTTTCAAAATTCGAACCATTTCATTCAAAGAAAATGTCATATCCATAGTGTTGGTAAAGCTATTATCGTTGTCTTCCATCATTTCCCCAATATTTAAACTCATTGTTTTTTCTCTCTTTTGTTTTTCCACATTTCTCAAATTATCATTACTGTGCACTTTAACACATTTTTTTTGCTAAAGGTTCTGCTGTTTCTTTACCCGTGACTACATCTTCTTTAATAAATGTGGCACATCATCCTCTTTACCCTTCATTCCTATCTTTACGAATCGTTATATATCCTTTTATTATAAAGTTTAATTTTGGCTTCAGCCCTGTTTCTTGAATACAAATTATACATGGTTTAGTTTTCATATTTTTAATATATCCCTTTAATTCATGTTCGGTTGCTATCAAACTTCTGGCATTCCACCGGACCATTAACAGGGTGTTGGAATGTGGTGACATGACTCCGTCACGTCTACTCTCCGTAGTACAGCTTGCACCCGGTACCAAGATAGTTCTTTCAACAACTTTGATGCTGCTTTGACAATTATTTTGATCTTCTCAGTCTTATTTTTACTTTCATTTTGTATCAAAGCTGAGTTGTGCTCTCTGGTTTATTTTGCAAATGAACCGACAGAACATGATCATGTACAAGACTCGCCTACCCACAATGCACTGCAACCCAACGCTCCTGGTCGGATGTTTTTTTCGGGGTTCATGGAGAGATGCGGTAAAGAGTGGTAGCCAAGACACACGGTCACACACGGTCACACACGGTCACACACGGTCACACACGGTCACACACGGTCACACACGGTCACACTCGGCAATTATTTTGACCTGGGGAGCAGATATAGAGGAAAAAAAATTTGTCTGGGGGGCCGGGATATCTGATTTTCAGGTACAAAAAACTTCACAATGACACAAAATAAACACAACAGTTAAACCTCACACTAAAAACAAGACATTGACTTGTACGTTCAAAAGACAGAATAGAACAAGTCAAGACATGCAATGCCATCTACAAAATGTTATGTAAATGTTAGTCATTACACACGCGGCTATGGTTTTGATGTATTTGTTGCAGACATGTTTACGTCAAGTAACATCACATGGTTCCATTTGCACCTTTCAACAAATCTGAAAAGGAATATTAAGAAGTAAAACTTATATTTAATCCTACCTCTTCTCCGAGCACACGGTGACCGTACATACGGGTCGAAAAATGTTGACCTAATTCAGCATTTCTCAAAGTGTGGGGAATAGAGACATGACAGGTGGGGCGCGAGGAAAGGGAGGAAATTTTTTATTTTTGATTTTTTTTTTACTATGCTTTCATTTTCTATACACACTGTAAATCACTTTGTGATTCTGTCTGTGAAATCCGCCGTATAAATAAATGTAAATTACTTATTTTTCCTGTAGGCTTTAAATTTCTCGGCAGGAGCGAAAGTTTGACAGACATAGCAACAGTAACTTTTGCAGGCAGGTCTAAGAGGAACAAACTTTCGCGCGGATGGGTAGCAGGCTAATGTGCGAACCACAATTACACAAAATGGATACATTTGCAACTCGCACCTCAAAGGTCTGCGGAGAAACAAAAATATGATGGGTCTAATCAACCAAAAAGTCAACCTAAAAGAAAATATGGCGAAGGGTATCTTGCTCTTGGATTCACGGCAGCGGAGGTGGGGGCAGAGGAGAGACCCCTGTGTGTTCTTTGTCTAAAACGGCTAGCAGCAAACAGCATCAGGCCCAACAAAGTAAAGAGACAACTCGAGACCACACATGATGTCCAATAAATTGTTTTGTTGGGGCGATGGGGGTAGGTGGGCCTTGAGTCTAAAGTGGTGATGACAGAAAAAAAAAAAAGTTTGAGAAGCCCTGACCTAATTGTACGGATCTCACTTTAAACGGCAAACCGATCATTTAAATGTTTTCACTTTTGAATATGAAACGAGGAGTAAAATGTACAATGTACAATATTATCAATTATTTCACAAGGACATGTTTTAAGGATATTGTACAGTATCATTAAATCTAAAATGAATGTGATCACTTTCAGGATCATTTTATTTTTAGCCAGTAAACAACTGTTATGTACTTTTGAATCGGGTTTTCAAAAAAAAAAAAAGGGAGGGACAATCAAGGATCAACAATGGCATGACTTTCACTAACTTGCGTGAGGTCAAAAGACAAGAGATTTTAGACCAATGCTGCTTTGGATCTGTTCCTGCTAAACTAGTAAGTGACTTTCAATGCTCAAATCAGAATAATAATACTAATTTTAGCTACTGGAAATTTGTGTGGTAGCAATAAATACCCACCAGCGCGATACTTTGCAGTTCCACACTGACCAACCACGCAACAAACTCAAAAGAACTGTACAAGGAAAAAAACAATGCAGTGACTTCAAACTGCAAATATAAGGTTTGAGTAAAATATGCAGGTTGGTGTGAATGTTGTCCGTCTATCTATGTTGACCCTGCGATGAGATGGCGACTTGTCCAGGGTGTACACCTCCTTCCACCCGATTGTAGCTGAGATAGGCGCCAGCGACCCCCACGTCCCCAAAAGGGAATAAGTGGTAGAAAACGAATGTAGGTTCCTACTGTGGAAAGTTCAGTAATACAGAATCATTGTGGCATTATCGTGTCAGTTGGACGCTATATGCGCTAGTCCTCATGGTAAATGTGGTTTTGCTTTTGGGAAAACGCCATCGCTTTGGTTCACTGGTGCGGCCAATATAAACCAAAACTGAAAATTCTTAAGTGGGGCTTTAAGTAGAGTTTATAAATCTTGTATCTGTGCCACATATAGCCTTATTTCAGTGTCAACAGTCTCCAGCTTACTTGCTACACATGTTTTGGCTCTGCCCATCCCTGTGCAGTTATTGGACCGACATTTTTAATACTTTGTCTGATGTTGTAATTACCTACTAGGCCTTCTTTGCCTTTATTTGTTGTTGTATCTTTATGTTAGCAATTGGGACTTTTTGAATGAAATTGTCTGTGGCTCCATGTTAACGAAGTTGCCTGTACTATTTGACTGATGCATTTTATTGATTGATTTATTAGCAGTAATTGCACAAAGGCATTCTTCTTATTTTAGTTTTCTGACAGCACGTAGGCGTTCGCATCAACTTTCGTCTTTTTAACAAATGGGTAAAGGGGGAATGATGTATGCCGTAAAACTAGTTGGCACATTTAATATTTAATAATAATGAATATTGTAAAATTCTATAATTTTTGTTATTTAAAGGGGAAAACCCGATTCAAAAGTACATAACAGTTGTTTACTGGCTAAAAATAAAATGATCCTGAAAGTGATCACATTCATTTTAGATTTAATGATACTGTACAATATCCTTAAAACATGTCCTTGTGAAATAATTGATAATATTGTACATTGTACATTTTACTCCTCGTTTCATATTCAAAAGTGAAAACATTTAAATGATCGGTTTGCCGTTTAAAGTGAGATCCGTACAATTAGGTCAGGGCTTCTCAAACTTTTTTTTTTTTCTGTCATCACCACTTTAGACTCAAGGCCCACCTACCCCCATCGCCCCAACAAAACAATTTATTGGACATCATGTGTGGTCTCGAGTTGTCTCTTTACTTTGTTGGGCCTGATGCTGTTTGCTGCTAGCCGTTTTAGACAAAGAACACACAGGGGTCTCTCCTCTGCCCCCACCTCCGCTGCCGTGAATCCAAGAGCAAGATACCCTTCGCCATATTTTCTTTTAGGTTGACTTTTTGGTTGATTAGACCCATCATATTTTTGTTTCTCCGCAGACCTTTGAGGTGCGAGTTGCAAATGTATCCATTTTGTGTAATTGTGGTTCGCACATTAGCCTGCTACCCATCCGCGCGAAAGTTTGTTCCTCTTAGACCTGCCTGCAAAAGTTACTGTTGCTATGTCTGTCAAACTTTCGCTCCTGCCGAGAAATTTAAAGCCTACAGGAAAAATAAGTAATTTACATTTATTTATACGGCGGATTTCACAGACAGAATCACAAAGTGATTTACAGTGTGTATAGAAAATGAAAGCATAGTAAAAAAAAAATCAAAAATAAAAAATTTCCTCCCTTTCCTCGCGCCCCACCTGTCATGTCTCTATTCCCCACACTTTGAGAAATGCTGAATTAGGTCAACATTTTTCGACCCGTATGTACGGTCACCGTGTGCTCGGAGAAGAGGTAGGATTAAATATAAGTTTTACTTCTTAATATTCCTTTTCAGATTTGTTGAAAGGTGCAAATGGAACCATGTGATGTTACTTGACGTAAACATGTCTGCAACAAATACATCAAAACCATAGCCGCGTGTGTAATGACTAACATTTACATAACATTTTGTAGATGGCATTGCATGTCTTGACTTGTTCTATTCTGTCTTTTGAACGTACAAGTCAATGTCTTGTTTTTAGTGTGAGGTTTAACTGTTGTGTTTATTTTGTGTCATTGTGAAGTTTTTTGTACCTGAAAATCAGATATCCCGGCCCCCCAGACAAATTTTTTTTCCTCTATATCTGCTCCCCAGGTCAAAATAATTGCCGAGTGTGACCGTGTGTGACCGTGTGTGACCGTGTGTGACCGTGTGTGACCGTGTGTGACCGTGTGTGACCGTGTGTCTTGGCTACCACTCTTTACCGCATCTCTCCATGAACCCCGAAAAAAACATCCGACCAGGAGCGTTGGGTTGCAGTGCATTGTGGGTAGGCGAGTCTTGTACATGATCATGTTCTGTCGGTTCATTTGCAAAATAAACCAGAGAGCACAACTCAGCTTTGATACAAAATGAAAGTAAAAATAAGACTGAGAAGATCAAAATAATTGTCAAAGCAGCATCAAAGTTGTTGAAAGAACTATCTTGGTACCGGGTGCAAGCTGTACTACGGAGAGTAGACGTGACGGAGTCATGTCACCACATTCCAACACCCTGTTAATGGTCCGGTGGAATGCCAGAAGTTTGATAGCAACCGAACATGAATTAAAGGGATATATTAAAAATATGAAAACTAAACCATGTATAATTTGTATTCAAGAAACAGGGCTGAAGCCAAAATTAAACTTTATAATAAAAGGATATATAACGATTCGTAAAGATAGGAATGAAGGGTAAAGAGGATGATGTGCCACATTTATTAAAGAAGATGTAGTCACGGGTAAAGAAACAGCAGAACCTTTAGCAAAAAAAATGTGTTAAAGTGCACAGTAATGATAATTTGAGAAATGTGGAAAAACAAAAGAGAGAAAAAACAATGAGTTTAAATATTGGGGAAATGATGGAAGACAACGATAATAGCTTTACCAACACTATGGATATGACATTTTCTTTGAATGAAATGGTTCGAATTTTGAAAAAGGTTAAAAATACGTCACCGGGGAAAGACCTAGCGGGTTATCAAATGATCAAAAACTTAGGTGGCATCGTCAAAGAAGTGGTCTTGAAATGATATGACAGGATATATGAAGAAGGAGAATGACCGCCAGAGGGGAAAATTAGCGGTAACAATTCCAATATGCAAGTCAGGGTAAGACCCGGAAGAGGCAGGAAATTATAAATTTGGGGAAAAGTAATGGAAAAAAAAAAAGATTAATGAAAGACTAGTATATTATTTAGAGTCAAAAGAAATAATCAAAAAACTAACAAAGTGGTAAATAATGTTCAAGACTGGGGAACGGCTTGAGGTTTAAGATTCTCTGTTGGAAAGACAAAAGTCATACATTTTACAAAGACAAAAGTACCAAACAAGCTCCAAATAAAAACTCTAAGGTGAAAATATAGAAGAGGTACAAGTATTTAAATATTTAGGAATATGGTTTGATAAAAATATGAACTAGTCAACCCACATCAGCAAAATAGATTTGATTAGATTAGATTAGATAGTACTTTATTTATTCCTTCAGGAGTGTTCCTTCCGGAAAATAAAAAAATAGGGGAAAAAGTAAAAAGGTGTTAAATATAATGAGGTCTTTGAGGGGTAATGATTGGGGGGCTGATAGGTTAACGTTGAAAACAATACATGTATATATTTATAACTTTAATTCCATCTGTTATTGATTACGGATGCATTATTTACCAATCTGCTTCAAAAACATGACTTGGGAAAATAGACCGGATCCAGTCACAGGCTTTAAGGTTATGTTGTGGAGCTACTACATCAACCCTAGTGCCAGTATTACAAGTAAAAATGAACGAAAAACCTTTGGACAAGAGGAGAGATCAACTCTCAGCAGTTTATCGGGCAACTTTAAAAGGATCCAAGCAAGGATATCCGACTTGTCCAGTGTTACCAATCTGCCAAGAAAAAGAGAAAACAAAAAAGAATAGTTTTGGGTGGATTATAGGAGACATATGTAATAAAGTTAAAATTGACAATATTAAAGTTAGTCCTACAGTACCAATGCCTGCAATACCACCGTGGATGTTTGATAACCCAAAAGAAAACATGCAATTACTAAAGAATAGAAATTTAAATAGTTACCGGATAGAAAAATGGATTGAGATATGATATATACGGATGCATCAAAAACTATATAAAAAAAAATAAAGGTAAGAGCTGTAGCAGTTATCCCACAAGGAAACATAGTATTAAATAAAATAATCAGTGATAAACTATCTGTTTTTACGGAGGAATTGGTAGCAATTTATATGGCAGTTAACTGGATAGAGGAAAACAAAGCAAGGAAAGTAGTTGTGTGCTCGCAGTCCAACAGTGCATTGATGAGCATAAAAAACATAGCATCAGAAACAAGACAAGATTTAGTTTATGAAATAGTTCAGGCAATCTATAGAATAAATAAAGCGGGAGGTGTGGTAACATTTCTTTGGGTTCCTTGGAAGATATTGTAGGATGGAATTCACAACACATAGGATATAAAGCATTATACACGTATTTAAAAAACATTGGGTTAAATAAAAGAATATAGAGTAGGGATCCATCTTGATCCACACTCCATTTCAACCAGAAGGTTGCTTGGCGGAAACAACCGCCCACCTCCGGAATCAGTCCCCGCCCATTCCCCTTAGGCGCGAAATTCATTTGAGCGAAAGACATTGGAATGAGAGGAGCTCTTTAAAGCTCCTGAGAATCTTAAAAAAGCTTACAGAAAACGAGAAAAACTTACAGCGGGTGCCTGTTGGACATTCACCGTCGTTTTCGATGATTTCCCCTCGGAGCAAGGATTCGATGTCTGGAGTCTTTGGCACAATCAAGCCTTCTCCTCTGCCTGGAACGGCCGTTGACGGACCCGCCAGCTTTAAGGGAGACCAGCGAGCCGGAGATGTAAGTAAATATATGTATATATGTATTGTATACCGCATGTTTTTTTTCTTGTAAAATGAGAATCATTTGACTCACCAGACTGCGATTGTGTTAAAACGATCGCGTTAGGATCTTACGGCAAATCCTCTATAAAACAAAATAATGAATACACACAATATTAAATAATTCGAAGGTTTAAACACACCTCGATAATCATCTTCCAACTTTGTAAGACTGTTTAAGCAAAGTTCATCGTCTTTCACTTCGTCGTCATCGGCTGGTAAAAAAAAAGTATTACAACGTCGTACAAGTGCAATGCTTTTAACGTTTAAATGCTTAAATGGAGTTAAACCAATGTCTAATAACATGGTAAAGCAGAGGTAATGGTGTGTGTGTGTGTGTGTGTGTGTGTGTGTGTGTGTGCGTGTGTGTGTGTATGTGTGTGTGTGTGTGTGTGTGCGTGCGTGTGTGTGTGTGTGCGTGCGTGTCCTGTTGATTCAAACGGTCATAAACATTTAAACTGTCAGATGGGAAGTCAGTAAAAACTGAACCCTCCTTTTGTCCCCCAAACTGACCTGTTGATTCAAACGACCGTAAAGACCAGTTGCTACGTGACACTGTGTTCTGCGATAGTTTTTTCCATCTGTTTAAATATGTTTTCGTGAGGTACGGAAGTTGTTTCAGTGCGTACGAATGTGTGTGTGTGTGTGTGTGTGTGTGTGTGTGTGTGTGTGTGTGTGTGTGTGTGTGTGTGTGTGTGTGTGTGTGTGTGTGTGTGTGTGTGTGTGTGTGTGTGTGTGTGTGAAGTGTGTGTGTGTGTGCGTGTGTGTGCGTGTGTGCGTGTCCACCAAAAACTTCCCAATCCACGGTAGATAACGATGAAAATATCGAGAAAGGGCTTCCGTCTCTTCTTTCTTTTAGCTGAAAACTGAATACGATTTAGAAACACTCGACTTTTTTGCGGAGCGTCAATGTAAGTTTTATTATTTTTATCAATCGAAACAGGCGTTTCACAAATCATGACCGAATCGAACAAAGTCTTTACGCTAACGTATAAAGCTCCAAATAATGACTAAGACAATGTCTAATAACATGGTAATAACAGTGCGTACGAATGTGTGTGTGTGTGTGTGTGTGTGTGTGTGTGTGTGTGTGTGTGTGTGTGTGTGTGTGTGTGTGTGTGTGTGTGTGTGTGAAGTGCGTGCGTGTCCACATCTCCACACGTAACATTCCCAGCCATCAATACATCGAAATCTGGAAGTTGTTTCAAACGATCGTAAACATTTAAACTATCAAATATATGGTCACATGCTGCTCAGATGACATTGCTTTCTTAAAAAAAACTGAACCCTCCTCTGTTCCCTGTCAGGTCTTAACTCCACCCTCTTCCTGGTTTAACCACTCCCACCGCAGGTCTTAACTCTGCCCTCTTTCTGTTTAAAACTCCACCCTCTTCCTGGTTTAACCACTCCCACCGCAGGTCTTAACTCCACCCTCTTCCGGGTAAGCCACACCCACTTGACCTTGACATTTGAACCTGACATTTGAACCTGACCTTTGACTTTGACCTTTAACCTTGACCCCCTCATAAATCATTAACCTTTGAACTTGACCCCTCATAAATCATTGACCTTTGACCTTGAGGGGTCATAAATCATTGTTTATGAGGGGTCATAAATCACTTTTGACTAAAGGTAGGGACTTAACTTCTCTGCCAACCATGTTCACTTTAATAAATGACTTCCTTAAACCTGTGAGTTTATCGGAGGACATTTAGCTGTTGGTTGGTTGTCCAGCTTTGCACAAGTAATGTCTAGCTTGTGTGCTATTGTATGCTTACCTGTTGTGTAGCTGCTAGCTCCTAGCAGCTTATAGCAAACCATGTTTACCATTTATAAATGAATTCCCTAAACTTGTGAGTTAATCGGAAGACATTTAGCTGTTGACTAGCTGTCCAGCTTTCCACAAGTAATGTCTAGCTTGTGTGCTATTGTATGCTTAGCTGTTGTGTAGCGGCTAGCTCCTAGTAGCTTATAGCAAACCATGTTTACCTTTTGTAAATGACTTCCCTAAACTTATGAGTTTATCAGAGGACATTCAGCTGTTGACTGGCTGTTCAGCTTTGCACAATTAATGTCTAGCTTGTGTGCTATTGTATGCTTGGCTGTTGTGTAGCTGCGAGCTCCTAGTAACTTGTAGCCAACCTTGTTTACGTTTTATAAATGATTTCCCTAAACTTGTGAGTTTACCGGAGGACATTCAGCTATTGACTGGCTGTCTAGTTTTGCACAAGTAATGTCTAGCTTGTGTGCTATTGTATGCTTAGCTGTTGTGTAGCGGATAGATCCTAGTAGCTTATAGCCAACCATGTTTACCTTTTATAAATGACTTCCCTAAACTTGTGAGTTTATCGGAGGACATCCAGCTGTTGACTGGCTGTTCCGCTTTGCACAATTAATGTCTAGCGTGTGTGCTATTGTATGCTTAGCTGCTGTGTAGCTGCTAGCTCCTAGTAGCTTATAGCCAACCATGTTCACTTTAATAAATGATTTCCCTAAACTTGTGAGTTTACCGGAGGACATTCAGCTATTGACTGGCTGTCTAGTTTTGCACAAGTAATGTCTAGCTTGTGTGCTATTGTATGCTTAGCTGTTGTGTAGCGGATAGCTCCTAGTAGCTTATAGCCAACCATGTTTACCTTTTATAAATGACTTCCCTAAACTTGTGAGTTTATCGGAGGACATTCAGCTATTGACTGGCTGTCTAGTTTTGCACAAGTAATGTCTAGCTTGTGTGCTATTGTATGCTTAGCTGTTGTGTAGCTGCTAGCTCCTAGTAGCTTATAGCAAACCATGTTTACCATTTATAAATGAATTCCCCAAACTTGTGAATTAATCGGAAGACATTTAGCTGTTGACTAGCTGTCCAGCTTTCCACAAGTAATGTCTAGCTTGTGTGCTATTGTATGCTTAGCTGTTGTGTAGCTGCTAGCTCCTTGTAGCTTATAGCCAACCATGTTTACCTTTTATAAATTACTTCCAAACACTTGTGAGTTTATCGGAGGTCATTCAGCTTTTGACTAGCTGTCCAGCTTTGGACAAGTAATGTATAGCTTGCGTGCTAATGTATGCTTAGCTGTTGTGTAGCTGCTAGCTAATAGTTTCTTATAGCCAACCATGTTTACCTTTAATAAATGACTTCCCTTAACTTGAGAGTTTATCGGAGGACATTCAGCTGTTGACTGGCTGTCTAGTTTTGCACAAGTAATCTCGAGCATGTGTACTATTGTATACTTAGCTGTTGTGTAGCTGCTAGCTCCTAGTAGCTTATAGCCAACCACCTTTTACCTTTTATAAAAGACTTCCCTAAACTTGTGAGTTTCCTGGAGGACATTTAGCTGTTGACTGGCTGTCCAGCTTTGCACATGTCTAGCTTGTGTGCTATTGTATGCTTAGCAGTTGTGTAGCTGCTAGCTCCTAGTAACTTGTAGCCTACCATGTTTACCTTTTATAAATGACTTCCCTAAACTTGTGAGTTTACCAGAGAACATTCAGCTATTGACTGGCTGTCTAGTTTTGCTCAAGTAATGTCTAGCTTGTGTGCTATTATATGCTTAGCTGTTGTGTAGCTGCTAGTAGCTTATAGCCAACCACGTTTATCTTTTATGAATGGATTCCCTAAACTTGTGAGTTTATCGGAGGACATTTAGCTGTTGGTTGGTTGTCCAGCTTTGCACAAGTAATGTCTAGCTTGTGTGCTATTGTTTGCTTAGCTGTTGTGTAGCTGCTAGCTGCTAGTAGCTTATAGCCAACCAGGTTTACCTTTAATAAATGACTTCCCTAAACTTGTGAGTTCATCGGAGGACATTTAGCTGTTGACTGGCTGGCCAGTTTTGCACAAGTAAACAAACACGCTGCAGGAACACTGTATCAGAGATTCTAGATTCAAGCCGATATCATCCGTTATTCTTTTTTGTTATCATTGCTAATATCGGAGCGATATGCAATATCAATATCGGATCGGTACACCCCTAGATGAAAGTAGATTTTTTTTTTAATAGCTATTTTGCAGTATAGCTAACATCTATTTATGCTGCTTTTGCAATTAGAATATTAAACAGTTACATTAAAAATTGCATAGTTAATAAAGATTATATAATGGGGAAAAAATGAATTGACTCTAAATAATGTCTAACGGGGGGAAAAAACATTTTAAAATGACAACAATTTGGAAATCAACCAGCGTCACGGAAGCACATTTCTGTTGCCAAAGCAAGATGCTAACTTTTATTGAGTAAACCCGAACATTATTCTGTATAGAGTGTGTCAAGTTTAACGAGTTAACTCGTTAGTGATTAATCCCAAAACATACGCAGATTAATCAAGCAATTTATCTTGCCTGGAATTTGCATTTGTGTCAAAATATTTGCATTTTTAAAGTTAATTTAAGTAATTTGGTTAAGTACAAAGAATCACAATTTAAAAGTGCGATTAATCTGATTTTAAATGATATATCATTTGACAGGACTATTTTAAATGGCTTTAAAGTGTCGGAGACAAGATCAGTTTTCGATCTTTATCTCCCCCACCCCACCGTTTAACAGTTAACTTGAAGCAAAAGGGAAACAAAAGTTGTTCAATGCTCAGAAATAATCTCCAATAATCTGCGTTATTACTACACATATCCTGCGAGATTTCAAACCAACCTTCTGACAGTTAAATCAAAAAGATTAACTCTCGTAGTCAGCATTTATTCTGCTTTTTGAGGTACCTACTTCCTCCAAAGGATTCATAAAGAGAACCGAACTGAAAAACTTGTCGTCTCGTAAATATAATAAGCATATTGAAGAAGAAAGAAGCTGCTAAAGCTTGCACATAACTGAAGTAACTTTGGAAAAATAAAGGTTTCTTTATCTTTCTCAAGCTGTTGCACTCATACTTTTATAAAGCCCCGATTTTAGATGATAACTTTTAAAGGGGAACATCATCCACAATCTTTATGTTAAGTTAAAGTACCGCTGATCGTCACACGCACACGAGGTGTGGTGAAATTACCCTCTGCATTTGACCCATCCCATTGTTCCAAACCCTGTGAGGTGAGGGGAGCAGTGAGCAGCAGCGGTGGCCGCGCTCTGGAATCATTTTGGCGAGTTCACCCCCAATTCCAACCTTTGATGCTGAGTGCCAAGCAGGGTGAGACGGGAAAACGCACCGTTCTCTTTTATATTTGTTATTAATAGTGAAAAACTGCTAGTACAAGGCGGCTAACGGGGAGTCATCTACTGCACCTATAAAAAAACATTCAAAAACCGCCGTTAACGCTCATTTTACATGCTGTGAGCTGCATAGTAACCAAGTTATAGCAACTCTGGTATTGTAAGAGCTACCACAGAGGAACTACTTTTCTGGCGTAGTGACCACAATCTTGTAGACAGCTATTGGCTACTAGCATTAGTTTCAACCCGCCATTAAATAAAGAAGGACCATTAGCGGCTGCAGTGAGAGTCCACATTGAAAGTCACTGTTACCTGTTCTTATTCGAAACGTTTAGCAATTGTGCTACATGATAACGCTTCGAGGCTAACAATAGTGCTACATGATAACGCTTCGAGGCTAACAATAGTGCTACATGATAACGCTTCGAGGCTAACAATAGTGCTACATGATAACGCTTGACGGTCTGCCACTAGTGGTATAGCAAAATCAAAAGTGCTCTCTTTGTATTTTTTGCGGATAGCTACTGACCGAAATACTGTAAATACTGCATGTAATCTTGAATGCGCCTGTGTGGACAGCGTGTATATACAAGGGTGTTGAAGGTTTTCTAGAGGGCTTTATAGGGGTTAACTGTATTGTTAGCCGCCTCTTACTAGAATTGTTTTACTATTTCGAATTTGTTGCGGATAGTTACTGTTGCTATGTGTCTGTGAAAGTCATGTGTTATGGTAATGATTAGAATGAGCGAAATACTGTAAATATTACATGTAATCATGAATGTGCCTGTGTGGACAGCGTGTATATATATATATACACAAGAGTGTAGGAGGTTTTCCATAGGGCTTTTTAAGTGGACTAGATCATATCTGAATTAACTGTATTGTTAGCCGCCTCTTAATAGAATTGTTTTACTATTTAGAATTTGTTGCCGATAGCTACTGTTGCTATGTGTCTGTGAAAGTCATGTGTTATGGTAATGATTAAAATGAGCGAAATATTGTAAATATTACATGTAATCATGAATGTGCCTGTGTGGACAGGCACATTCATGAATTAACAATACAGTTAATTCAGATATGATCTATTCCACTCAAAAAGCCCTATGGAAAACCTCCTACACTCTTGTGTATATATATATATATATATATATATATATATATATATATATACATATATATATATATATATATATATATATATATACACAAGAGTGTAGGAGGTTTTCCATAGGGCTTTTTAAGTGGAATAGATCATATCTGAATTAACTGTATTGTTAGCCGCCTCTTACTAGGATTGTTTTACTATTTAGAATTTGTTGCCGATAGCTACTGTTGCTATGTGTCTGTGAAAATCATGTATTATGGTAATGCTTAAAATGACCGAAATACTGTAAATATTACATGTAATCATGAATGTGCCTGTGTGGACAGCGTATGTGTGTATATATATATATATATATATATATATATATATATATATATATATATACATATATATATATATATATATATATATATATATATATACACACACACACACACAAGAGTGTAAGAGGTTTGCCATAGGGCTTTATAGGTGGAATAGATCGCGTCTGAATTAACTGTATTGTTAGCCGCCTCTTACTAGGATTGTTTTACTATTTAGAATTTGTTGCCGATAGCTACTGTTGCTATGTGTCTGTGAAAATCATGTATTATGGTAATGCTTAAAATGACCGAAATACTGTAAATATTACATGTAATCATGAATGTGCCTGTGTGGACAGCGTATATATATATATATATATATATATATATAGACACACACACACAAAAGAGTGTAAGAGGTTTTCTATAGGGCTTTACAGTTGGAATAGATCGCATCTGAATTAACTGTATTGTTAGCCGCCTCGTACTAGGATTGTTTTACTATTTAGAATTTGTTGCCGATAGCTACTGTTGCTATGTGTCTGTGAAAGTCATGTGTTATGGTAATGCTTAAAATTACCAAAATACTGTAAATATTACATGTAATCATGAATGTGCCTGTGTTCAGATCGTATCTGAATTAACTGTATTGTTAGCCGCCTCTTACTAGAATTGTTTGACCATTTAGAACACACATAAAAGAGAAAAAGAAGTGTGTTCTTGTCTGACATAGAGATTGTGGATTTTTTTTAAAAAGTGCAGTTCTGACTGGTGGACTTGTCTGTACAATTGATAGAGATTGGTAACAATTAATAGTCTCGCTACTGAGTGCCGGGGAACTCTTTAAAGAAACCGCAGCTTTTCTTGTGGGCGACCTCGCGAAGTTTCCTGACCTTACGTGCGCCGGAGGGGCTAACGAAGCTGTCCGGCTGCAGGACCGCCATCCCGTTGTGAACTTCGCCCATGATGATGAGCGGGTTCTCGGCCACGGTGATATTGGGGCAGGGACAGTTCCAGTCCATGTTGAGCAGAGTCACCTCCAAGGGTTCTTTCCCAAAGAACTTGAGACCCATCTTCTCGTCCTTCAGGATCTCCTCCACCGTCACCAGGGCGTGACCGGACTCTTGCTCCTCGGTCAGCTCCGTGACCCGTCCCAGGATGACGAAGTCACTCTTGCAGAAGCTTGTCACCATTTTCCCCCGAGGCTTGCAGGCCTTGCAATTGTGGTTCCTGGGAAAGGGGCACATTCCCTCGCAGGCCTCTTTGGACTCGAAGTTGTTCTCGTTGCCGCCGCATCCGCCGTAGACAAAGGACTGGCACTTTTTCAGGGCGTTGCTGTAGGCCCAGCGCTGCTCGTAGGCCTTGCATGGGCCTTGGAGACTGGGTAGGCTGCAAGGAGCCGCCAGCTCTCCTCCACACGATAGCATGCAGACATCGTAGGAGTCGAAGTGGTTCCGGTTCTTATTGCACTGGCTGAAGGTGAAGGTGAAGCAGTTGTTCCTGCTCGATTCGTAGTACCAGCTCATGCTCTCTTCGCCGCAGTCGTCCGTGTCCGGACCTTTCAAGCACTCTGCAGGTGGGAAGGGCAGATGAGTGTTATTGCCTCCTCCGTCCTTTCCCTTATCCTCTCTCATGATCACCGCTAAAGGAAAGTGCGACGACACGCTTCCTCCCACGTTTCTAGCCGTGCACGTATAGATCTCGGCATCCTGGAGCTGCGAGTTGTATATGACCAGCTGGCCGATGTTGGTGACCACGACGTTCCCCTGCACGTGGTTCGGTCTCATGACCACGTTGTCTTTGCCCTTCAGTTGTTTCTCCCAGGTGATTTCCGGGGTAGGCTTCCCGGAGACCTCGCACAGGAAGCTGGCCGTCTCGCCCACAAAAACAGCCTGCTGGGTGGGGCCGCTGTGGATGGTGGGAGGGTGGATGTCAGCTGGCAGGGTGGTCTGTAGAGCCGTGGTTGGATAGAGGGTGGTGTCCGCAGGGATTGGACTGGTGTTTGGCCAGGTCAGGTGGTACCTGTAGGTAAGTGGAGTAGGAAGAGAGTTAATCAGAGCTTCAAACCTACAGTATGTACTGTAACGGTACGTGTGTTTGTATTGAACCGTTTCGGTACGGGGGTTTCGGTTCAATACGGAGGTGTACCGAACAAGTTTCGAAGCTAAAGTCTTAACAAGCTGCTTTGCTTCTTCTGCCTCTGTCTCAGCACCCAGCATTGTCCCACCCACACAACCATCTGATTGGTTACATATATAGCGGTAACAGCCAATCAGCAGTGCGTATTCAGAGCGCATGTAGTAAATGCTTAAGCGTTGAGCAGATAGGTGTTTAGCCGGTGAGCATAAGGCAGCGTATTCTCCCCAAATGATAATAAACACCTCCCAGTCAACTACTACTAACATCACTATGAGCCCGTTGACCTTCTAGAAACTTAAACTGCAGCTCAGCTCGCTCGCAGTTCTGGCTTGAGGAGAAGGCTAATTAGCTTTTAGCGTAACGTTAAATCATTTTGCGGTGTGTGTGTGTTTTACGGACAGAAAAGCTTTGAATGGCAGGGTCCCTTCTATCACATGTTGACAAAAATATAACATTTACATAATAAAAATCAATTACAGGATTCCCAAATGCTGTGATGAATTAAGCATGATGAGTTGACTTGAAACTATTTAATGTTGCACTTTTTATATGTAAAAGAAAAGTTTTGTCATTTTATTTAATCTGAGCAACAATTTGAGTCAGTTTAATGTGGATTAATGTGGGCAGAATTATTATAGTGTTCTCACTGTTAAAAGGATAAAGCCGTTGTTTACAAATTTGGTAAATAAATAACCCAAAAATTTATATTTTGTTGTTTTCTTACTGTCCCGAAAATGAACCGAACCGTGAGCTCTAAACCGAGGTACGTACCGAATCAAACTTTTTGTGTACCGTTACACCCCTAACAGTATGTTCTCTGATAACCTTCACACACATTTTAATAGTTTCCATTCAGGTTGTCTCACAGGAGCTGTTACAGATCTTGATAAATATCTACGATTCCATTGTGAATGCATTAACTATGAGTTAGTTTAACAGCGCTAATTGTTTTTTTACACACAATTAGCGCGCATGCATCCTGACTCCTTTTTGACCCTCAGCCCATTCCGTAGTTTTGGGATACATAAAGGCATTCAGTTACTACTGGGCCACAAGCCCGAAGACAGCAAGCGGAAATGCACGAAGAAAAGGGTACATTACGGAAATTTCAGATCCAAAGCCATGGCAAGTCGTTCTCCTGACAAAACAAGACCATTTTATCTTCGATTGCCTCAGGAAATCTGTAGAACAGGGGTCACCAACCTTTTTGAAACCAAGAGCTACTTCTTGGGTACTGATTAATGCGAAAAAATTGCCAGAAATAGCCAATTTGCTCAATTTACCTTTAATATATATATATATATATATATATATATATACATATATATATATATATATATATATATATATATATACATATATATATATATATATATATATATATATATATATATATATATATATATATATATATATATATATATATAAAATGGGTATTTCTGTCTGTCATTCCACCGTACATTTTTTTTCCTTTTACGGAAGGTTTTTTTGTAGAGAATAAATTATGAAAAAAACACTTAATTGAACGGTTTAAAAGAGGAGAAAACAGGAAAAAAATGAAAGTTTTATTTTGAAACATAGTTTATCTTCAATTTTGACTCTTTAAAATTCAAAATTCAATTGAAACAAGAAAGAGAAAAACTAGCTAATTCAAATCTTTATGAAAAAATTTAAAAAATAATTTATGGAACATCATTAGTAATTTTTCCTGATTAAGATTAATTTTTGAATTTTGATGACATGTTTTAAAAAGGTTAAAATCCAATCTGCACTTTGTTAGAATATGTAACAAATTGGACCAAGCTATATTTCTAACAAAGACAAATCATTATTTCTTCTAGATCTTCCAGAACAAAAACTTTAAAAGAAATTCAAAAGACTTTGAAATAAGATTTAAATTTGATTTGAAAGATTTTCTAGATTTGCCAGAATAATTTTTTTGAATTTTAATCATAATAAGTTTGAAGAAATGTTTCACAAACATTCGTCGTCGAAAAAACAAAAGCTAAAATGAAGAATTAAAATTAAATGTATTTATTATTCTTTACAATAAAAAAAATAAATTTACATTGATTTAAATTGTCAGGAAAGAAGAGGAAGGAATTTAAAAGGTAAAAATGTATATGTGTTTGAAAATCCTAAAATCATTTTTAAGGTTGTATTTTTTCTCTAAAAAAGGTCTTTATTAAAGTTTTAAGAAGCAAAGTAAAAAAAAAAAAGAATTTATTTAAACAATTGAAGACAAATCTTTAAAATATTTTCTTGGATTTTCAAATTCTATTTGAGTTTTGTCTCTCTTAGAATTAAAAATGTCGAGCAAAGCGAAACCAGCTTGCTAGTAAATAAATAAAATTTAATAAAATAGAGGCAGCTCACTGGTAAGTGCTGCTATTTGAGCTATTTTTAGAACAGCCAGCGGGCGACTCATATGGTCCTTACGGGCGACCTGGTGCCCGTGGGCACCGCGTTGGTGACCCTTGCTGTAGAGACTCCTCCCACCCCCACTAAGGGCGGTTTTCACTGCTAGACTTTGGAAAAAGGTTCCGCAGCCTCTGTAGCATAAACTCCAGGTTCTGTAACAGCTTCTACCCTCAGGCCATAAGACTCAACGCATCATCATAATCCCCTCGATTCCCCCCCAAAACGGAGTAACTCTTTGGAATATAAAGACAATATAACATACATCCATAAACGTGGATGCATATGTAAAATATTTAAGATTATTCCTATGATTTAGGGTTCTTCCTATGACACAGTATTGGTATTTGAGTGGATATGAACACTGTGAGAGACAAAATTAACTCAGCAAACAAAAGCAAAAGGGAAAGATTGAAAATACTTAACATGTTACCTGCAGGTGACCTCAGAGATAGAGATACCCTTGGAGCACGCCTCGGCATCCATGTAACACTTGTTATAGTAAGTCATTCCGTCAGAAGCACACGTGAAGTGAGGTTCTCGCTCGCAGCGGTCCCGGCACTTACACACGGGCTGCCCGTCCCAGATGTCGCACTCGGAGCCTTGCTGGGAGCACATGAACTTGTCACAGGTGGCGCCTTTGGGCATGCCGATGGGCCCCTTGTTGCCCTTGATGTCTATGTAGCGTGCAGCCACACAGCTCTTGTTGCCGCACACGTTGGGGCAGCACTTCTCGAATGTCTCGCAGTCCTGAAAGGTGGACGAGAAAACAACATTTCTGCAATACGTATCTTCACGTGACTAAGTCCTCAGGATCTTTGCCTACCAATTTTGCTGTAGGTCCTTGAAAACATTGGAGCACCACTGTCATAGAAAGGATCTTTAGCTAATGTTTTTCGTTGTAGGTCCTTTAAAACAGTAGATGAAGGGTATTTGACTGGTGCTTTTGCTGCAGATCCTTAAAAACAGAAGCATGCCACTGTCATATAAAAGATCTTTGACTATTGTTTTGTTGTAGGTCTTTTAAAGCAGTAGATAAAGGGTATTTGACTGGGGGTTTTGCTGCAGATCCTTAAAAACAGAAGCATACCATTGATCTACTGTTTTAAAGGACCCACAACAAAAAACATTAGTCAAAGATCCTTTATAGCACAGTGGCGCTCTACTGTTTTAAAGGACCTAAAACAAAAAATATTGGTCAAAGATCCTCTATAAAACAGTCGTGCACCACTGTCATATAAACAATATTTGACTAATGTTTTTGCTGTATGTCTTTAAAACAGTCGTGTACGGCTGTTTTATAGAGGATCTTTGACCAATATTTTTTGTTGTAGGTCCTTTAAAACAGTGGAGCACCAACCACTGTGCTATAAAGGATCTTTGACTATTGTTTTGCTGTAGGTCCTTAAAAACAGAAGCATGCCACTGTCATATAAAAGATCTTTGACTAATGTTTTTGCTGTATGTCTTTAAAACAGTAGTGCACTACTGTTTTATAGAGGATCTTTGACTAATGTTTTTGTTGTATGTCCTTTAAAACAGTGGAGCACCACTGTGCTAAAAAGGATCTTTGACTATCGTTTTGTTGTAGGTCCTTAAAAACAGAAGCATGCCACTGTCATATAAAATATATTTGACCAATGTTTTGGCTGTTTGTCTTTAAAAGATTAGTGCAAGACTGTTTTATAGAGGATCTTTGACCAATATTTTTGTTTTAGATCTTTTAAAAAAGTAGAGCACCACTGTGCTATAAAGGATCTTTGGCTAATGTTTTATGTTGTAGGTCCTTTAAAACAGTAGATGAAGGGTATTTGACTGGTGCTTTTGCTGCAGATCCTTAAAAACAGAAGCATGCCACTGTCATATAAAGGATCTTTGACTATTGTTTTGTTGTAGGTCTTTTAAAGCAGTAGATCAAGGGGTTCGACTGGGGCTTTTACTGCAGATCCTTAAAAACAAAACCATACCATTGATCTACTGTTTTAAAGGACCCATAGGTTGATTGGCAGCACTAATTTGGCCCTAGTGTGTGAATGTGAGTGTGAATGTTGTCTGTCTATCTATGTTGGCCCTGCGAGGAGGTGGCGACTTGTCCAGGATGTACCCCGCCTTCCGCCCGATTGTAGCTGAGATAGGCGCCAGCGCCCCCCGTGACCCCAAAAGGGAATAAGCGGTAGAAAATGGATGGATGGATGGACAGCAAAAAAAAATAGTCAAAGATCCTTTATAGCACAGTGGTGCTCTACTGTTTTAAATGACCTAAAAAAAATATATTGGTCAAAGATCCTCTATAAAACAGTCGTGCACCACTGTCATATAAAAGATATTTGACTAATGTTTTTGCTGTATGTCTTTAAAACAGTAGTGCGCTACTGTTTTATAGAGGATCTTTGACTAATGTTTTTGTTGCAGGTCCTTTAAAACAGTGGAGCACCACTGTGCTATAAAGGATATTTGACTATTGTTTTGCTGTAGGTCCTTAAAAATAGAAGCATGCCACTGTCATATAAAAGATCTTTGACTAATGTTTTTGCTGTATGTCTTTAAAACAGTAGTGCACTACTGTTTTATAGAGGATCTTTGACCAATGTTTTTGTTGTATGTCCTTTAAAACAGTGGAGCACCACTGTGCTAAAAAGGATCTTTGACTATCGTTTTGTTGTAGGTCCTTAAAAACAGAAGCATGCCACTGTCATATAAAATATATTCGACCAATGTTTTTGCTATATGTCTATAAAACAGTAGTGCACTATTGTTTTATAGAGGATCTTTGACTAATTTTTTTGCTGTAGGTCCTTTAAAGCAGTAGATAAAGGGTATTTGACAGGTGCTTTTGCTGTAGATCCTTAAAAACAGAAGCATGCAACTGTCATATAAAGGATCTTTGACTATTGTTTTGTTGTAGGTCTTTTAAAGCAGTAGATCAAGGGGTTCGACTGGGGCTTTTGCTGCAGATCCTTAAAAACAAAACCATACCATTGATCTACTGTTTTAAAGGACCCACAGGTTGATTGGCAGCACTAATTTGGCCCTAGTGTGTGAATGTGAGTGTGAATGTTGTCTGTCTATCTGTGTTGGCCCTGCGAGGAGGTGGTGACTTGTCCAGGGTGTACCCCGCCTTCCGCCCGATTGTAGCTGAGATAGGCGCCAGCCCCCCCCCCCCCCCCCCGCCCCCGTGACCCCAAAAGGGAATAAGCGGTAGAAAATGGATGGATGGATGGACAGCAAAAAACATTAGTCAAAGATCCTTTATAGCACAGTGGTGCTCTACTGTTTTAAATGACCTAAAAAAAATATATTGGTCAAAGATGCTCTATAAAACAGTCGTGCACCACTGTCATATAAAAGATATTTGACTAATGTTTTTGCTGTATGTCTTTAAAACAGTAGTGCACTACTGTTTTATAGAGGATCTTTGACTAATGTTTTTGTTGTAGGTCCTTTAAAACAGTGGAGCACCACTGTGCTATAAAGGATCTTTGACTATCGTTTTGTTGTAGGTCCTTAAAAACAGAAGCATGCCACTGTCATATAAAATATATTTGACCAATGTTTTGGCTGTATGTCTTTAAAACAGTAGTGCACTACTGTTTTATCAAGGATCTTTGACTAATGTTTTTGTTGTAGTTCGTTTAAAACAGTGGAGCACCACTTTGCTATAAAGGATCTTCGACTATTGTTTTGTTGTAGGTCTCTAAAAACAGAAGCATGCCACTTTCATATAAGATATCTTTGACTAATGTTTTTGCTATATGTCTATAAAACAGTAGTGCACTATTGTTTTATAGAGGATCTTTGACTAATGTGTTTTGCTGTAGGTCCTTTAAAGCAGTAGATAAAGGGTATTTGACTGGTGCTTTTGCTGTAGATCCTTAAAAACAGAAGCATGCAACTGTCATATAAAGGCTCTTTGACTATTGTTTTGTTGTAGGTCCTTAAAACAGTAGTGCAATATTGTTTTATTGAGGATCTTTGACTAATGTTTTTTTTGTTGTAGGTCCTTTAAAGCAGTAGATAAAGGGTATTTGACTGGTGCTTTTGCTGCAGATCCTTAAAAACAGAAGCATGCCACTGTCATATAAAGGATCTTTGACTATTGTTTTGTTGTAAGTCCTTAATACAGTAGTGCACTGCTTTTTCATAGCGGATCTTTGACTAATGTTTTTTGCTGTGGGTCCTTAAACATAATTTAACACTACTGTCCTCTTTGACTATTGTTTTGTTGTAGGTCCTTAAAACAGTAGTGCAATATTGTTTTATTGAGGATCTTTGACTAAGGTTTTTTTTGTTGTAGGTCCTTTAAAGCAGTAGATAAAGGGTATTTGACTGGTGCTTTTGCTGCAGATCCTTAAAAACAGAAGCATGCCACCGTCATATAAAGGATCTTTGACTATTGTTTTGTTGTAAGTCCTTAATACAGTAGTGCACTGCTTTTTCATAGCGGATCTTTGACTAATGTTTTTTGCTGTGGGTCCTTAAACATAATTTAACACTACTGTCATATAAAGGATCTTTGACTACTGTTTTGGTGTAGGTCCTTAAAAACAGTAAAACACTGCAGTGCTACAGTATAAAGGATCTTTGACTAATGTTTTTGCTGTAATCCTAAAACAGCAGAGAACTACAGTCATAGTACTTATCTTTGACAAATGGTTTTGCTGTATGTCCTTAAAACAGTAGTGCATGCTGTTTAATAGAACATCTTTGATTAATGTTTTTATTGTAGGTCCTTAAAACCAGTTCTGCACCACTGAAATAGATATGATCTTTGACTAATGTTTTTTGTCGTAGGTCCTTAAAAACAGTAGACCACAACTGTGTTATAAAACATATTTGACTAATGTTTTTGCTATGGGTCCTTAAAAAGAGTTTAAGACTACAATCATATGAAGGATCTTTGACAATTGTTTTTGTTTTAGGTCCTTAAAAACAGTAGAGCACCACTGTGTGATATAGCGTCTTTGAGTAATGTTTTTGCTGTATGTCCTTAAAAACAGTAAAACACTACTGTCCTGCAGTATAAAGGATATTTGACTAATGTTTTTTTTTGCTATAAGTCCTAAATCAGTAGAGCACTACAGTCATATAAAGGTTCTTTGACAAATGGTGTTGCTGGATGTCCTTAAAACAGTTTAGCACGACTGTTTTATAGAAAATCTTTGACTAAGGTTTTTGTTGTAAGTCCTTAAAAACAGTTCTGCACCACTGTCATGTAAAGGATCTTTGACTAATGTTTTTGCTGTATGTGTCTAAAACAGTATTGCACTACTGTTTTATGGAGGATCTTTGACTAATGTTTTTTGTTGTAGGTCCTTTAGAACAGTAGATAAAGGGTAATTGACTGGTGCTTTTGCTGCAGATCCTTAAAAACAGAAGCATGCCACTGTCATATAAAGATTCTTTGACTATTGTTTTGTTGTAGGTCCTTAAAACAGTAGTGCATTATTGTTTTATAGGGGATCTTTGAATAATGTTTTTTGTTGTAGGTCCTTTAAAGCAGTAGATAAAGGGTATTTGATTGGTGCTTTTGCTGCAGATCCTTAAAAACAGAAGCATGCCACTGTCATATAAAGGAGCTTTGACTATTGTTTTGTTGTAAGTCCTTAATACAGTAGTGCACTGCTGTTTCATAGCAGAACTTCAACTAATGTTTATTACTTTGGGTCCTTAAAAGCAGTTTGACACTAATGTTGTTTTAAGGATCTTTGACTACTGTTTTGTTGTAGGTCCCTAAAAACAGTAACACACTACTGTCCTACAGTATAAAGGATCTTTGACTATTGTTTTGTTGTAAGTCCTTAATACAGCAGTGCACTGCTGTTTCATAGCAGAACTTTGAGGAATGTTTTTTACTTTGGGTCCTTAAAAACAGTTTAACACTAATGTCGTTTAAAGGATCTTTGACTACTGTTTTGTTGTAGGTCCCTAAAAACAGTAAAACACTACTGTCCTACAGTATAAAGGATCTATGACAAATGTTTTTGCTGTAGGTCCTAAAACAGCAGAGCACTACTGTCAAAAATTAGGATCTTTGACAAATGGTTTTGCTGGGTGTCCTTAAAACAGTAGTGCACTGCTGTTTAACAGAAAATCTTTGACTAATGTTTTTGTTGTAGGTCCTTCAAAACATTAGAGCACAACCTTGTTATAAAACATATTTGACTAATGTTTTTGCTGTATGTCCTTAAAAAGAATTTAAGACTATTGTCATATAATGCATCTTTGACTATTGTTTTGTTGTATGTCCTTAAAAACAGTAAAACACTACTGTCCTACAATATAAAGGATCTTTGACTAATGTTTTTTTGCTATAGGTCCTAAAACAGTAGAGCACTACTGTCATATAAAGGATCTTTGACAAATGGTTTTGCTGGATATCCTTAAAACAGTAAAGCACAACCGTTTTATAGAACATATTTGACTAATATTTTTGTTGTAGGTCCTCAAAAACAGTTCTGCACCACTGTCATATAAAGGATCTTTGACTAATGCATTCATTCATCCATTTTGTGCGCTTGTCCCTCTTGGGGTTGCGGTGGTGGCTGAAGCCTATCCCAGCTGCATTTGGGCAAATGGCGGGGTCAACCCTGGACAAGTCGCCACCTCATCCCAGTCTTTGATAAATGCTTTTGCTGTCGGTCCTTAAAAACATTAGAGCGCCATTGTCATATAAAAGATCTTTGACTAATGTTTTTGCTGTATGTCTTTAAAACAGTGGTGCCGTACTTTTTTATAGAGGATCTTTGACTAATGCTTTTTGTTGTAGGTCCTTTAAAGCAGTAGAGCACAACTGAGCTATAAAGTGTCTGTGACTATTGTTTTGTTGTAGGTCCTAAAAACAGAAGCATGCCGCTGTCATATAAAACATAATTGACTAATGTTTTTGCTGTATGTCTTTAAAACAGTGGAGCACCACTTTTCTATAAATGATCTTGACTGGTGCTTTTGCTGTGGGGCATTAAAAAGAGTTTAACACTACTGTCGTATAAATGATCTTTGACTACTGTTTTGTTGTAGGTCCTTAAAAACAGTACAACACTACTGTTCTACAGTATAGAGGATCTTTGACTATTCGTATTTTTGCTTTAGGTTCTAAAAAATGTGAAGCACTACTGTCATATAAAGGATCTTTGACAAATGGTTTTGCTGTATGTCCTGAAAACAGTAATGCACTGCTGTTTTATAGAAGATTTTTGACTAATGTTTTTGTTGAAGGTCCTTAAAAAAAGTTCCGCACCACTGTCATATAAACGATCTTCGACCAATTTGTTTGTTGTCATTCCTAAAAAACAGTAGTGCACTACAGTCATATAAAGGATCTTTGACAAATGTTTTTGCTGTATGTCCTTAAAACAGTGGAGCACTACTGTCATATTAAGGATCTTTGACAAATGGTTTTGCTGTGTGTCCTTAAAACAATAGTGCACTGCTGTTTTATAGTGGATCTTTGACTAATGTTTTTTTGGGGTGGGTCCTTAAAAACAGTTCAACACTACTGCCATATAAAGGATCTTTGACTACTGTTTTGTTGTAGGTCCTTAAAAACAGTAAAACACTACTGTCCTACAGTATAAAGGATCATTTACCTTTTTTTTGCTATAGGTCCTAAACAGTAGTCTACCGCTATTTTATAAAACATCTTTGACTCATGTTTTTGTTGTATAGGTCCTTAAAAACAGTTCTGCACCATGGTTATATAAAGGATCTTTGACAAATGGTTTGCTGGATGTCCTTAAAACAATAGTGCACTACTGTTTTATAGAAAATCTTTGACTAAAGTTTTTTTGTAGGTCTTTAAAAACAGTTCTGCACCACTGTCATATAAAGGATCTTTGACAAATGGTTTGTTGTATGTCCTTAAAACAATAGTGCACTCCTGTTTTATAGAAAATCTTTGACTAATGTTTTTTTGTAAGTCCTTAAAAACAGTTCTGCACCACTGTCACGTAAAGGATCTTTGACAAATACTTTACTGTATGTCCTTAAAACAATAGTGCACTACTGTTTTTCTTTGACTGGTTTTTGGAGGTCCTTAAAAACAGTTCTGCACCACTGTCATATAAAGGATCTTTGACTAATGTTTTTGTTGGAGGGCATCAAAAACAGTAGTGCACTACTGTCTTCTAAAGGATCTTTGACAAATGCATCCATCCCAGTCTTGGACATATTGTTTTGCTGTCGGTCCTTAAAAACAGTTTAGCACCACTGTCATATAAAGGATCTTTGACTAATGTTTTTGTTGTTGGTCCTCAAAAGCACAAGTGCACTACTGTCTTATAAAGGATCTTTGACTAATGTTTTTGTTGTTGGTCCTCAAAAGCACTAGTGCACTATTGTCATATAAAGGATCTTTAGCTAATGTTTTTCCTGCATGTCCTTAAAAACAACAGTGGGTTTGTGTCATATAAAGGATCTTTGACTAATGTTTTTTCCGCATGTCTTTAAAACAGTAGAGCACTACCTTAAAACAGTCATACACTGTTTTATAGAAGATCTAGGACTAATGTTTTTGCTGAATGTCCTTATAAACAGTGGAGCACTACTGTCATATAAAGGATCTTTGACTATTATTTTTTGCTGAAGGTCGTTCAAAACAACAACTGGCATATGCACAAAAGCTTTGACTAATGTAAAAGGATTTACATCGGTCACATAAATATAAATATTCTAGTTTTGATGACTTTAGCATGGTTGTTGTATATCATTAAAAAAAACTGAGTGCTCCTGCCATATAAAGGATCTTTGTCAAGTGTCTTCGACTTGTGCTTTTGCAGTAAGTCCCGAAAAACAGCAGGTCACGCCTGTCACATAAAGGAGCTTTGACGAGCGTAAACATATTTATCTGTGCTTTATGACTTTATGATCATGTGTAGGACAAAAATATGAAGTCGTGACCGTGCCTTGTATTGACAAACAAAAATATAAAAGTATGGGGCTGTCAAAGTTAACGTGTTAACTCATGTGATTTATCAAAATGCATAAGTGTGGAAAAAATGTTTGACGGCACTAATATATAATTTTCTGATACAGTATATGCAAAAATACACTAAACTTTACAGACTTTAAATTTCAATATAATAAAGACAACATTGACATAATTATTACATGCACTTTTCCACATATTCCAAGGAACATCTATCACACATTGTAATTGTAAGCTGTAGTAACCCACAACTTAACACTCCCTAAAACCGATTCTCAAACTGTGGTAGTGGTACGCAGTCTCCATCTAGTGGAACGCCAAAGAACAACTTGATTAAAGTAGAGTTTTATTTTCCGAGACTACACACAGTATTACTGTTCAAAGTAGGGTTGTTTGGTATAGTATCGCGATTCTAATGAATCATATTCGGTAATATACCACCTCTAAAAAGTACCAGCCCCACACACTCCTGCCCCTTCGTCATCACGTCATGACATTGCTGGTTTACGAGCAGGTGAGCATGTTCGGCAGCTCACAATCACTGTCTACTTAGAAACAGACACAGTGTGTAGACAGAAAAGGGGGAACGGATGCATTTTGGCTTGAAAACTAACAATAAAAGTGAAGTTATAACACTGAAACGCCCTTAAGAAGAGGTGCTTTAAGACATGGCTAGCTAGCTAGCTTGCGGCTGAAGTCCATCCGCAGTCTGCAGTGTTTTAGCTACTTCTAAATCACTAATCCTCGCCTCCATGGAGACAAATCAAGTAAGTTTCTTACAAGTATCATCCCTGCAGGACGAGGAATAGCTAAACATGCTTCACTTCACTCAGAATGTAAACAAACGCCATGGGTGGATCTACACCTAACATCCACTGTAATGATAACATGCACAAGAGCGTAACCTCTTCCGAGGATGTTGTAGTCGTAATGATTTGTGCAGTCCTTTGAGACATTTGTGATTTGGGGCTATATAAATAAACATTGATTGATTGATTGAACTAGTTGATACTACTATGATTACTACTACTATGATTATTATTGATATTGTTTAGAATAACAAAATCTTTTTTCGTTTTAAAAAAATTCATATTAGGTTTATAAACTTAGGAAACATGTCCCTGGACACCTGAGGACTTTGAATATGACCAATGTATGATCCTGTAACGGCTTGGTATCATATCGATACATAAATTTGTGGTATCATCTAAAACTAATGTAAAGTATCAAATAACAGAAGAATAAGTGATTACATTTTAACATACGTGTAGATAGAACATGTTAAAAGAGAATATAAGCAGATATTATCAGTAAATGAACAACCAATAATTCATTTTCTACCGTTTGTCCTTAATAATGTTGACAAAATAATAGAATGATAAATGACACAATATGTTACTGCATATGTCAGCAGCAAAATTAGGAGCCTTTGTTTGCTTACTTATTACTAAAAGACAAGTTGTCTCGTATGTTTACTATTTTATTTAAGGACACAATTGTCCTTCAATTACAATAAAACAAACGTGTTTAATGTACCCTAAGATTTTCTGTTACTATAAAGCCAGATTTTTTTCGTCCCCTTTATTTACAAAAGTATCGGAAAGTACCAAAAGGTATCGAAATACATTTTTGGTATCGGGACAACACTGGTTCAAACTGTGCATTGTTACAGTGGCCAAAAATATTAAAAATACTTGTTTGAAAAAAAAAGACTTGATTTTAACGAATACCCAGGCCTACTACGCTACTGTGTTTAAATGTTGGGTCATTATTCTGGTACTTGGAACATACTTGCAAAGTACTCTGCAAAAACTACTGAACCAGTGTTGTAATCCAGTGGTTCTCAACCTTTTTTCAATGATGTACACCCTGCGAACATTTTTTTAATTCAAGTACACCCTAATCAGAGCAAAGCATTTTTGGTTGAAAAAAAAAGATAAAGAAGTAAAATACAGCACTATGTCATCAGTTTCTGATTTATTAAATTGTATGACTGTTTTTAAATCTTTACATGGACTGGCACCTCAGCATATCTCAGACCTCATCCAAATTTACACTCCTGCGCGCGCTCTGAGGTCCGAGAGCCAGATCCAGCTCGTGGTGCGCAAGACCAGACTTAAAACCAGGGTTGACAGGGCCTTCTCTGTGGTCGGCCCTGAGCTCTGGAACACTCTGCCCCTCCATGTTCAAACTGCTTCCATAGTGGAGTGTTTTAAGTCTCGTCTTAAGACCCACTTTTATTCTTTGGCTTTTAACACTATGTGAGTTGTGTGGTCCTCTGTCCTCTGTGTTTTTATACTTTTTGATTTCTATCTTACTGTTTTAATTGATTTTACCCTTTAAAATTGTTTTTAATCATATTTATTTTTATATTGGTTTTATATGTATTTATTTTTGGTTTTTATTCAATCATTGGTGGAGCATAATTTTGTTTTTTAATATTGTTTTTAACATGGCTGTGCAGCACTTTGGAAACGTTCTTGTTGTTTAAATGTACTATATAAATAAAGTGGATTGGATTGGATTGTACAGTGCAAAATATTGCTCATTTGTAGTGGTCTTTCTTGAACTATTTGGAAAAAAAGATATACAAATAACTAAAAACTTTTTGAAAAAAAAACAAGTGATTCAATTATAAATAAAGATTTCTACACATAGAAGTAATCATCAACTTAAAGTGCCCTCTTTGGGGATTGTAATAGAGATCCATCTGGATTCATGAACTTCATTCCAAACATTTCTTCACAAAAAAAGAAATCTTTAACATCCATATTTATGGAACATGTCCACAAAAAATCTAGCTGTCAACACTGAATATTGCATTGTTGTATTTTTATTTTTCACAGTTTATGAACTTACATTCACATTTTGTTGAAGTATTATTCAATAAATATATTTATAAAGGATTTTTGAATTGTTGCTATTTTTAGAATATTAAAAAAAAAAATCTCACGTACCCCTTGGCATACATTCAAGTACCCCCATTTGAGAACCACTGTTTTAATCTAACAATGGCAGTAAAAAAAATAAAATAGTTTGTTATCTTTGTTCCTAGATGCATAAATGGAGACATAAAGCAGTGTTTTTCAACCACTGTGCCGTGGCACACTAGTGTGCCGCGAGATACAGTCTCGTGTGCCGTGGGAGATTATCTAGTTTAAACTATTTGTGTTAAAAATATGTTTTGCAAAGCAGTAATTATAGTCTGCAAATGATGTGTTGTTGTTGAGTGTTGGTGCAGAGTAACCGTGTAATACTCTTCCATATCAGTAGGTGGCAGCCAGTAGCTAATTGCTTTGTAGTTGTCGGAAACAGCGGGAGGCAGAGCGAAGGCAAAAATGTGGCTAATGCTACAACCAAAAATAAAGAAAAAGGTGAGTGCCCCTAAGAAAAGGTATTGAAACTTAGGGAAGGCTATGCAGAGCAAAACTAAAACTGAACTGGCTACAAAGTAAACAAAAACAGAATTCTGGACGACAGCAAAGACTTACTGTGGAGCAAAGACAATGTACAGCCGAACATGACATGACAATCAACAAAGTACCGCACAAAGAAGCATTAAAAACAACTGAAATATTCTTGATTGCTAAAACAAAGTAGATGTCGGAAATATCGCTCGAAAGGAAGACATGGAACTGCTACAGGAAAATACCAAAAAAAAAGAAAAAGACACCAAAATAGGAGCGCAAGACAATAAGTAAAACACTACACACAGGAAAACAGCAAACAACTCCAAATAAATCAGGGTGTGATGTGACAGGTGGTGACAGCACACCTACTTTGAGACAAGAGCTATAGTCATGCATGCTTGGTTATGCTTTAAAGCAGGGGTGTCAAACTCAAATACAGAGTGGGCCAAAATTAAAAAACTGAACAAAGCCGCGGGCCAAAATTGAACAAATTAACCTTTTAATAGGACCTAAACAAGTTTTGCAATGAATATTGAACAAGCAAAGCTTATGTTACTTTATAGTGACATGCAAAATCGAGTTTCAAATAATAATAATAATAATAAAAAAAATATCAATGGCATATCAAATAAAATTTGAATAAAAATGTAATGCCTCTTTTCTATTTGCAGCCTTCTGAGGTAAGTATCAAAATTAACTTTTTGCAAAGGCTAATAATACATTTGAAAATAAAATAACAATAATGAATGAATCAAAAATTCAAGTAGTGCAAGAATAAAAACATTAATTATTGCTCAGTTTGCTAAACTGATTTGCTTTAACACCGAATATAAAACAAGCAACGCTTATACAACTTAACTGTGCAAAATCAACATTCAAAAAACAAACAAAAGAATATCAATGGCATATTAAATAAAATGAAAATTAAAAAAATGGTGGTAGCGTGGGGGGGTGTATAGTGTAGCGTCCTGGAATAGTTAGTGCTGCAAGGGGTTTAGGGTATTTGTTCTGTTGTGTATATGTTGCGAATGTTCTCCCGAAACGTGTTTGTCATTCTTGTTTGGTGTGGGCTCACAGTGTGGCGCATATTTGTAACAGTGTTAAAGTTGTTTACACCGCCACCTTCAGTATGGATGTTGACAAAGTATGCATTGCGTTCATTGCGGTGCGTAAAAGCCGCATATATTATGTGACTGGGCTGGCACACGTTTGTAGGGAGGAAAAGAGGACATGACGACAGGTTGTAGAGTACGATAAAGGCAGGGTCCTCAATATTGTTGTCAGGGTGGAAATCGGGAGAAATTCGGGAGAATGGTTGACCCCGGGAGATTTTCGAGCGGGGCACTGAAATTCGGGAGTCTTTTGGGAAAATCGGGAGGGTTGGCAAGTAAGAGTATTAGCGGTGAATGCGGTGTTACAGCGGCACCACTGCTGTATAACACCGGCGGGCCAGCTCTAATGTTAATTTGATATTGCCTTAAGGGCCAAATTAAATTACACGGCGGGCTAAATTTGGCCAGCGGGCCAGAGTTTGACACCCATGCTTTAAAGTCATATCCAACAATTGCGACAATGGCTTTTTTTTACTGTCAACAGAGTTTAGTTTTTTAATGATTACTGCTGGTGGTGTGCCTCCGCATTTTGTCAACGCAAAAAAAATGTGCCTTGGCTGAAAAAAGGTTGAAAAACACTGACATAGAGAGCCAGAACTCACCTGGTCAGACTCACACTCCCTGATGCAGGTGCTCATAGCATCCACCCACAGGTTAGGGTTGAGCTCATTGGGGCACAGACCCGCGTGGGAGTAAACCACTTTGGCCACGGACATCGGCATGGCTCCCGTGGACAGCGGGAAGGTGGAAAGAAGAAACCAAATCCACCGCGGGAACAACATCCACCACATTGCGCCCCACACTCTCGGGGAGAGACGACGATTGGAAAGTCCTACTTGGGAAAAGCAGCCTGGAAAAGTCCTGAAAGTTGCATAAAAGTCAAAAGAGTGTCTGATACTTGAGGGGGAACAAAAGATGGACGGAGTGAGCGCGCTGCAGAGCAGACTGACTTACAGTTATCTTCATTCAAAGACGTTTGCGCACACATTTGGAGTGCGGCGCAGCCTTAATTAACCCTTAGCGTGCACATGATAATGCGCAATGAAACAGCCGCGCAAATGCGTCTGGACTTTTAAAAAAATATGCATTTTTGTCACTTGCATGACGACATTTTTGTCTTTTCACTGCCAAAGAAGGGATTATTGATGCATCGCAACATATCATAGCAACCTCCGTGCAATGGTGCCCTCTCATGGATGACACTGAAAGGGACAACTGCCTCCACTGACAAATATAAGGACTTAATGACGTTCAAAGTATGTAAATATTTAAAGGCCTACTGAAATGACATTTTCTTATTTAAACGGGGATAGCAGGTCCATTCTATCTGTCATACTTGATCATTTCGCGATATTGCCATATTTTTGCTGTAAGGATTTAGTAGAGAACATCCACGGTATAAGATTGCAACTGTCGGTGTTAAGAGAAAAGCCCTGCCTCTGCCGGACGTCGCAGACGATGACGTCGCAAGTGTGGGGGCTCTTCACATATTCACATTGTTTTTAATGGGAGCCTCCAACAGAAAGTGCTATTCGGACCGAGAAAACAACAATTTTCCCATTAATTTGAGCGAGGATGAAAGATTTGTGTTTGAGGATATTGATAGCGACGGACTAGAAAAAAGAAAAAAAAACGAGTTAAAAAAAAGCGATTGCAATGGGACGGATTACGATGTTTTTAAACACATTTACTAGGATAATTCTGGGAAATCCCCTATCTTTCTATTGTGTTGCTAGTGTTTTAGTGAGTTTAATATTACCTGATAGTCGGAAGGGTGTCTCCACGGGTGTGTTGACGCCAATGTCTCAGGTAAGTCGACGGCAGCTTCATGGACGGCCCACGCTCAGCTTTTCTCTGATAAGAAGCGACTTTTTAACCACAATTTTCTCACCGAAACCTGCTGGTTGACATTTGGTCTGGATTCATGTTCGTTTGACCGCTGTGATCCATAGTAAAGTTTCACCTCCGGGAATTTTAAACACGGAATCACCGTGTGTTTGTGTGGCTAAAGACTAAAGCTTCCCAACTCCAACATTCTACTGTGACTTCTCCAATATTAATTGAACTAATTGCAAAAGATTCAGCAACACAGATGTCCAAAATACTGTGTAATTATGCCATTAAAGCAGACGACTTTTAGCTGTGTGTGTGCGCAGCGCTCATACTTCCTAAAAACGCGTGACGTCTTGCGTACACGTCATCATTACACGACGTTTCCAAGACGAAACTCCCGGGAAATTTAAAATTGTAATTTAGTAAACTAAAAAAGCCGTATTGGCATGTGTTGCAATGTTAATATTTCATCATTGATATATAAACTATCAGACTGCGTTGTGGGTAATAGTGGGTTTCAGTAGGCCTTTAATAAAATAATGTGTTAAATCAATAATTATTGAACCGTTTCCCCCTCATAGTGTGACGCTTAGCTGGCATTGTGGTTATGCGGGTGCGTTCTCTCTATGATGCAGGCGGACTGGACACAGCATGAATGTAAGAAATGATTAATATATACTAAAGAACAAACTAAGAACATAAAGACTTGTACAAGGCACAAAAGACAAAACCAACAGAACTAGCATGGGAGCTAGAAAGAACTGAAAGCGCTAGCATGTGAGCTACGGACACAAACGAAGGAATAGCGTGGAAGCTAACAAATACAAAAATACTTTTACCACAATAGGAATCGGCGACGTCACCTGTTGCATCGATCAGCAAACTAGACTGCGAGAGTGAGTGACAGGAAAATTTTAATGTTTTTGGCTCTGTCTACATTAAGCCGGATAACCCCTTAAACAAATAATTATTTAGCCTAAGCATTGTGTCAGCCACACTAAACCATCGTTTAAGGCAGGGGTGTCAAATGTACGGCCAAACAGGTTTTACCCGGCCCGCGGGATGAGTTTGCTAAATATAAAAATGAGCCAACATTTTTGGAATGAAAGAAACACCTGTTCTAAATGTGTCCACTAGATGTCACAATAGCAATTCTTTGTATCCTTGTAGATGATGCTACATATGTACAAACAAATAAACCACATGATGTTAGTCCACCAGTCAAGGAAAATGAGCAAACTACATAAATAACATCCTGTAATTTGACTTTGACACAATTTTTTTTATCTTGATTGAAAATTAACACCATTGAGTTGACTGAGGAACACTATCACATCATTTATTCAGAAAGTATAAATAACGACAAATAAAGATGGAATACTATTAACCGCAACATGTAAGTGTAAAAAACAAAAACAACAACATTATGATTTGTACATTTTCTGAATTTTTGAACAAAGAAAACAATGTGAAGTTGTCTTTATTTTTAAGTTATCGTGCCGTGATTTTACCAGTCCACCCTACTTGGGAGTAGATTTTTCTCCAAGATGCCCCGGATCTAAAATGAGTTAGACACCCCTGGTTTAAGGTCCCCCTCCTCGGACAATTTTTTACACGGGTAAGTGCGCTGTGTATTTCTTGAATCTCCGGCTCTTAGCTTTATATGGACTCATAAATCATTTACAAAGTGAGTTTGGAGAGGAAGTGATGCCAGAAAGAACGCGCCACAGCCAGCTTCATAACAACCGGAGTTAACCACTGGAAAGATGGAGGTGAGTCAAGCAGACATGCCCGTGTTTCTCATTCTTCTACATGTACAGACTCTTGTGGAAATCACACATGAATACCTTAAAAGAAAGCGATTGCAGCTATTTCGGATACAACACATCTCAGACGGCAAGAGAACTTTCGAATGTCTAGGTCAACTTTGTCCGTTTGTCGAAGGGGAGACAACGAGAATGCAGGCTCCCGTGGATGTGATTAAAAAAAGTCAGTTGAAGGGGAAGACGAGGGAAAACATTTAATGCATTTGGACTGGCAAAGAAGACTGTATCAATTATTGTCCGCCATGTATGTCGCGGACTCAACGTCTAGGTCCAGAGTATACAAAGCCACCAAAAAAGAATGGACAATGAAGGTGAAAGCAAAAGAGTGAGTAGTGTCCTTACCAGATATCTAGATCCCTAGATTGATTGATGTAAAATGTTCTTTATCACATTGTTTACTTTCACATGTCCATTAAAGATTTGATTAATTTATGATGGCTCAGGTGTGATTCACTACAATAGGTCCCCACAGCGCACTGGATTCCAGTAAATTGAAATACCACAAGACTGGATGTTGTTCAGAATTTAATTTAAGAACTTGCACACAAAGCCACACTGGAGGTGATTACATACTTGCCAACCCTCCCGGATTTTCCGGGAGACTCCCGAAATTCAGTGCCTCTCCCAAAAACCTCCCGGGACAAATTTTCTCCCGAAAATCTCCCGAAATTCAAGCGGAGCTGGAGGCTACGCCCCCCACCATTGAGTCAGACCTGACTCAATGTTATGACCCTCTTAAACAGGACAATACTGCCATCTACTGTACATATAATAGAATTTAAATAAATTCTACATTTAAGTGCAGTCAAGGAACATGCATTAGGGAGTCTGTTGTTCTGAAGCCCACAGTAAAGAGACGTAACTTCATCACGTCGCCTGGTTATTGACTCCAACCCAATATATTACACCGTCGACGGGCAAAATGAAGAAATACGCTTGCAAGTTCCAGAACGATTGGAAACAAGAATTTCAGTTTATCCAGGAGAGTTCGAAGGGGAAGGGGTATGTTGCCTGTAAATTTTGTAGAACAGACTTCTCCATTGAACACGGCGGCCGAACGAATATTCAGCCATGAACGGTCAGCGAAGCACAAAGCGTCCGCAGCGCAGCATCGTTCACAACCCAGTATTATGGCCCACCTCGCAGAATGGAGACCCGATAGTGTATCTTATGCTGAGACAAAGATGGCTATGCTGATAGCTGGAAGCAACAAATCCGTGAAGGATGTTACCAGATTCGGAGATCGCTCGCCAATACGCAAATGGCAGAACAAAGGTTACTCAAATAGTGAAAGGTAAGTGTTGTTGTTGGTTTTTTTTTAGTAACAAGCAAGCACAGTACAGTTAGTAAAACAACTGTGTTTTTATTACTGTGTATTTGATAGGTGCCGTCGGAAATTCAACTATTTATTTTATTTATATATATAATAAAATAAATATATATAGCTAGAATTCACTGAAAGACAAGTATTTCATACATATATATGTATTTATATATATGTATATATATATCAAATATATATGAAATACTCGAGTTGGTGAATTATACGCCACCCCTCTTAACTACGCCCCCCGCCCCAACCACGCCTCCGTCCCACCCCCGACCACGACCCCACCCCCACCTCCCGAAATCGGAGGTCTCAAGGTTGGTAAGTATGGGTGATTATGACGTGCACATGCGTACTAGGTCGCAAGGATAAGGTTGGATGGGATTTACCCTGAATAACCTTAGTGTAGAAGGGGCCTAGAGGCCAAACGGTCTCCACTGAGGGCTGCATCCTGAAAAATCAAAAGATTTAATGTTAAAATTATTTAAATATTTGATAAAATAATAATTTTATAAATAATCATTGAACATTTTCCCCCCTATTTTTTTAGTACCGGGGTCAGTAACCAGCGGCTCTAGAGCCGCATGCAGCTCTTTAGCGCCGCCGTAGTGGCTCCCTGGACCTCTTTCAGAGATGTGAGAAAATGGAAAAAGATGAAGAAAAAATTATATTTTTTGTTTTAATATATTTTCTGTAAGAGAACAAAGCTAACGCAAACCTTCCTAATTGTTAGAAATCCCACTGTTTATGTTATATTTGCTTCACTGATGAGAGTATTTGGAAAGCGCGGTTTTGTCCGACTAATTTCAGCAATCCTTAAACTCTTCGTAGTTTGTTTCCACGTACAACTTTCTCCGATGCCGCCACAGAAAGACGTTTTTTATGCCACGCCTTCATCGTCTCATTTTGTCCACCAAACGTTTTGTGCTGTGCGTGAATGCACAAAGGTGAACTTTGTTGATTTTATTGATTTGCTGGCGTGCTTATCAGGCATATTTGGTCAGTCCATGACTGCTTGCTAATCTGTGCTAACATGCTATTTAGGCTAACTGCATGTTATGCCTCGCTTGTAGTTATTTTTGAGTTAATTTGATTTCCTTTACTTATGTACTCTGTTAATTTAATTTATATTTGCATGTCTCATGACACATTCATTATCTGTATGTCATTTACAACATTGTAATATCGTAAATTGAAAAAGACTCTACCAGCTTGCAAAGATTGTACTAAATCCAATAGATGAAGACAGCCTGCCGTTTCCTTTAACATGGACAAACACATCTATACCTTTGGCCATTCTGAGCCAGTAATTTTCAGGAGTTATCTCATCCTCTGAGAATACCCCGTTTTACTAATGATTTCCAATGTTGCATCCATCCATCCATCCATTTTCTACCGCTCATTCCCTTTCGGGGTCGCGGGGGGCGCTGGCGCCTATCTCAGCTACAATCGGGCGGAAGGCGGGGTACACCCTGGACAAGTCGCCACCTCATCGCAGGGCCAACACAGATAGACAGACAACATTCACACTCACATTCACACACTAGGGCCAATTTAGTGTTGCCAATCAACCTATCCCCAGGTGCATGTCTTTGGAAGTGGGAGGAAGCCGGAGTACCCGGAGGGAACCCACGCATTCACGGGGAGAACATGCAAACTCCACTGCAAAAATGTGTAAAAGAAATATTACATTTCAACATTTTTGTCAACGAAAATTTGCATCAGGCTTTGATAGTAAGCTACTATAGCTAATGTAGACACTTACATCACGTGTTGCCTTTATTATAACACGTATATAAATGCTTTTATTTTTTTGCGGCTCCAGACTGATTTTTTAATTTTTATTTTTGGTCCAACATTTTGGGTTGTCGACCCGTTTTGGTATAAAACATGCATCAAATTAAAGTTAAATAAATTAATGAATCGCAGGGTGCTTCTGATGACATTTTCCCGCAAACTTATTCCAAACTCGTTCCTGGTCTGTCCCTGATAAGAGCATTATCACAAAAGTCCCTCTTTTTGGGTAGACGTACTGAGTTTAGACCCTTGGGGGGAGTAGCGGCAAGAAGTTACGTTTGCAAATTGATGTTCGATTTTTGTTCCTACAATACAATGTCTTTTCCAATAAATTAATTTAGTCCAGAACATTATTCAAATCAAATTCATATTTCAGTGAATTAATTAAAAAAAAACATTTTACACTGACAAAAACGTGTACAAAAAAAAAGGTATTTCACTTATCTGGTATTTTCACTATAAATGACCTTTATTATTTACATTTAGGCGATTTGCGTTTGGCGTGTGGCACATTTGTCCCTTGCAGGCAAAAAAGTTTGGACACCACTCGAATAGTGCATCTACATACATTAAAAAAAAAAAAAAAAAAAAAAAGAATATATATATATAAAAAAACACTTTATTTTAGTAGTTCAGTTCAAAAACCTAAAATTCATTTTGTTGAATGAAATTATTCAAGAAATTATTTATTGAAAGCCCAAATTTTGATAATCCATCCATCCATTTACTACGGCTTGTCCCTTTCGGGGTCACGGGGGGTGTTGGAGCCTATATCAGCTGCATTTGGGCGGAAGGCGGTGTACACCCTGGACAAGTCACCATCTCATCGCAGAATTTTGAAAATAATATACAGTTAAATATAGTTAACTACTAGTAGATGCTCAAATATGTAGACATATATTCACATACAAGTTTATTTAGAGACAACGTATTTTGTTATTAATAACTATTATTATCCATCCATTTACTACCGCTTGTCCCTTTCGGGGTCGCTGGAGCCTATCACAGCTGCATTTGGGCGGAAGGCGGGATACACCCTGGACAAGTCGCCCCCTCATCGCAGAATTTTGAAAATAGTATACAGTTAAATATAGTTAACTACTGGTAGATGTTCAAATATGTATACACATACAGTATATTCACATACAAGTTTATTTAGAGACAAAGCATTTTGTTATTAATTACTAGGTTGATTGGCAACACTAAATTGGCCCTAGTGTGTGAATGTGAGTGTGAATGTTGTCTGTCTGTCTGTGTTGGCCCTGCGATGAGGTGACGACTTGTCCAGGGTGTACACTGCCTTCCGCCCGATTGTAGCTGAGATAGGCACCAGCGCCCCCCGCAACCCCAAAAGGGAATAAGCGGTAGGAAATGGATGGATGGATGTATTATCCATCAATTTTCTACTGCTTGTCCCTTTCGGGGTCGCTGGAGCCAATCTCCGCTGCGTTTCGGGTGGAAAGCAGGCTATACCCTGGACAAGTCGCCACCTCATTACAGGGTCAACAGAGATAGACAGACAACATTCACACACTAGGGCTAATTTAGTGTTGCCAATCAACCTATCCCCAGGTGCATGTCTTTGGAGGTGGGAGGAAGCCGGAGTACCCGGAGGGAACCCCCGCAGACACGGAGAGATCATTCAAACTCCGCACAGAAAGATCCCGAGCCCGGGATTGATCTCAGGACCTTCATATTGTGAGGCATATTTCAGATATTCCTTTACATTACAAAATATTTTTTTGCTAGTTTTTTCCCATTTTAAGCCGTTTTTTGTTGTTTGTTTAATTTAATTTTATTCCTTAAATGTGCAAGTTTAAAATTTAACCAGTCTTGAAACGGCCCACGGGGTGCACTTCGAACACCATTGCATTAGGGGGGATGTGAATAGACCAAAGGCCATGTTGACTCCAATATGTATTCTTTCCTGAGAATAACATGTGACAATATGGGTGGTCAAATATTCGAGGTCAAGAGATTTAGACAAGTGAAACCAGCAGGTGGTTCCTAACGACTTCTGCTGAAGCAAGTCAGAGCTCTTCTTTTGACACCTTAAAGGGAAACTGCACTTTTTCAGGGAATTTTTCCAATCGTTCACAAACATTATGAAAGACATGACGACGGATGGAATTTTTAAAAATGCATTGTAAATCTTAAATAAACGTTAATAAGTCTTCTTACAGCTGAGCCAATGGGACGTCCTCTGTTCTACGCATAAAATCTGATAAATAACCATTCAAAAAGCGCTGACAATACTTAATTTACATTTGGTGACTTCAATATTAACAAAGTATTAGTGGTATTGTTATTATAAGCGCTTACACAGATAAACAATTTATAGTGGCGATGTGTCCCTATGCTTACATCAAGTGGTCAGCAGCTTCCTTGCTCCCTGTAAATTCATAGTAGATCATAAATCATGCATCTCACCTGGAAAGTAGATAGCTGAGAACATAATCCGACAAGTTGGTACACTTCGACCGCCATGTAGGACCTGGAACTAGCGAGAAAGACATAAAAAGCGTATGGTACCCCCACCATGTTTCTTTGCAAAGATTAGATTAGAGAAAGTCTTCATATACATGGGACTATATGAACATCCCAGCAGTCTGCATCCTAATGACGACAGACATTTTACAGTAAGTGATGTTTTATTATGTTTCCTGGCTCTCTGAGTAATAATCAATGACGATAAAAGAAAAAGCAAAAAGCAAAAAGCAAACGTGATGCGTTTTTGAAAACAATTATTCATAATATGTAAATAATAAATATTATAAATGTGCCCGTTACTACATTACATACACACTTACAAACCCTGTTTCCATATAAGTTGGGAAATTGTGTTAGATGTAAATATAAACGGAATACAATGATTTGCAAATCATTTTCAACCCATATTCAGTTGAATATGATACAAACACATGATGTTCAAACTAATAAACATTTTTTTGGGGGCAAATAATCATTAACTTTAGAATTTGATGCTACCAGCACGTGACAAAGAAGTTGGGAAAGGTGACAAAAAATACTGATAAAGTTGAGGAATGCTCATCAAACACTTATTTGGAACATCCCACAGGTGTGCAGGCTAATTGGGAACAGGCGGGTATAAAAACAGCTTCCCCAAAAATGCTCAGTCTTTCACAAGAAAGGATGGGGCGAAGTACACCCTTTTGTCCACAACTGCGTGAGCAAATAGTCAAACAGTTTAAGAACAACGTTTCTCAAAGTGCAATTGTAAGAAATTTAGTGATTTCAAAATCTACGGTCCATAATATCATCAAAGGGTTCAGAGAATCTGGAGAAATCACTCCACGTAAGCGGCATGGCCGGAAACCAACTTTGAATGACCGTGGCCTTCGATCCCTCAGATGGCACTGAATCAAAAACCGACATCAATTTCTAAAAGATATCACCACACGGGCTCAGGAACACTTCAAAAAACCACTGTCACTAAATACAGTTTGTCGCTACATCTGTAAGTGCAAGTTAAAGCTGTACTATGCAAAGCGAAAGCCATTTATCAACAACATCCAGAAATCTATTGTATTTTTATCTTAAAACATTGTTTTTTTTTCTCCCAAAAACAGGTCTTGAAAAATATTAGTTACCTTAAATGTGGGTGAATATGGTAGATGATTTTAATTTTAACTGTTGTGTCTGAAAAAAGCTACTGTTGCTTATTTTGTTTGTTTCACAATAAGATTATTGTAATGTTATGTAATGTAATGCGATTTACCATGAATTGATTAACGTGAACCCCGACTTAAACAAGTTAAAAAACTTATTCGGGTGTTACCATTTAGTGGTCAGTTGTACGGAATATGTATTGCACTGTGCAATCTACTAATAAAAGTTTCAATCAATCAATCAACCAATCAATCAATAATGTAATGCGATGTGCACACTTTACTTGCATTCGTTAAGATCAGAAGATGGCACCATTTTTTTTTGGGAGGCTGCAGTGAAAGTGTAACCAATGAACACATGAAAAATGTTACACATAAAAAATACAATTATTCTGTAGAGCTCACACTTTAAAACATGACTATGTAACACTATCCTTTGGTGTGTTTTTTTCTACTGTAGAAATTAACTGCCATTTTTGGTTGACTTATTAGCCTTTGGGATACGTTACTGCACTTTAAGGTGCTCCTTTTCAACAAATACTCCAAGTACCTCGTAAAACATGACCCACTTCCATATATTTCTGCCATATTGTGTCTCGTTTGTGTGCAATTCCCAAAATTCAGCAAGTAGATGTCGCATATTTCACATTCTCAAATCAAGGTGGGCTTGACTTTCAATGCAAAAGTTAACCTTTTAAGACCACCTGACTTCGGTACAGAGGGCAGTGTAGTTGTATTTGCGTTGCTATGGTAACTGCAACAAAATGACACTGACGCAAAGGACTAGAATAAAATTTCAGCTTAAAAGCTTAACCAAACCAATTCTAAGACAATTCCAACCACAACTTAATATTCCATCTTTCTTTTTTTGTGTAATGTTCTAATCTGTTTGTTTTGCCTGTAAAATGTGTTGCATGTCAATAAAAAAAACAATTAGCCCAGTTTGGACACCCTTACCAGTAAGTTAATATATGTTTTACATCTACAGTAACCATAAAAGGCTTCTTTTTAGTTTGATACTACAATCAAACAGCTGGTGAGTGATAAGCACAATACCTAGAGTATTAACATTTTTAGGGCAACAACAAAAACTATACACCATAAACTATACGCTGCAGTCATTCAGCACTTTGGCTACCCCTGTGGTAAATTTTAAAAGTGCTTTATAAATAAAGTTGATTTTATTTGATTTGATTTAATGTCTTGGACTTGAAACTGCATTTGAATGTTCAGAAATGTGATAATGAAACAATTGGACAGCTGTTATCATAATCAGCTCATTTTTAAATGTTGCTATAAAATTTTTATTTTAGTATCAAAACCAATATTTATTTACACAAAAGTAACAAAAATTGGTACTGTATTGGTTTAAATGTGAAGGCGATAGGCTCCAGCACCCCCCGCAACCCCAAAAGGGACAAGCAGTAAAAAAAAATGGATGTATAGATGAATACCCATCCGAGCAGGTACAATATATTAAAACAACATAGAGAACTTGTTGAATCAGGTCCTGATGTTAAGCAACTCAAACATAACATTGAAACACAATGCTTTTTGATGACGTTTAATCAATGCTTGGTTGTGACGTTGACCTGACGATTGAATTTTGGTCATTTCCCATCTAATATTCTACAACACAATTATAACATTGAAACAACACAATTATAACATTGAAACAACATGCTTTTTGACGACGTTCTTATTCAATGTTAGGTTGTGATGTTAATTTGACCATTTAAATTTTATTCAACCAACAACGTGGATCCAATGTTTGTCCAACGTTGTCTCAATTTACAAATACAACTATTTTGCTACTTAGTTTCAAAGTCAGTTTTAAAGGACATGTCTGTCTCGTGCCTGCTGGGATCCTTAGCTCGTATGATAACAATGTCGCTATACCTTGATTAATATGTACGTCACAGCATGTATGGAGCGTTTTTGGACGGTTTGTGGGTGTTCTTTAGAGAGCTTTATAGGCGGAAAAGCTGAATCCATATTACCTGCATTGTTAACCGCTTCACAATTTAGAACAGCGGTGTCAAACGTACGGTCCGCGGCCCGGATCAGACCTGCGAACAGGTTTTATCCGGCCCACAAGATAATTTTGCCAAATATTAAAATTAGCTGCTGTTCTAAATGTGTCAACTGGATGTCAAAACTGCAATTCTGTTTGGCAAGCAAACGCTTTAAACCGAGGCCAAGCAAGAGGTACACAGTAAAGGGTGACTGTGGCTCCTCCTTGACCCACATGAAACTTAAAACATGCCTGTAGAGGTTGCCCTCTAGTGGGTTCTTCAGACCACCACAGACTGCCAGGAATTCAGGCTATAACACTGTTTTATTTTTATCCAGTGGTGCAAAGTCTTTCGCTTTTCAGCAGTGTCCTTTATTACCCAATGGTGCAAAGTATTTTGCTTTTCAGCACAGTGTCTTTCAGCAGCACCTCCAACTACCAGTACTCGTTTCATCACGGCGGCTCCTAATGAAGGCGACAGGTCTTTAGCTAACAAGGCCCACCTGTGCCATCTGCACACCTGTCGTTGTCTTCGAAGCCGGACCTGACACAACCCGTTCAGTGACAGGCCCGCAGGCCACGCCCCCCACCACAATGCCGTTTTATGTCTTCTGCTTCGAACACATTGTTATTTGGCACCCTTACTCCCCGAAAATGTCTCTGTCAAACACGAGATAAGTGAAGTCAAACCTTTTGAATAGTTTTTACCTCCGTTTCTCACGTTTTTTTGAGTTAGCACTGGATTGATACATGGACATGACTAAGGAGGTATTTGATACCTCGAAGAGTTTACATGTTGTGTTTTTTTTTAATCACAGAAAGACTGTGATTTAAAGTTTAATCCTGACTTTGTAGATACACTGAGACAAAATCTAAGCTCAACTTGAAGTGTTTTGTCCAGAGGATTATTTGTGATTTGTTCGTTTTCAGAATGGGCTTGTTCTATTTTTGGCCAAAGTAAAACAAAGAAAGCAACCCGGAGTTGTCTTTATTTTGAAGCTATCATGCCATAATTTTACCATTGCGCCCCACTTCGGAGTATATCTTCCTCCATGCGGCCCCTGAGCTGCAATGAGTTTGACACCCCTGATTTACAATGTACAGAAAAGGCAAATTTGTGTTCTTGTCTCACATAATGATCGTTAATAATGGAAGACAATTCCAAAAAAGTTGCAATGATTATTTGATTTCTTATTATCAAGTACAATTCTAGCCGTCTTATATTCGGTTCAACGTGACATTAGTCCAAACAGCTTGAGGTCATTCTATCGACAGCTGCTGTGCGCTCCTCTTGAGCCAATTCTAAGAAGAGCAGCCGAGCGGGGGTCTTTCAAACCAAAACACTTTGTCCTGCTGGTTGGCTTGACTCTGAATTTGGAATGGTGACGTACTATTTTGTGTCTTAGGAACAGAACTGATCTGAACGGTGTTTGCCAACCTCCAAAAGCCTACAAACACAATGTTCACACGGGAATGTATTAATGTCAAAGTCAAGTAATAGATCATTTACGTGTTTCATCCACATGGCAACGCATGTGATGGTGTTTTCTCGTGCCTTGAGCCGCCAAACCCGGCACCCCTAACACTCACCTTCAAGACCCTGCATTCCCAGCATAACTGAGCAGACATATTGAATAAATATGTGCAATTTGTCATAAAGTTTGTCTGCAAACAGACCTTGACTTTGGCCTTGTGCACACGCCTCCTTGAGTTCACTCTTTTACTGACCATCCCGATTAATGCATTTATTTAATTACCTGACAATTTTTCTATAGTGTGTTGTTTACAAAAGCAAACAACCATCAGGCTACCCCATAATGCCAAGTCGTCTTTGTGGTTTGGGTACGTACTGTAAATTCCCCAACTATAACCAAGTTAATTTATGATTATTTACATGCACACAGTGCCTTATGGCAGTTTTTCTCAAATGGTGGAGCAATGTGGTGCCAGGAAGCAGGCGTGACCACCGGAAACATGCTTTATCAGTATCATGCTTCAAACACCGCTTCGAAAAGCTGTGCACTGCAAAATGTGCTCATTGAAGCCATTAATCTTGACTTTCTATTTTTTATTTATAAAAAAAAAATCTGCACATATTATTACAGGGGTGTCAAACTCATTTTAGTATGGAGGAAAATCTGTGCACACGCGGGCCGGACTATTAAAACCATGGCATTAAAACTACATACAACTTCAGATTGTTTTCTTTGGCCAAAAATAGAACAAAAACATTCTGAATATATTACAATAAGAAAATTGAAAAACATACTGGCAGTTGTAACGCTTAGATCCATGAAGGAAAGAAGAAAGTGAATAAATGTTTGTAACTGACTAAATGTACAGATGCATTCAAATGTGTTTTCTTTTGTATTATTTTTTTTAATGAACTAAGTAACGTTTATGACAACATTTTTCCAAAACACAATATTGCATGTGAGCTACAACAGGAAAATGCTTACATTTATAAGTTTTTTTCAAAATGTTTACAAAAAAGTGGGACCCCAAATATTTACTGTGGGACCCCATTTTTAGGACTTGATGTGGTCCCTGGGACCCCATTTTGAAAATTCCTAATGCCAACACCGATGGACTATTAGTGCGTGCAAAACAGCAGCAGGCGGCTGAGGCCTGTGGGCCGGTTCTAATACTAATCAAAAACATAGATAATTGATTTTGACACGTAGTCATTATTGCATGTTTTTATTTTTTAGTTTAAAGTGTGAGTTAATGTTGCTGATTAATATGTATTTCATATTATTTATTGAGTTTATTTCATTGTATTTTTCAGTATCAAATGGCTCAAGTCGGTCAAAGAATGTTTATAGTTAAAATAAGGATTTTTTTCCCCCCGCAAATTGATGCACTTTAAATCTTTTCCATAACAGACTAAAAAACAATGCTAAAACAATGTGATCTATATTTTCTTCATCATTTTTGTTTTCTTAAATGTTAATCATACAATGTTATGCAGAGGTGTACTTACAATTGTGTAGACAAACACAGCGGAGAGTGGGGTGGGGGCACACTATGTTTTCTCCTTCCTAGAGGGCGTAGCAGAAAGTTATTGAGAAGAACGGCCTTATGGGATGACGACTTTGGAGGTATGTTTGTAATTAAGTTACACATCAATGCAATGCATTTCTATTTAAATAGCATTGGTGCACATATTTGTGCGGCTTTACAAATTACACATGGTAAAAAAGTTACCTAACCCGGTGCCGTTTTTACAGCATATTACAGTAAAATACTGTAATTAAAAAAGTACTGTGACATTGCAAAAAATGACGATTCCACATTGAAGTGAATTATATTCATATAGCGCTTTTCTCTAGTGACTCAAAGCACTTTTACATAGTGAAACCCAATATCTAAGTTGCATTTACACCAGTGTGGGTGGCACTGGTAGCAGGTGGGTAAAGTGTCTTGCCCAAGGACACAACGGCAGTGACTATAGGAGTGCTGTAGCGGGTTATCGAACCTGGAACCCTCGAGTTGCTGGCTCGGCCACTCTACCAACCGAGCTATACCGCTACTGTAAACTACTGTAAATTCAAACAGATTTGTCTCTTAATGGGTTCCGTAGGCTATGTTGCACTCTCTTGTACACTAGGTGGCGGTATGTTTTTAAAACAAAAGTTCAATTAACAATAGAATTAAGTGCTGTCAAGTTATTATTTTTTTAATCATATTAACCACTTTTGAATACGGATTAATCATGATTATTCAAAGATTACTACTCACTTTAATTTGAAAATAACTTTAAAAAGACTGCGATATTTTGACACAAATGCAATTTCATTGTCAAAATGTGATTCAGGAATAACCTTTCAAAATGTTCTAGGCTACTTGAATGCATTTCATTTATTTGCCCCAAACTTGGTAACAGCTTTATCTAATGTCCAGTCAGGGTGTATTTGACTAAGCTCATTATATACATTTTCAAAGCCATATTTTGATACAGCATTTAGTTACACTTTAATTGTAATTAACTGTAAAATCATAGCTCCACAGTTGCAGTAAATATAAAAATATTTCACAGTAAACAACTGAACATGTTACTGTGAAAGTATTGCAATTATTAGACAGTAAGTTGCAATGAACATGTTTACAGTGCAGCAAGGGCCCTAAGTCCAAGATTAGTAAACATTTTTCTCCATTTATAAAATACTCTTAGCCACCCTGCTACTTGTGTCATATAGGAGACTGGTAGAGCTAATTTAAAACAATAACTGACTGTTCATGCTATGAGCACATAATAAGCACCTCACTTGTAAATAAAAGAGAGGGCCACTTCCAGACAAAGCAGAGACCAAAACAAAAGACCGCTGGATAGGCACCCATGTGCAGGTAAATGTGTGTCCATTAAAATAGTCACAGTATGTATGAAACATAAAAAATGATGCAAGTGCAGTTCTGCAACACGCGGTCACAATGAATGACTTGATTTTAAACATTTCTTAAACCATCCCGTGAGATGATGCAATATTAGGGCTCCGTGGTTTGCATTGCCGGAACATCTGCTCGCCACATGCACTCACATACAAGTGTATCACTACGAAGTAGGTGTTGTTTGTGTTCTTTACATCACAAAGAGAACATAACAAAATGTCTCCAAAAACACATGTAGGTGATTTGGGGTTAGGAAAAAAATGTACTGCAGTGACTTGTGCAAAAACTGAACAGGTCAAATGTGAGGAAGACAGCTGGGGGGGTTTGTAATGTGCAATAAGCGTAGACTCCATGCATGGTTTCATATACAGTAAACCTTTGGGTTGGAATATTGGAATATATTGTTTTTTTCTTTTGGAGTTATGTTCCCTACTTTGATGGTGTAAGGTGTGACTGTTGCATGAAAAAAAATCTGAAATCGCAATGAAAAAGTTAAATATAAAAAATAAAAAAATTGTATATAGTTATCAATTGATTCACGGCCTGATTGTGGAAATTATTGGTTAAAATACATATTCTCACAGCTAGAGCATAAAAACCCTGTTGACCTCCTAAATAAGTCTTCTAGACATGCAAAAACATCCACATAGTCACTTTTAAACTTGTTTTAATTCAATGTATAATGCTACCTGAAGCTGAGCCACTCGGTGGCCATGATACTGATTGGTTTGTTCTGATGCAGTGGCCAATACTACTGTACTAGTGCTGACAATGCAGTTCATTTAGCCATTGTTATGCTATCAAATGCTTAGTTTAGCCCAAAATGACATGCTTTAAAATAATATGATATTGCGTGAAGCCACAAACTCTGAAGCACGACTGATATGTACCGGTACTTTTACTAATGGAAATTACCTCACCCCCCCATTTTGAATTTTCACAGTTCATTCTTTAATGCTGCAAAATATAGTATAATCTGCAGTCAACCATATTAACTAATAAAAAAGGCAATACATAGGGTTTGGCTTTATACAGGTTGAAGATCATTCAGGAACCTGGAGAACATGCACCTAACATTTTATGATTAAGATGCCTATGTAACATGTAAATTAATAGAAAATTCTAAATGTAAGACTAGGCAAACATGTTATAATTCCATCTTGGAAAAATAATAATTGAAGCCCACAGTGTGTGTGTGTGCCAACTGGAGATGACTAGTTTAGGTTAGTGACTTCAGAACATTGAACTTTGACTTCAATCTGACTTTGAATAGGGGTTAAAAAGGTGTGTCTCCTAGCAATTATTAGACAGACACGATTTAAAAAGGCATGACTTTACTTCCCTCTAGTGGCTGTCAAGTTGGTTTTCAATTATGAAAAACCAAAAACTACAAACCCCACATTTTTGTTTTGGTTCCCAGTTTTATGGTGTTGAACATATCTTTTTTGAAATACACAAAAGGGTGATTCCTCTCAAATATTATTTATAAATGTGTTGAAATCTGTTAGTGAGGGCTTCTCCTTTTGCTGAGATCCACCCTACAAAGGAAGCATACGAGGCTGTTTGGACAGCAAGATTATTTCACAGGTGTGCCACTGAACAAAATGTGCAGTTTTAGCAGACCATTTGCATCAGACAATGCAACACATCTCTTTGGCATAGTTGATCAGGTTGATTGTGGTTGATGAAATGTCGGTCTACTACTTTTCTATGACTGTGCTAAGTTCCTGGATATTGGAAGGAACTAGAATTATTATGCTTCAACATTTCCTGTGATGATCGTGGTTGAATGGAACACCTGAGATGTGTTACACATTTGATTTTCAGGTCATAAAACAGTGTTATACTTGTTCAGTTTACAAGAGTAGCAGAGACTACAAAGTAAGCGAGGAGATGAAGCCATTCATCATGCTTTATCAAAGAACACATACAGGTCTCCAAAACAAAACAAAACAGCTTTAACAGTGCCTACGATTACATCTGCAAGTACACAGGATGTATCGTTTATAAAAATATCAGACTCTGGATGCATAGGTTAGGTCAAAATGTCATCTGCTTTCCCTATAGAATGATAAACTACCCTACAAATACTGTTAGTCCTTGATCAAACATACCTCTCATCCGCCTCACTTGTCTTTGCTTCAATAAAGCCTTCGACTCACATTGTCTTTACCTCAAATTGCACTTTTCTTCATCTGTTCAGCTTACACCATAAATGTTTTGACACAAACAGGCCTACCTGGTTAAAAGAAGAAAAAAAACTATGCTTATTAATAAAAATATATATCGTCAACCATAGAAATACAAGTAAGAGCTTCAGGTATACCTTTGAACAGTAAACAGTTATTACTGGGAGAAGAACTATTCGATTGTAGGATGTGCAATGTCAGGAAAATGGGCCCCACCTTTAAAAGAATGCAATGATGGAAGCAGCATAAGAATTCTCATTTAACAGAAGTTGGTGCTCCACGTGCCCTCTTCAAATATAGTAAATATTAATAATAATATAATCATCTTGTCAGTGCAGGTTAAAGTCATGTCAAACTAGTGTTATCTTGTTAAGCTACCATTTGAAAAAAAAGAAAAAATATTAAAAATGTCGGCAAAAACGTTGTAAATTGTTCATGAATTCACTTTTCGTAGAATGATATAGTTGGAATAATTGAGCATTTTGTTCCACGGTTCCGCATGTCTTAATAAGCGGGTTACTAAAATACAACTGAAAACTTGCACAGTTGCATTCCTTTCTGACAGTTTGTTCATCATTCGATCCATTGAGCTGATTCAGCAGAACCGGTTTCTAAAAGTTTCAACAAAAGCATCATACCAAAAAAAGGTCCAATTCACCAAATAACTTTAAAGATGAATATAACTGTTCCTTTCTAAAGTGTTCTTTATGTCCACTTGTGTGTAGACAGCAGCTAAAATGACCAATCCAAAAAAAGATCACAAAACTAATAGAAGTCCCCTCTGGAGCAAAGACACTAAAGCGACACCATGTATGAAGGTGTGTAAGTAAGCCAACTCGAAAATGTTTCAACAAGCAAACCAGATTAAAATCAGACCTTTGTTCAAAGTTTGCAGATTGAAACGTCCAAATAAGGCTACTACAGAACCCGTTCAGCCAACAGAATAACAGGCCAAAGTCCCTGACCTACTCCATGTTGTTCCTCTGAATCCTTGGCACAAAGTGCACTGGGAAGAAGAGATGGGGCCAAATATCCAAGCCGCCATGGATCAGGTCTCTAACAGCTCGTTGGGAACACTAAAGCAGCGAAAGGGCCAGGAAGAGGACAATAGGTGGCAAACTTGATAAATGAAATCCCATTCAGGAAATTTGGCAGAACACCCCAGCTGAACAAAGCTTGACAAGAGATCTGGCAGGCAACTGGGTAATGGCTGCTCGAGGGGCAGCTACACAAGCCCATAAGAAGCAGGGAAACTCTGTTGGGGTGCACTAGTAGGTGAGGCGGGAGGCCTTCATGTTGTAGCAGGGTCTGTCGGTCAAGCTCCCTGTGCTGGAGAAGAAAGACAAGCCCTCAGATTTCTCCAGGACAACCTCCAGCTCCTGGAAGTCCTGCAGCCGGGCGACATCTTTGTCCTGGGCATAGAGCAGAAGTCAGTCATTGAATGTTGCAGCAAAAATGCAGAGGCAGCACATTACCACTTATATCAAAAACTAAATAAATTGGGTAAAATTTGCAAAAACTTTGTGAAAAAATTAAGCCTGGCTTACCTTTCTCAACATAGTGTTTGGCAGCTTGCGAATCTTCTCCACATGCTCCATACTGATGTCCAGCTCACGGCAGCAGACCCTGAGCAGTGAGCGATACGTGAGCTCCTGGCGGTCCAGCTCTACTTCGATGAAGTCGTTCTCCCGCGCGTTTGGGTTCTGAATACGCACCTTCAGTACTAACTCTGTAGGACAAAAGAAAGGCTGGGTTCAAGACACTTTCTCTCTGCCCCACACAGCTTTCGCAGTAAACTCATTCATTCAAAGTCAACATTTTTATGCATTCTAAATAGTAAAACAAATGCGGACTAGAGCATATGGGAGTCGCTCTATTCTGCCTATAAAGCGCTCTAAATAACATCCAAACGCCTTCATCAAGGTTTTATATACAAACACTCCAAGTACATATATGTAACGTTGTAAGAGGCACATTCGCAAACACATCCCATATATATGTTTTATAATACTTTTAAGCATTCAGCAGGGCATTAATTTAAAAACCGCAGCACAAAGTTCTTTTTTTTTTCTTTTTTAACATAGTTAAACATCACTTACTCTGCAATGTCCGCCTACATATTCCCATTTAGATGAATAATGACTCATTATCCCAGTAAAGGAAAAAGGGGTGTGACCAAGCGCAGACCATGCGTCTTTGTTTATTTCTCACCATTTGTGGGTTGAAATTAGAAGCCAAAGTTGACCAACTCGTTAGATTATGTCTTCATCCTTTCACTATGAAGGTGAAAGGCATTATTTATGATCTAGAATAAACCTTTGAGCCCTGTGGCGTAAAAGCAGCTCACCGCAGATGCTGATGTCAATACAGCCAGCACTAGCTGTTAGCTCCCTCCGATCACGGGGCTCTAAAAACAAATTTGTAAGCGTAAGCGCTTATAATAAAACAGTGTCGCTAAATGTATGTTAATATTCAAGTCATGAAATATAAATGGATTATAGTTTGCACTATTTTGGATGGTTTTTACAGGAATTTGTGGGAGGAATACAGGACCTCCCATTAACTCTATTACAAACGGACTTTTATTTCAAGTTAGAATGCATTAAAAAAATACATCAATCTTCTTTCCCTCATAATGATTGTGAACAACAGGAACAATTCCAAAAAAGTGCATTTTCCCTTTAAGGGGCAATACTTTATAAATACAACTTGGATATTTTTTAAAGTAGTTAAAACACATAGCCCCAGGCTGAAAACTAAATTTGCTGGATGATATTTTGTCCAATAAATTGCCGAAAAACAATGTTATTGTCAGCATTATTTTAGGATCAAATTAATGTAATCTGCATGCACATGCAATGTAACTAATAATAATCATCCATCCATCCATTTTCTACTGCTTGTCCCTTTCAGGTTAGCGGGGAGAGCTGGAGCCTATTTCAGCTGTATTTGGGCGGAAGGCGGGGTACACCCTGGATAAGTTGCCACCTCATTGCAGGGCCAACACAGATAGACAACAGTAAAACTCACATTCACACACTAGGGCCAATTTAGTGTTGCCAATCAACCTGTCCCCAGGTGCATGTCTTTGGAGGTGGGAGGTATCCGGAGTACCCAGAGGGAACCCACGTAGTCACGGGGAGAATATGCAAACTCCACACAGAAAGATGGACTTTGAACTCAGGAACTTTGTCTTGTGAGGCACATGCACTAACCCCTGTGCAATAACAACTCTATCAAACGCAAATAACTTGTATTTCTAGTTGAATTAATTGGAATCAGCACCTTCAAGTCCGAGCCCATAGTTCTCACCAGTAAAAGGGTTGAGTGCCATCTCCGGGTTGGCGAGGAGACCTTGCCCCAAGTGGAAGAGTTCAAGTACAATTCTTGTGAATCGTGAGATCAACAGGCGCTTTGGTGTGGTGTCTGCAGTGATACAAAACCTGTATCGATCCGTCGTTGTGGATGAAGGAGCTGAGCCGGAATGCAAAGCTCTTAAATTACTGGTCGATCTACATTCATATCCTCACCTATGATCATGAGCTTTGTGTTATGACCAAAAGGACAAGATCACGGGTAAAAGCGGACTAATACGTTTTCTCTGCTGGGTGGCGGGGCTTTCCCTTAGAAATAGGGTGATAAACTCTGTCATTCCAGAGCTCAGTGTAAATCCACTCCTCCAGTACATTGAGAGAAGCCATATGTTGTGGTTCAGGCATCTGTTCCAGAAGTCCCCCCAAACACCTCCCTCGGGGAGAGGTTTAGGGGGTTGTCCCATCGGCAGGCGACCAATAAGGAAGACCCAGGACACATTAAGGGGGACTGACACTGCGTCTCCATTACTCCTAGAAATGCGCAGAGCCTAAATATTGCAATAAGAAACTGGCAATGGAAACACCTATATTTCAAAAAAACATCTCAAATATTGCTAGAACGTTTTTACGCTTTGATGAGGTGGTTTACAGACTTGTCAATATTGAAGTGTGTCGCAAAAGCATGATGGAAACTATTTTTTCGCATTTACGGAAGCGGCGCGGTGCCAACATAGGACAACTTGTCCAGACAGGTTGTCTTGGTCTCGCTTTGGATCGGTCGGTTGTGCGGCCTTCTCACAGGTCCCTTGCCGGCAATAGAGGCCAAGCCGCAAACTCGGAGAGACCCACATGCCTGAACAATGTCAATGGGGCCCTCGAATCCACAATTAATCCATGAATTCCTGGTTCACAATTCTTTGCCATAGATCCCTTATTCGTAGCTGCTGCCTTCGTTTTCTTCGCTCAAGGCAATAGCAGTGGCTGCAATTGTAATCACAGTTCGAAAACCATGGAATAGCAAAGGGTCCATCTTCTTCAAGGTGGAGTCAGACAAGACCAGATTTTATGAGAATTACAGATGCAAAACACTCTTTAAATGTAACACCTACAAGTAACAAATGTACTTTGTTGAAATTTGAGAAATATTGATTTTATTTGGCAAAAAACTGCAATGGAAACGCAGCTTATGTCTCCAAGCTGGTCTGGGAACGCCTAAGGATCCCCCGGGAGCAGCTAGATGAAGTGGTAATATGATGTGGGTAGTATGATGTGGCTGTATGAAGTGGTAGTATGCGGTCCTCTCCAAGGTTTCTCATTGTCATTCTCATCGACGTCCCAGTGGGTTGAGTTTTTCCTTGCCCTTTTGTGGGTGCTGACCGCGGATTTCGTTGTGGTTTGTGCAGCCCTTTGAGACACTTGTGATTTAGAGCTGTATAATTAAACATTGATTTTATTGATTGATTGATTGAGATAAAGTCTGAACTTCTCTGCTGAAGCTGCTGTCCCCGTGACCTGACCTTGGATAAGCGAAAAAAGATGGATGGATGAATGGAATTTAGTATCATTATAATGGGAAGGTGACAAACAGTTTAATTATCCTAAATAAGCAAACAAACATAAAAATAAAATAAAAAAAGACTCAATCGCTGTTAGCAAAACTGCAAATTCAATAAATACCAGTATTTGACATATCCTGAAGTGCATTTTTTCCCTAGTAGGAAAAACTGGGTTGGTTTGTTGTCTTTTTTTGTTGTCATCACTTTCCAAGAAATTGTGCATAATGGCTTGTTCGTCTGTATTGATGGGCTGATGGTGCTCATTTGGTTTGAAGCTGAAATATTCCCACACGTGACATTCGGCTTGGCAATCATCTTTTTCCATCCTAATTTCTGTTACTTTGTGGTGCTTCTCACTAGCAAGTCCCGACTCCCGAGGCTCTGTACGTGCAGCCTGTGTGTGCGTATGCGTGTGTGTAAGATAACAGTATCTCCTCCGCCCACAGGGACAAAGACCATGGACGACAAGAGGGTTCACTGCACTCATTTAGTTCTATTGAATAAACGTGCTCAGAGTGATGCACTGACTGAGCACTATTGCACCCTGTTCAAATGCGAGAGACAAAGACAACGCACACACACAAATGTAATCTAGATCAATACCATTGTCTAAGCTGTAATTCGAGAGTACATTATTAACTCTTGATGAAAAACTCCTGCATATTAAGAGTTGGCACTCACCTTGCACATTGACTGGGAAGGTGCTTGTGAAGAAAAAAGGCTGGAATGCGGGCAAAGGTCCCCCCGGCTGACTGTAGCCTATCTGCTGCGGCACGGACTGCTGCCTGCTTACAGCTGGGTTAGCGTTAGTCACAGGCGCTTGGACCTGACCCCCACTGCTGCAAGCCAAACCCGGGCTGTGCGAGGCCAAAGGAGGCGAGCACATGGTTCCGTTGTGTGGCACAGTGTGGTTGACGAGGTGAGGCTCGACTGACAGATCTGCCGGCACCGTGCAGTTTACAACCGTGTGGTTGTTGTAAAGTGGACCAGAGACCGGTGTCGTTCCGTTTTGCTCAGCCAGAGGAACAAATTCTCTGGCCTGGTTAAGAAGGATGCCGTTTGTGGAGGGCTCTTCAGTGACCAGGCTTTGAGACAACTGAAGGTGCTCGGCTGGAGAAAGGGGGGGTGAATTGCTGTCCGTAGTCTCAATGTGTTCCACAGATCCATTTTGTAAAAGGTGCTGAGAGAGGAGCAGCTCTTTCTTCTTATCCATCTTGGAGTATATGAAAAGCGGGTTCGCCAAATAATTGGGGATGATTGGCAACTCAGGCCCCGGGACTTCAGGCAGGTCTTCCACTTCAACTATGGAAACATTAAACAAAGTCAACACCACATTCCAGATACATACACATATTGCCTTTTAGAAAGTTAAGTAAAAATCAAGTCAAGCAACAACTGAGTGCTACTCAACGCTTAAGGCACTTGTTGTCAGCCATTTTCTTTGTTTATGTTTATGTCCAGTTGGCCCCAACTAGCTTCAAATCACATATTTCCAGCTTCCTTGCAGTCTATAATGTAGGATTAACATCCATGTTGCTACCTGCAAATTGAATATTAATCTATCGCACAAACAACAAATAGATATCAGGAATTAACCAGGGTAGAGCATACCTCCTAAAAGTCGTTTGATCTCTGGCTTGGACGTGAGCTGTGAGGCCATCTCCTCCTTCGCCGTAAGGATGTCTTTGTCCGCGCCACTACTTAGTAAGTAGGACACGATGTGCTTATGGTTCCGCTTGCATGCCCAATGCAGGCAAGTCCTGATGAGATTAAAGAGATTACATTCAAATTAAACAAAACAATGTTGAATTAGACCATTGAGGGTAGTTAGTGAAAACCCTCAGCTGTGTATTTAATAAAACTCGACAAGCAAATGTGTTTTATACTTGGTAGGCTGTATTAAGGCAAACATGTTCTTGTTTTGTTCACATTACACCCCAAACTACCTACCAGAGCAGTGGTTCTCAAACACCGGTCCGTGACGCATTTGCTACCAAGATCACCTTCTTACATACGTCACATACTGTCATGTCAGTATGGGACGTTTCTATAAAAAGTAGCATTTCTACTAACATGTAGCATCTTTTAAAAAGTCACCCACTAGAGAATGAAGAGTGCTTCAAACTGCATATCAACATCTCCGTTCGGTGCCACACCATCAAAATGCCGAGGCAAACATTTCCACATCAAAACCGTATGAAAAAAATATAATTTAATAACGTCCGTGGTAGCCTACCACATAGCAAAGGATGAACAGCTCATTTTTATTTGACACTGAAAATGTCTCTGACAATCTTGCACTTTCTGTTTTGGAAATGACATGAACGTGTGTGCCATTGCTTAATAACTGTTTAATAAATACAGTTTTGGTCAATTGACTTAGTTGTGATTTCCTTCTCTGCATGAAAGTTTAAAAGTAGCATATATTAATGCAGTATGAAGAAGAATGTTTTAATGTAGACACATAGAATCATCATACTGCTGTGATTATATGTATCAAGTGTTAATTCAAGTCCAAGGCTAAATATCAAGATATATATTGTGTATCGTGATATGGCCTAAAATTGGAGATATTTAAAAAAGGCCATATCGCCCAGCCTTAATATATAATTTCTACACACATAAACATTGGCCGCCCCAGACACATTTTTTTCTCTCTTTGTGGCCCCCGAGTTAAAATATTTGCCCAGCTCTGCCCTAATCACACCAATAAGCTTGTTAATAGATGATTATTTCAACTCCTTTATTATAGTCGATGGCACTATGCACAATAATGGACATGTACTATACAATGGTAATGTGCAAGATTGCTGCCAAAGGCACATTTTTTTTGCTCTTTTATCTGCCACATGTAGAAAGTCGGTCAGTGAAATTAATGCATACATTAAACTGGTCTCTGGTGGGAAAAAAGATTTGGGAACCCTGCACTAGAGGATTTTACAAAGGTTAAGCCATGATTTAGCTAATAGGGTAGCAGAGATCAAGCCAGACACATGTGGTCAAAATATTTTCCCAAATCACACCAATAAGCTTGTTAATAGATGATTATTACAACTCCTTTGTTATAGTCCATGGGACTATGCACATTATATACGATGGCAATGTGCCAGATTGTAGCCAAGACACATTTTTTTTTTCTCTTTTATCTGCCACACGTAGAAAGTCGGTCCGTGAAAATAATGGAGACATTAAACCGGTCCCTGGTGGGAAAAATGGTTGGGGAACTCTACACTAGAGCAGTGGTTCTCAAATGGGGGTATGCGTACCCCTGGGGGTACTTGAATGTATGCACATTGTACGTGAGATTTTTTTTAAATGTTCTAAAAAATATCAACAATTCAAGAATCCTTTATAAATATATTTATTGAATAATACTTCAACAAAATATGAATGTAAGTTCATAAACTGTGAAAAAAATAAATACAAAAATGCAATATTCAGGGTTGACAGCTAGATATTTTGTGGACATGTTCCATAAATATTGACGTTAAAGATTTATTTTTTTGTAAAGAAAAGTTTAGAATTAAGTTCATGAATCCAGATGGATCTCTATTACAATCCCCAAAGAGGGCACTTTAAGTTGACGATTACTTCTTTGTGTAGAAATATTTATTTATAATTGAATCACTTGTTTATTTTTCAATAAGTTTTTAGTTATTTATTTATTTTCCAACTACTTCAAGAAAGACCACTACAAATGAGCAATATTTTGCACTGGTATACAATTCAGAAACTGATGACATAGTGCTGTATTTTACTTCATCTTTTTTTTTTCAACCAAAAATGCTTTGCTCTGATTAGGGGGTATTTGAATTTAAAAAATGTTCACAGGGGGTACATCACTGAAAAAAGGTTGACAACCACTGCACTAGAGCAGTGGTTCTCAAATGGGGGTATGCCAATAGGTACGTGGGATTTTTTGATAGAAATTCTAAAAATAGCAACGATTCAAAAATCCTTTATAAATACATTTATTGAACAATACTTCAACAAAATATGAATGTAATAAACTGTGAAAAGAAATGCAACAATGCAATATTCAGTGTTGACAGCTAGATTTTTTGTGGACATGTTCCATAAATATTGATGTTAAATATTTATTTTTTTGTGAAGAAAAGTTTAGAATTAAGTTTATGAATCCAGATGGATCTCTATTACAATCCCCAAAGAGGGCACTTTAAGTTGATGATAACTTCTATGTGTAGAAATCTGTATTTATAATTGAATCACTTGTTTATTTTTCAACAAGTTTTTAGTTTTTTTTCCAAATAGTTCAAGAAAGACCACTACAAATGAGCAATATTTTTAAGTATGGTTAAAGCTCCTAACTCCCAATTCAGAAACTGATGACATAGTGCTGTATTTCACTTCATCTTTTTTTTTTTTTCAACCAAAAATGCTTTACTCTGATTAGGGGGTATTTGAATTAAAAAAATGTTCACAGGGGGTACATCACTGAAAAAAGGTTGAAAACCACTACACTAGAGCAGTGGTTCTCAAATGGGGGTACACGTACCCCTGGGGGTACTTAAAAGGTATGCCAAGGGATACGTGAATTTTTTTTTAAATATTCTAAAAAACAGTAACAAATCAAAAATCATATATATATATATATATATATATATATATATATATATATATATATGTATATATATATATATATATATATATATATATATATATATATATATATATATATATATTGAATAATACTTCTACAAAATATAAATGTAAGTTCATAAACTGTGAAAATAAATGCAACAATGCAATATTTAGTGTTGACAGCTAGATTTTTTTGTGGACATGTTCCATAAATATTGATGTTAAAGATTTCTTTTTTTTTGTGAACAAAAGTTTAGAATTAAGTTCATGAATTCAGATGGATCTCTATTACAATCTCCAAACAGGTCACTTTAAGTTGATGATTACTTCTATGTGTAGAAATCTGTATTTATAATTGAATCACTTGTTTATTTTTTTAGTTATTTTTTATCTTTTTTTCCGAATAATTCAAGAAAGACCACTACAAATGAGCAATAATTTGCACTGTTATACAATTTAATAAATCAGAAACTGATGACATAGTGCTGTATTTTACTTCTTTATCTCTTGTTTTCAACCAAAAATACTTTGCTCTGATTAGGGGGTACTTGAACTAAAAAAATGTTCACAGGGGGTACATCACTGAAAAAAGGTTGAGAACCACTGCACTACAGGATTTCAGAAAGGTTAAGCCATGATTTAGCTAATAGGGTAGCAGAGATCAAGCCAGACACAGGAAACACACAGCACAACATTATTTAAAAACAACAAACACTACAGGGAATTTGTTGACATTTTAAAAGACGACACCCAATATCTCTCAAACTTACCATCCATTAATTTCGTTCTGGGAGTTGACGTTGACTCCACTCTCTACCAATGTCCGCACCTCGTCAATGTCCCCGATGGCACACGCCTCTCTCAGTCGCTCCTGCAGTTCTTTATCCAACGAAGGGGTGGACATGTTTGCAGAGGCTACGATATGCCCGAGTTCATAGGATTTGCACAAGCTTGGACAGGCGGTAAAAAATGGATGGATGTAGCATTAGCCGCCGAGCTAAATCTGAACTTGCTAGCTTGACTGGCTGATAGCAGTTCGATGGTGGTAATGCTAGCTGAAAACAACAAATTCCTTCCTAAGCAAATTGATTATTTCGCGCTTATATCGTCGGACACTTCTTCACGGTCCCTAATTACCCTTGGTATTGGTTCGGTGGCTAAAGTCACAGTCCACACAGGGGTTAACCACATAATCTTATCGGGGCTGTCAAGAGTTCCGTCGGCGGGTTGCCAGAAGCACCGCCGCCTCATCGGGGGACACTTTAAGATGTAACAACCGCGACAACAATTTAGTTCCGCAGATGTTTTTTTAAACAACTGAACACTCAAACGTTGTGACATAATATGTTGTGATGTTGTATTTTTATTTATTTATCATATACATATTGTCTATGTATTGTGTGCTTTTTTTTTCTTTTTCTTTGAAATTGTAATGTTATTGCCTTTTTTTACATACAATATTATGCTCCACCAATGACTGAATAAAAACAAAAAATAAATAAATATAAAACCTATATAAAAACAATATAAAAATGAATATGATTAAAACCCCAGTGAGGGTTGGACTCCGCCAAGGCTGTCCTTTGTCACCGATTCTGTTCATAACTTTTATGGACAGAATTTCTAGGCACAGTCAAAGCGTTGAGGGGATCCGGTTTGCTGGCCGCGAGATTAAGTCTCTGCTTCTTGCAGATGATGTGGTCCTGATGGCTTCATCTGGCCGGGATCTTCAGCTCTCACTGGATCGGTTCGCAGCCGAGTGTGAAGCGACCGGAATGAGAATCAGCACCGCCAAGTCTGAGTCCATAGTTCTTGCCCGGAAAAGGGTGGAGTGCCATCTCCGGGTTGGGGAGGAGACCCTGCCCCAAGTGGAGGAGTTCAAGTACCTAGGAGTCTTGTTCACGAGTGAGGGAGGAGTGTATCGTGCGATCGACAGGCGGACGGTGCGGCGTCATCAGTAATGCGGAAGTTGTATCGAGCCGTTGTGGTGAAGAAGGAGCTGAGCCGGAAGGCAAAGCTCTCAATTTACCGGTCGATCTACGTTCCCATCCTCACTTATGGTCATGAGCTTTGGGTCATGACCGAAAGGATAAGATCACGGGTAAAAGTGGCCGAAATGAGTTTCCTCCGCCGGGTGGCGGGGCTCTCCCTTAGAGATAGGGTGAGAAGCTCTGCCATCCGGGAGGAACTCAAAGTAAAGCCGCTGCTCCTCCACATCGAGAGGAGCCAGATGAGGTGGCTCGGGCATCTGGTCAGGATGCAACCCGAACGCCTCCCTAGGGAGGTGTTTAGGGCACGTCCAACCGGTAGGAGGCCACAGAGAAGACCCAGGACACGTTGGGAAGACTATGTCTCCCGGCTGGCCTGGGGACGCCTCGGGATCCCCCGGGAAGAGCTAGACGAGGTGGCTGGGGGAAGGGAAGTCTGGGCTTCCCTGCTTAGGCTGCTGCCCCCGCGACCCGACCTCGGATAAGCGGAAGATGATGGATGGATAGATGATTAAAAACAATTTTAAAGGGTAAAAGCAATTAAACCAGTAAAATGTAAATGAAAATGTATAAAAAACACAGAGGACAACAGAGGAGAGAGAACCACACAACTCACGTAGTGTTAAAAGCCAAATAATAAAAATGGGTCTTAAAGGCCTACTGAAACCCACTACTACCCATCACGCAGTCTGATAGTTTATATATCAATGAAGAAATATTAACAGTGCAACACATGCCAATACGGCCTATTTAGTTTACTAAATTGCAATTTTAAATTTCCCGGGACTTTTTTCTTGAAAACGTCAATTAGTTAAAAAAAAAATAATAATAATTACAACAAATTGGAATGATTGAAGAGGGAAAAAATTCTAAATGGATAATGAAAAATAAAAGAAAAATAAATGGGTGGACGAATCCTCCTGACTAGCTGCAATTGAAAAATAAAAAATCTAAATGATGAATAATTGGATGATGAAAAGAAGATAAAGCATAATTTTAATAAATCATATGCAATTAACTTTTCTTAATAGTTTTTTTAATATATCCATCCTTCTTTTTATTCATCCAATCTTTTTTTTTCTTTTTCATTATCCAATTGAAATTTTTTCTCTCTTCAATTATTCCAATTTGTTGTACTTATTGGTACTTTTTTTAATTTTTATTAACTAATTGATTATTTGTTGGTCAGACCGAGGAGAGCTGATTGGTCAACACTCACAATGATTAATTATTCATGTTCCTATTCCCACCCATCCCAGCCAGGAATTACCGATTGTACACTTACCAACTTTAGCCTCAGCACACAGGAGGAGCTAACCCCCGAGGTTACCCTTAGACTTTTGGACTATAGACTATTTATTATTATTATTACCCATACTTACCTTTTTAACTATAAGTTAATTAACCAGCTACCACTTAGCTTCACTTTGTGTGGGGGAGGTGATGCACCCCCACATTTTCCGGCATTCCCCCTCTTTGGCTTGGCAAGCCGATCAACCTGACTGGGATTGAACCCAGGGCCCTTTGATTGGGAGGTAGCTGTTTAACCATTCAGCTATTCTTGGTCTTCTTATGGACAGATTTCGGGCCCCAATGACATATTCAATTGATAACCTGTCTCAGTAAACTATGATACAAAACAATAGCTTTCCTAGTTACCGATCAATTTGCCTGGGATTTGAACCCAGTGCCCTTTGATTGGGAGCTAGCAGCTTTAACCATTGAGCTATCCTTGGTCTTCTGTAAATAAGATTTTGGGCCCCAATGACATATTTAATCGCGAACCTGTCTCAGTGAGCTATAATATAAAACAATTACACTTGCTGCTGGAGTTTTCATAGTTACCAGTGAACCTGGCAGGGATTTGATCCTTGCACTCTTTGATTGTGAGCTAGCTACTGTAACCACTCAGCTATCGTTAGTCTTCTTAGAGGAAGATTTCGGGCCCCAATGACATATTTCATTGAGCACCTGTCTCAATACTGAAAAAGAAACACTGAGTCCTTACTGAGATTTGAACCCAGTTCCCCTTGCTTGATGGTCAACAGTGTTAACCAATCAGCTGTCCTGGGTCTTATTAGGCTGTGAATTCGGGGCCCTAATGACAAATGTAATCAAGGACTTCTTTGTCTCTCATTTTACCAAAACTAATGGAGAGGAAGTACTAGCAGACATTCCATGCTGTGTAGACCGACATAAATCCCACCCAGAGTTAAATTGCTCTCACTACTGATGTTTGGACAAGTGTAGCCTACCTTGACAATACATGCCACTACATTGGAAACTTGAATATGAAGTCAATCTCCCTTACCACCATGCCACTAGAGGAAAGACATTCAGCATCCAACATTGCAGAATGGTTGGAATAGGTAGTAGCCAGGTTTGAAATTCCTCTAAGCAAAATTATTGCTATTGTGCAGGACAATGGTGCACTTTATAAAAAAAAAAAAACACACATTTTTGTAACACTTGCCTTGTTTTATTTGGCAAGTCGAAAGGACATGGTGCCAGTATGCTGTTTTTTTAAATAAAGTATTGGAAATGTTAGACATGTAGTTTGTCTCTTTTATCCGATTATTAATCGATTAATCGAAGTAATAATCCACAGATTAATCGATTATCAAATTAATTGTTAGTTGCAGCCCCTATATATATATATATGTGTGTGTGTGTGTATATATATGTGTGTGTGTGTGTATACAGAGGTGGGTAGAGTAGCCAGAAATCGTACTCAAGTAAGTGTACTGTTACTTTAGAGATTTATTACTCAAGTAAAGTAAGTAGTAGTCATCCAAATATTTACTTGAGTAAAAGTAAAAAGTATGTTGTGAAAAAACTACTCAAGTACTGAGTAACTGATGAGTAACCTGTTCGTTTAATAATTACGGCAACAGATAATGCACAAAACATAAAAATAGCAATGAGCAAATTCATAGCCAGGAATATCTCTTAAGCAACTAAAACAATATATATTAAATAATAATACATTAAAATAAAAAAATTAAGGCAAATTGAGCCACAATAACTTAACAGCACCATAGGCTCAGTAGGCATTTATTGATTGATTGAAACTTGTATTAGTAGATTGCACAGTACAGTACATATTCCCTACAATTGACCACTAAATGGTAACACCCCAATAGGTTTTTCAACGTTAATCAATTACTTAATAAATGACCAAATCGAGGTGATCTACCTCATATATACATACACACACACACACACAAATTTATATACACATATATATATATATATATATATATATATATATATACACATATATATATATATACACATATATATATATATATATATATATATATATATACACATATATATATATATATACACATATATATATATATATACACATATATATATATACACATATATATATATATATATATATATATATATATATATACAGTATATAATTTACAGTTTTTTATTTTGCCGTTTTTGTTGAAATGTTAAAGCTGTTTTAATGAATATACATGCATGTTTAACATATAGATTCCTATCTTTCATGAAGACAAGAATATAAGTTGGTGTATTACCTGATTCTGATGACTTGCATTGATTGGAATCAGACAGTATAGTGCTGATAATGTCCACATTTTCAAATGGAAGAGAAAAAAAGTTCCTCTTTTCTGTCTAATACCACATGAAAGTCGTTGGTTCTTGGCATCTTATTTGTCCAGCTTCCATATTCGTTTTTATACACTTTACAAGAAATACATTGGCGGCAAACTCCGTAGCTTGCTCGCTTGTTTGCGCTGGCTTTCGGGGACTCTTATTTTGTTAGCGCAGGCGCGATTGAGCGGCACTTTTATTGTGAAGACAGGAACTGTGCGATCAGCCTCTAGGCTTGTGACGGGAAGTACGGTTGAAATAAAGTGTCGTTTTTCCTTTACACTTTTGATTGATTGATTGAAACTTTTATTAGCAGATTGCACAGTACAGTACATATTCTGCACAATTGACCACTAAATGGTAAAACCCCAATAATTTTTTCAACTTTTTTAGGTCGGATTCGACGTGTGACGGTCACGTGACCGCCTGGTTTTGTTTGATTGGTCTAACGTCACCAGTGACTGCATTTGATTGGTGAAACGAAGGCATGCCTAGTTCCTACTTTGAATGCGTGTCTGACGAAATCAAAACAAACAAAACGTGCATTAGCAGATCGATAAAAAAAAAAGTAGCGAGTAAAGAGCTAATTGTAGATAAATGGAGCGGAGTAAAAGTAGCGTGTCTTCTTTATAAATATACTCAAGTAAAAGTAAAAGTATGTTGCATAAAAACTACTCTTAGAAGTACAATTTATCCCAAAAGTTACTCAAGTAGATGTAACGGAGTAAATGTAGTGCGTTACTACCCACCTCTGGTGAGGGCCGGACCAAAAACTGAAATTTCCGTTTTCCCTCATTCATTATTAAAACATTCTGGGATAACCAAGCTTTGACGTCACATAGACAGTTGAGAAGGGGTGTCAGGGGGCCGTGGCCTTTTGAAATTGGCATATGAATTTGGCAGTCATCTGCATAAAAGTGATAGAACACTCCATGTTTCTATCACATGTTTCATCATGGTCACATGCTCCCCTCACTTCCCAGGGGGTGGAACAAGGGGATGGGTCAACTTGAGAGGTTAATTTCACCACACCTAGTGTGTGTGTGACAATCATTGGTACTTTAACTTTTAATAATTTTTTTTTTTACAAATGAAAAATTGACCCCCCGCGAGCGGTAGGAAATGGATGGATGGAAAACTAGCCTTCTGGCTAAATCTGACTTTTTTTTAAACTATGTGAAGTCATGTGTTTTATAAAATTGCATTGCCCCCTTTGAAATAAACTATCCATCCATCCTTCTTCTTGCGCTTACCTGAGGTCGGGTCACGGAGGCAGCAGCCTAAGCTGGGAAGCGCAGACTTCCCTCTCCCCAGCCACTTCGTCCAGCTCCTCCTGGGGGATCCCAAGGCATTCCCAGGCCAGCCGGGAGACATATTATTCCCAACGTGTCCCGGGTCTTCCCCGTGGCCTCCTACTGGTCGGACATGCCCGAAACACCTCCCCAGAGAGGCGTTCGGGTGGCATCCTGACCAGATGCCTGAACCACCTTCTCTGGCTCCTCTTGATGTGGATGAGTAGCGGCTTTAGTTTGAGCTCCTCCCGGATGACAGAGACTTAAAACTAGGGGAGACAGGGCCTTCTCTGTGGTCGGCCCTAAGCTCTGGAACACTCTGCCCCTCCATATTCGAACTGCTCCCACAGTGGACTGTTTTAAGTCTCGTCTTAAGACCCATTTTTATTCTCTGGCTTTTAACACTACGTTAGTTATATGGTCCTCTGTTGCCCTCTGTGTTTTAAAATGCTGATTTCTATTTACGGTTTTAATTGGTTTCACCCTTAAAATTGTTTTTAATCATATTTATTTTATATTGTTTTATATTGATTTTACATGTATTTATTTATTATTATTATTTTTTTTTTTTATTCAGTCATTGGTGGAGCTCAGGAAAGTACTTGAATGTTGTTTTTAATATTGTTGTGCAGCACTTTGGAAACATTTTGTTGTTCAAATGGGCTTTATAAATAAAGTGGATTGATTGATCTCTAAGGGAGAGGCCGCCCACCTGCAGAAGAAACTCATTTTGGCAGCTTGTACCCGTGATCTTGTCCTTTCAGTCATAACCCAAAGCTCATGACCATAGGTGAGGATTGGAACGTAGATCGACCGACAAATTCATAGCTTTGCCTTCCGGCTCAGCTCCTTCTTCACAGCAATGGAACGACACAGCGTCCGCATTACTGAAGACGCCGCCTGTCAACCTCACGATCCACTCTTTCCTCACTTGCGAACAAGACTCCGAGGTACTTGATCTCCTCCACTTGGGGCAAGATCTCCTCCCCAACCCAGAGATGGCACTCCACCCTTTTCCGGGCGAGAACCATGAACTCAGACTTGGAGGTACTGATTCCCATCCCAGTCGCTTGACACTCTGCTGCGAACCGATAATCTAAAACAGCATAAATTGACAATATACAAACAAATCAAAGCAATCTCTACACACACACACACATTCCGCCATAAGTGTGTGAATGTGTGTGTGAATGGGTGAATGTGGAAATAGTGTCAAAGCGCTTTGAGTTCCTTAAAAAAGGTAGAAAAGCGCTAAAGAAGTACAACCCATTTACCATTTCAAGACTACAGACATTCACAGGGTTGAACGATCAACATATTTACACTAACAACTAGGGGTGTGGGGAAAAAATCGTTTCGAATATGAATCGAATCGAATACGTTGTGCGGTTCAGAATCGTTTTTCTTTTTTTTTTTTAAATCGATTTTTAAAAAAAATTGTGTTTATCTTTTTAATCAATCCAACAAATCACCACACAGCAATACCATAACAATGCAATCAAATTCCAAAACCAAACCTGACCCAGTAACACTCAGAACTGCAGTAAACAGAGGAATTGAGAGGAGACACAAACATACCAAAAGTAGTGAAACACAAATGAATAGTATCAACAACAGTATCAATATTAGCAGTGATTAAAAATCCCTCACTGACATTATCATTGGACATTTATAAAAATAAAAAAAAGAACAATAGTGTCACAGTGGCTTACACTTGCATCGCATCTCATAAGCTTGACAACACACTGTGTCCAATGTTTTCACAAAATAAGTCATATTTTTGGTTCGTTTAATAGTTAAAACAATTTTACATTATTGCAATCAGTTGATACAATTATAAAAGCTTTTAAAAAAAATCTACTGCTCTGCTTACATGTCATCAGACTAGGGTAGATCCTGCTGAAATCCTATGTATTGAATGAATACAGAATCGTTTTGAAAAATATAGTTTTTGAATCGAGAATCGTGTTGAATCGAAAAAAAAATCGATATATTATCGAATCGTGACCCCAAGAATCGATATCGAATCGAATGGTGGGACACCCAAAGATTCGCAGCCCTACTAACAACCATGTTACAGAAAAAAGTCAGATACAATACCAAAAGATAAATACAAAAAAACTAAAGGAATACATAAAAAATACAAACAAATTGTGCTTATCTAACAACTTAAATTCCTCCAACAAAGAGAAATTAATTTAAAGGTTTTTCTGGTTTAACCAGTTTCCAATACTTGTTTTTATATATATTATTTTAATCATTAATCATTGCTGGTTAGAAAGCCTGATTAACAATTGATTGAATTTGTTTTGTGTCAGGTATATTCATTATACATAATTTCATGTTGTTGATTTAAAGTTTTCTGTGCAAAATTTTTGCAGATGTCATGTTTTTTAATGCATTGTGTCTGTGGATGTTAGCTTGAACGAATAAAATACATATATTGCTTATATTATCGTGTAAGTCGAAAATTAAAATAATATCATAGTTTTATAACACTGTATATTGCAAAATATATATCTTCATATCTTTTTTGTATTTGTTTTAAATTATTATTAAATCAACATAAAAAACACAGTCCATGAAGCACACAGGATGGTTTCTGCTGCTGGTCCATTAAGAGTACTAACCTTTAACAGTTCATTTTACTCATTTTGATTCATTACAAGTTTCTATGTAACTGTTTTTATTTTCTTTTATTTTTTGTTCAAGAAAAATGTTTTTGTGTTAGTTTTTTTAAATAAAAGACATTATCTTAAGATAATGTCCAGGTCGGGCTCAGCAACACGCATCTTCATTTATGTACACTCCATATTAGGGAACAAAACAACAGATTACCTAGAGAGGTGGTTCTCAACCTTTTTTCAGTGATGTACCCCCTGTGAACATTTTTTTTAATTCAAGTACCCCCTAATCAGAGTAAAGCATTTGTGGTTGAAAAAAAGAGATAAACAAGTAAAATACAGCAATATGTCATCAGTTTCTGATATAATAAATTGTATAACAGTGCAAAATATTCCTCATTTGTAGTGATCTTTCTGATTCAATTATAAATAAAGATTTCTACACATGGAAGTAATCATCAACTTAAAGTGCCCTCTTTGGGGATTGTAATAGAGATCCATCTGGATTCATGAACTTCATTCTAAACATTTCTTCACAAAAAAAGAAATTGTTAACATCAATATTTATGGAACATGTCCACAAAAACATCTAGCTGTCAACACTGAATATTGCATTGTTGCATTTCTTTTTACAGTTTATGAACTTACATTCATATTTTGTTGAAGTATTATTCAATAAATATATGTATAAAGGATTTTTGAATTGTTGCTATCTTTAGAATATTTTTAAAAGATCTCACGTACCCCTTGGCATACCTTCAAGTACCCCCAGGGGTACGCGTACCCCCATTTGGGAACCACTGACCTAGAGAGGTGTTTCGGCCACGTCCGACCGGTAGGAGGCCACGGGGTAGACGCAGGAAACGTTGGGAAGACTATGTCTCTTGGCCGGCCTGGGAACGCCTTGGGATCCCCCGGGAAGAGCTGGACAAAATGGCTGGGGAGAGGGAAGTCTGGGCTTCTCTGCTTAGGCTGCTGCCCCAGCGACCCGACCTAGGCTAAACGGAAGAAGATGGATGCATGGATGAGTGAACAACAAATTGTAAATAATCTATAAACAAAATTAAAGGCCTACTGAAACCCACTATTACCGACCACAAAGTATGATAGTTTATATATCAATGATGAAATCTTAACATTGCAACACATGCCAATACGGCTAGTTTAGTTTACTAAATTGCAATTTAAAATTTCCCGCGAAGTGTCCTGTTGAAAACGTTGCGGAATGATGACTCGTATGATGACACGTGCGCGTGACGTCACCGGTGGTAGCGGATATGTTCTTCCAGCACCGATCATGGCTAAAAGTAGTCTGTTTTTATCGCATAATTACACAGTATTCTGGACTTCTGTGTTGCTGAATCTTTTGCAATTCGTTCAATTAATAATGGAGATGTCAAAGAAGAAAGATGTTGGTGGAGAGCAGTGTATTGCAGCTGCCTGTAGCAACACAAACACAGCCGGTGTTTCTTTGTTTATTGTGTAGCTTTAATATGGAACGGAGCGGTCAAGCGAACATGGTTCTCTACCACATGTCAACCGGCAGGTTTCGGTGAGAAAATTGTGGTAATAAGTCGGCTTTTACCGTAAACATGAGCAGAGCTTGTGTCGTTCCTCCTACAGCTGTCAAAGAGGCAGCTGCGACTTTCTTGGCTCCTCCGTGGCTTCCCTCAGAAACACTGGCGGTCACCACGCCCCTACGACATTCAGGTATGATTATATAATCTCACTAAAACACTATTAACACAATAAGCAGATAAGGGATTTTCCAGAATTATCCTAGTAAATGTGTCTAATAACATCTGAATTGCTCCCACTGCCCTCGTCTTTTATTTTATTCTTTTTCTTCTAGTCCTTCGCTCTCACTATCCTCATCCACGAATCTTTCATCCTCACTCAAATTAATGGGGAAATTGTCGCTTTCTCAGTCCGAATCGCTCGAGCTGCTGGTGGATATGATTATAAACAAAGTGAGGATGTGAGGAGCTCTACAACCAGTAACGTCACACGCACATCGTCTGCTACTTCCGGTACAGGCAATGCTTTTTATTAGCGACCAAAAGTTGCGAACTTTATCGTCGATGTTCTCTACTGAATCATTTCAGTAAAAATATGGCAATATCGCAAAATGATCAAGTATTACACATAGAATGGACCTGCTATCCCCGCTTAAATAAGAAAATCTAATTTCAGTAGGCCTTTAAATTTTCCAAAATTAGCAAGAGTGCAATATTTTACGTACAATTGTTGTAAGCATTTCACCAAATTATACGTCATTTCCATTGTGCGCAAGCAATTTGCATATCGCGCGACGAGATTTTGTTTGAAAATGGCGCAACTGTGCAAATGGATGGTTTGAGGACGGGTGAACAAGAATTTGCGGAATTCTGCACAGAAAGCTACATCGAACAGAAGAAGAACAGCAAAACAGTCTCCCAACACTGGGTAGATGGCATCAAGGGTTAGGGCAGCGTTTCTCAGAGACATGACAGGTGGGGCACAAGGAACGGGAGGAAATTTCACTTTAAATTTATTTTTTATTTTTTGTTATATTCTTAGATTTTTTAAAATTTTTTTACTCTGCTTTCATTTTCTATACACACTGTAAATCACTTTGTGATTCTGTCTGTGAAATCCGGTATATAATAAATGTAAATTACTTATTTTTCCTCTAGGCTTTAAATTTCTAGGTAGGAGCGAATGTTTGACAGACATAGCAACAGTAACTAATGGGGGCAGGGCTAAGTGGAACAATCTTTCACGCGGATGGGTAGCAGGCTAATATGTGGACTACAATTACACAAAATGGATAAATTTGTGACTCGCTCCTCAAAGGTCGTCGAGCCAGAGCCAGCGCCTGCAGAGAAACAAAAATCTGACGGGCTTAATCAATCAAAAAGCCAACCGAAAATAAAATATGATGAAGGGTATCTTGCTCTTGGATTCACGGCAACAGTGGCGGGGGCAGAGGAGAGACCCCTGTATGTTGTGTGTCTAAAACCGCTAGCAGCAGACAGCATGAGACCCAACCAATTAAAGAGACACCTCGAGACCACACACCCCAATCAAGTCAATAAGCCACTTGATTTCTTTCAAAGTAAACTGGCAGAGTAGTTGTTTTATTTATTGTTGAACTTGATGCAAGTTATACCACAGCTGCACAGTTATTTTATTTATTATTGAACTTGATGTTATTTTATGTTATTGAGTTTGAATGTATACAACTTGAATGTTACTTGATGTTCAATAAATTTAAAAATGTTAAACTTGGCATTAGCGTTCTGTTGGGGTGATGGGGGCAGGTGGGGCTGGAAAACTACTCCTTGTCCAAAGTGGGGGATGACCAAAAAAGTTTGAGAACAACTGGGTTAGGGTTAGGGTAAGGCTTAGTAGCTAGAACTTCCAACACAATCAATATATAGCTGGAAGCAATTTCCAAAATGGCTAAAAATATTGTGCATTATACAAATTTGCAAAATGCGGTTGCACAGTTTGCAAATTGCGTCCATTGATTCGCAAACTGTGCACCACACATTATTCAAATATATAGCTGGAAGCAATTTGCAAAAAGATTGCGCATTATACAAATTTTGAAAATTGCTCCCATTGGTATTGTGCTTACAACACCATCACGTTTTCAAGGCCTACCGAAATGAGATTTTCTTATTTAAGCGGGGATAGCAGGTCCATTCTATGTGTCATACTTGATCATTTTGCTATATTTCCATATTTTTGCTGAAACGATTTAGTAGAGAACATCCACGATAAAGTTCGCAACTTTCAGTGCTATGAGAAATGCATTCCCTGTACCGGAAGTCGCAGACGATGACGCCACATATTCACATTGTTTTTAATGGGAGCCTCCAACAAAAAGTGCTATTCGGACCGAGAAAACGACAATTTCCCCATTAACTTGAGCGAGGATGAAAGATTTGTGTTTGAGGATATTGATAACGACGGACTAGAAAAAAAAAAAAAAAAAAAAAACGCGATTGCATTGGGACGGATTCCGATGTTTTTAGAAACATTTACTAGGATAATTCTGGGAAATCCCTTATCTTTCTACTGTGTTGCTAGTGTTTTAGTGAGTTTAATAGTACCTGATAGTCGGAAGGGTGTCTCCACGGGTGTGTTGACGTGCAGTGTCTCAAGGGAGTCGACGGCAGCTATGGACGGCACAAGCTCAGCTTTTCTCCGGTAAAAACTGACTTTTTTAACCAGCAGGTTTCTCACTGAAACCTGCTGGTTGACATTCGGTAGGATCCATGTTCGCTTGACCGCGCTCTGATCCATAGGAAAGTTTCACCTCCAGGAATTTTAAACAAGGAATCACCGTGTGTTTGTGTGGCTAAAGGCTAAAGCTTCCCAACTCCATCTTTCTACTGTGACTTCTCCAATATTAATTGAACAAATTGCAATAGATTCAGCAACACAGATGTCTAAAAAACTGTATAATAAAGCCGTTAAAGCAGACGACATTTAGCTGTGTGTGTGTGCAGCGCTCATACTTCCTAAAAACCCGTGACGTCTTGCGTACACGTCATCATTTCACGACGTTTCGAAGACGAAACTCCCGGGAAATTTAAAATTGTAATTTAGTAAACTAAAAAGGCCGTATTGGCATGTGTTGCAATGTTAATATTTCATCATTGATATATAAACTATCAGACTGCGTGGTGGGTAGTAGTGGGTTTTAGTAGGCCTTTCAGTTTGCGGTTCGGGGTTGTGTTCCATTGTTACACTTCCACTTCCGGGTCAGAGGCCTCCTTACTTTAACTGACGATGACGTCAGTGCGGCCGCCATTTTGAGTCAATGTGCTTCGGTACTAGATGGTGTGGACTGGATATTCCTGATATATTGTTGTGTTTCACGCTTAGATTTCAAGTCCAAGCTTGAAACATGCTTTCCGCAGCCCAATTGCTCGATGAGTTAATGGGCCGGGATAGAAATTTGGCCCCGGACGAGAAGCGTTCCAACGTCAAATGGGACGACGAGAGCGTAAGTTAGCATTCTGCTAATGTTAGCCGAATGGAGTTTGATGGCTAACGAACGTGCACGACTTGTGTTTGGAGTTGGGGGTCATATGCGTGTCGTAATACCATGTTTTAACTACTAGCATGGAGTTTAAAAGCAGCCCACTAAATCCAACCGACGCACCAGTGCATGTATTAGGACCTGCACTCCTTCAGATGTAAGCAAATGTGGCGCAGGACAAGTCCGCTAAGGCCAATGCTAATCTGCACAATAAAGAAGCAATGACATACAAAGTAATATGCATGCATCCTGCACTAGATTGGACAAGTGCATAGACTATTTTTATTTTTTACACATTTTAAGTCATTCGTGATCATTTTAACTCAGTTATAGGGACGTTTGTAAACAATGACACTAAAGGAATCTCTCTTTTCTGCATTTAGGTGTGTCGATACTATCTATGTGGCTTTTGTCCAGCAGAGTTATTTACAAACACACGCTCTGATTTGGGTAAGTACATCACTTGTTTACCAGGGCTGGGCGATATGACTGAAAACTGTGTAACATGTTTGATATACATATATTATATTGCAGTGGCGGGCCGTGCGTTTCCTACCAAGGCCTTCAGTGATGTCCGCTTTCAATGATTACCTCTCAAAATACCATAATTTATGTCACCACATAACCATTGTTGGAGAAAAACTACCGTGTTTCCTTGAATTGCCGCTGGGGCGCTAATTAATTGCGCTTACCAAAGGAATGCGGTAAAAGTAAGCATGTGCTGATTATTTTAAAACCTCTTCTCACTCCGGCACTTACCAAAGGCATGCAGTAAACATTTGAGTGTGATGTAAGCTTGGACCTTAAATCCTACTGAATAGCTCTTAATCCCCTTCCCTTTGTGCGATTTCAAATTACCGGTATTGCAATCAGCCTCCTTCATTTTGAAAACGATGACAGGGGAAGTGCCACTCGTGACGTCACGAGTTTGACCAGGCGGTAATACTGTTGTAAGCATTTCACCAATCTCGTGCACTTTGCAAATTATACGCTTTGAGTCACTAGAGAAAAGCGCCATATAAATATAATTCACTTCACACTTCACTTCACGATAAATCATGGATAATTCCGCTGGTAATCACAGTGTTAAAAATAACGTTCAAGTTATAAGACATTCTCATCCGTTTTAATCCAACCATCCATTTTCTATCGCACCTGTTCAAGATGTCGCATTAATTTTAAGAAGTATTATATTTATTATTGGTTAGCTTTAGAATAACATTGTTATTATAACGAATAAGAGACTTATTATATTATTATACTCTAAAAATGCTTATTTAAAAATGCACACATTTAGTTGTATTCAGTGTTAAAAAAAATATACGGCTCTCACGGAAATACATTTTGAAATATCTGGCTTTCATGGCTCTCTCAGCCAAAAAGGTTCCCGACCCCTGCTATACAGGGACACATTTACGCACTACCGTGCATTAAACCACATTAACAGTGCACAAAACGGGTTATTTTCTGGGCGCCTTTAAAAACAATAAACCCGCATAAGCAATTAAAACAAATCTTATGTGGTACTGTCAAAATTACAATTGCATAAAACATAAACGTGAAAATATAAAGAAATACAATTTATCAAGGCCCCGAAAGGGACAAGCGCTAGAAAATGGATAGATTGAACTCACAATTTGTCCAACCCATTTGATGACGTATAAGCGATAGATTGATGGATAAATAGATAGTACTTTTCCCCTCAGGAAAATTACAATTCCAGCAGCAGTGTATAGAATTGAGATCAAACTTCAAAAGTAAGTAATGGGGGTATAAATGGAAACCAAATAGAAAAATATTACAATAAGAATAAAAATAAAAAGCAACAATGAGAATAAAATTTAACAGTAAAATAAGAATATTACAAGAGAAACTAGGCAGTAGTGACCATGTTATGAAAAAGTATTGCACGTTTATTGTTTTGCATCCCCTGTCATTCTAATACCCCCCAAGAGAGGACTTGTATAATGACGTGTGGATCTCACAAGATGTTATTTCTCTTTAAATATCCTTCTTGAAAATTGCCTTGCAAATATATGTGTTGTCTTGTCTAATCATAAAAGATGCAGACGAGGCGTGTTTGCTGAGTTCTTAGTGTACTCCACAGCGTGCTCATCAATAACGTGTAGCATAACATGTCTACATTCAAAAACTTAAACAGGGCTACTTACTGCACATGCTCCCCACTACTGTGGCATGCTGGGTAATGGAGTTCTTATTTTACCAAGCTCATAACGTCACAATCAATATGTATCTGCCTTTGGCCAGCTAGAAGGCCTTACTGACAACTTGTGATCTGATTCGCTATCGCAACAGTCTGTCAAATGTTTCTGTCCGTTCACTTACATTGCACGGACGCCTGCATTGTTTATTTTTAAGGCCGCGGGCAGATTTCGTACAGCATGGCAACATATGCCAGCTAAATTGTGATTGGATAAAAACTCTATAACCTAAAAACAACAGCGCTGGAAGGAGCATAATATTACATGAAGAGAATGTGAATAATTTTCGACATTTTGCGAAAGTAAATAAAAAATGACTTATCTTTAATTCTGATCATTATTTCTGGTTACGTTAGGCCAGCAGAGAAGGCCTTGCTGGCGCTGACAGCACACCACTGTTGTATTGATATTGTTATGACTTACCGAAAATACGGACCAACAGAAACAAATATTAACATTTAATATATTTATTTAAAATGTAACATTCCTCCGATTATAATCCCCTCAGCTATCAAGACAAAAAGGAAAGGAAATAACACAACCATGGAAGAAAATTCGTAAATCATACTTTACCAATAACCTCTTAAAATTACGGTGAAAAAATATGTCACAAATGCTTAATACAGTGTGACAAAATGGTGCAACATGTGAACATGTTAACATAGAGAAACCTGAGAATAACTATTTTTTTGCAGATTGAGTGTGAGGATGTTACAGGTGAGCTAAGATGGTACACATTCGTCCGACTAAAGTCAGTTTTTAAAGAATACAAAAAAAAACATTAATACCATTGAGGGGACTTTTACTGTTTCATTGACAACTTCCTCGCTTTCTGCAGCATCATTTTTAGTTTATTTTCTCACTCCTTGCAAAGAAATCAAGCCCGAGACAAGATGGTGCAACTAAACGTAATAACTGATATTGTCACCCGATTGGCTATTAGCGTGTCACTCCTTTTGATCCGTGATCACTTCATGCGATGCTCGATTACCAGAAAGCGACTTGGCAAATTCCGATTTATTCAGACATAGAAAGAAAAAAATATGGAATATATTATTGATATGATTTTATCGCTCAGCCCTACTGTATAAAACTGCACCTTGCAAATGATTTACTATTGCAAAATGTTCTCTGTGCAATATCATGTCCTCAATATTGCAAAATGTTCTTTTTGCAGGCCCCTGTGAGAAAATCCATGATGAAAATTTAAGGAAAATGTGAGTTTTAGAAGCTTTTAATCCTCACATTTCTTTTTTCCTAATGTACAATAATCAAGTACAACCATTTTCTTTGCGTCCAGTTATGAGAAAAGCTCACGGTTCATGAAGGAGGGCTATGAGCGAGACTTTCTGCGCTATTTGCAGTCACTCTTGGCTGAAGTGGAACGCCGCATTCGCAGAGGGCACGCTCGCCTTGCTCTTTCTCAAGCTCAGCAGAATTCAGGGGTTTGTGCTTCATATTTTGCTGTCGTAATCCCTACAATAATGTTGAAACTGTTCTTTTGAATTCCAATATAAAGAAAGACAAAACTTGTGTTATGTACTGACGATGCAGTCTTTCTTGCAGCAGGCTCCTCCTCCGGCAGGAAAGAACGATGAGAAGGCTCAGGTTCTCACAGAGAAGATTGAAGATTTGGTTGATCAGGTTGGTTGTGAATAATGCACATAAACATTTGTTAGTTTTTCCAATTAAGATTCTAGTTTAATCCCTCCTAATTGCTATGGCATAGATTGAGGAGCTGGGGTCTGAGGGCCGTGTGGAGGAGGCTCAGGGAATGATGAAGCTGGTCGAGCAGCTCAAGGAAGAGAGGGAGCAGCTCAACGCCAACCCTTCGGTGAGTCATCGAACTCAGCCCACAAATGATGCTACTGTAATGGCGTCCTTTATCAGTGTTCCTTTCATTTTGTTACAAAAAGATAGCATTCCAATATTAGCCTACAACTATTGTATCATGGTTATTGTGACCAAAATGATCACGGTTATCATTGTTATCGCAGTATTTTTAAATGTGCTAAAAAAATTCTCTAAAACTGAAATCTTTTAACGTCTTATATAAAAAAAAAAAAACCCAACACATTCAAAATGATTTTCTTTGTCGAATAAACATTAATGTAGATAAAAACACTGTTTCATGGCCCTCAAGTAGAAATTGAATGCAACAAAGCATTATAAACAACGTGATAATAATAACATAGATAAATACAATATATGTTAAAATTGGACAACATAGCACCTTATGGACAAAAGAGATACAAAAATAAAAACAAATGTAAGAATTTTTTAATTTGCGCCTGTTGGCCATAAGACGTCACTGCACTTTTTGTCCATATATATATATAAAAATAGTGTTCATGTATGGCATCTAGCCTTAGACATAGGGCTGTCCAATTATGGCCAAAATAATACAATCATTATTTATCAATGTTGAAATCATGATTATTAATTATATAAAATAAAACAGAAGGGGTGGGTTGTGAGCGTGACGCCATCATGTAATTTGTAATGTTTAATAACAAGGCTATAATAAAGGTTATCCATATAATTAAAGACACATATTTGTCTTGTTAATAATGTGGTTTTGTTAATATGTGAAACAAATGAGTCTTTCCAGTCATGTCCACAATTGTCGTCACATGTTGTGATCAAGCAAGTCTTGTTTTGAGTACTAGGTGCCATTTAGCCTTCCTTTAAGAAGAAATGCCCTATTTGTGTTGTTTTCGGCTGTACGAACCGTTCAAATTGTGGAAACGACGACGGGAAAAGCAACAATTTCATACACAATGTTGACATCTTCACTTTTATTTTGATAAAGGCTGAGAAAAAACAAGCTACTCGTAAACTAACGCGTGCAACAGCAGCAAACATGGCATCTTGGACACAAAGTTAAATCATGAAATAAATCCTAACCCGAGCCAAAACTATGCATATTTATCCAGGAGAGTCTTGATACCAATTTGATTGACCCAAGTTGTAGACCTCCATGCTTTTCCAAGTTTCCTTCTGCTTTGTCGTGGAGAATGGAATCTGGAGCACAATTGTTCCATATGTCTGGGAACGTAACCGATGTTACCCTAATATCACTCAACAAAACTTTTTTCGATAAAGTATAGGGATGTATTCCATTGCATTATTAGTTTTTTTTGCTCTTATCCGCCTTTTGACGGAAGATTTAAGCGTCTTTTGTACGCAGATAGTTTGCGCCCTGCTTGCTGTACAACAGCCATCTTAGCTTGGTTGACAACCACTAGTTTTCACTTCCGGGAACAAGTTTTGTGTCGGAATACCAGCTTTAGACCCAATTCTAATTATGTTTTAAGACAAAATTGTTTCATGTTATGATTACCAGTGAAGTAACTGATACATTTCTGTGTAAACCAAAAACAACATATTTATTAGTAACAAGGCAGTTTGACTCTGCGTCACCATAACGTCTGTGTTTTCCAACTTGCACAACCCTCAAATCACTTTGTTCCAGTGGGTCTCTGTTGTGTGACGGACATGAAGAAAAGCTCTGACTTGCTTGGGGAAAAGTGGTTTGGCAGGAACTGTTGGTATATAGACCCAGATTATATAATTAACTTTTATCTGTGTCAATTCCTTAATTAATTCACTAACTTAGACATCTTGTGTCAATTCCTTAGTTAATTCACTAACTAAAACATCTTGCAGAAGTTCTTTACAGGTTGTGTTTTTTTTTTTTTTAAACAACCGAAGATCCTAGTTAACAATAGACATGTAGCAAAGACACAATTCCCTACAGATATAGCGCATGTGTTTCTTCCCATTCAGTCTATTGAGAGCTTTGCGGCCCAGGAGAAACAGATGGAGGTGTGTGAGGTGTGCGGGGCCTTCCTGATTGTGGGTGATGCGCAGTCTCGGGTGGATGACCACTTGATGGGAAAGCAGCATATGGGCTATGCTAAGATCAAATCCACTGTGGAGGAGCTCAAGGTAACAGCGCCACATGTTGCAAAGGAGGGGGTAATAAGAGCTGTCATTATTTATTTAGAAAAGGATTACTAGTCCTACAATCAATAATGGGGATGAGTTAAAACACAATGTTGAGCATTTTCTTATAACTAACTGGCACTTCTACTCAATGACCAACAGGAGAAACTACGACGCCGCTCAGAGGACCCCCAAGGTGAAACTCCTGTTGTTAAGAAAGAAGACCGTGAGCGAGAGGAGCGGGAGAAGAAGCGCAAAGAGGAGGAGGAAAAGGAGAAAGAGCGGGAGAAAGAACGCGAGAAAGAGCGGGAACGTGAGAGGGAGCGTGAGCGAGACAAGGAGAGGGAAAGAGACCGAGACAAGGAGAGGGACAGAGACCGAGACCGAGACAGGCGGGCACGACGAAGCAATTCTAACAGCCGCCACTCCAGCCGAGCATCAGACAGGAAAAGGAGTCGGTCACGTGATCGCAGAAGATCCAGGAGCAGGGATAACCGTAGACGCAGCAGGTAACTTGTACAAGTTTCTTCTGTAATGTCAAACATTGATATAGAAACTGTTTTGATTACATTTTGCTAATCCCACAGGAGCAGGGATAGAGAGAGGGATAGGGACAGGAGACGCAGTCGTGACCGCTCCGACCGGAAGCGGCGTTCCCGAAGCCGCGAAAAGAGGAGGTCGCATAGCTCAGAGCGCAGAGCTCACCGCCACCGTAGCCGCAGCAGGGACAGGGATAGGGAGAGAGACAAGGAAAGAGACAGAGAGCGGTCGTCCAAGGACAAAGGTGACAACCCATCATACTGTTATGCGTCAAATGGACTTCCTTAGATTTTTACTGTCTCTTTGATTGTGTGTTTCCTAGACCGTAAAACATCAGAAGAGAAAAGCAGCAGTTCCAAGAAAGACAAGAACTCTGAGAGCGAAGGAGACGCTGTAAAGGCTTCAACAGAAGCGGAGCCCATGGAGACAGAGGCTGCTGCCTCGGCCTCTCCTCTCATTAACGGCCAGCAAGAGCTCCTCCATTCTGAAGGTGACACTCAGTCCAATTAAAACTGATCTGATAGGACCTCAGATCAGACCCAGGTAAGTGTGTCCTCGTCCTCGCCCGTCCTGACTCCCCTAACCCCACACACTTCCCTACTCCTCCCATGTTGCCCCTCTACCTACGCACCCTCCTGCCCTTCCCGCTCCCCCATCTTTTGTGCCGTTGCATTCACTTATTGCTGATGTTTGTCTGACGTACCATATCCTGTTTTTGAATAGTGCATCATAAGTATGCACTGAAGACGAAGAACTAGGTTCGATGAATGAGAAGAAAGTAGAAAACATTCACACAAAGCCAAGAGGGAAAGGCCAGTGTAGCCCTGAGCAAACATGCCCAGAGGTACCCAATGTCTTGTACCGGTTTTGATCCTTCAAGATGTTTGTCTTTTTGTGGACACAAGTGGCAGAAAAATATTAATGAATCCAAGCAATTTTTCTGCTTGCTTTTTTCGCCTGATTGGATGTAGTCATTTAATAATTTGTTAATCTAGATTGAAAATACTACTGTGTGTTTATATGTACCCATAACGGGGAATGTTTTATCCTCATATGTAAACACACAGGAATACTTTGCCATGGATTTCCTTACTGTGCCTGATAATGACATGCAGTGTGTGTTTGTTTTGGCTGGGTGGGTGGATGGGGTTGTCATAGTAACCGGGGGGGAACCTAACATACCTAACTAACTGGAGGGTAGGGTTTATCGCATAATTTGCAGCTGACTTCCACACCTCACACAGCGTTGGTGTTGTGAGCGAGACCACATGTGAAAAGGGCAAATTAAAAATCATGGATACTCTGACTGTCAAACTGTGCAGGTACTCACCCCAGGTACTCCTTTCTATACCCACATCCTTTTGTGAATGCTGTTGCCTGTCAGAACAACATGAACTTGAGAGCTTGATTGTGAAATGTATGTATGTTGTTAGCTTTTATCTTTCAAGCATAGAAGCGAAAGCGCCCACTTGATTACCAATCTGCCATATAGGGTTATGTTGTAGTTCTCTCTGATCATTCACTTTGATAGCAACTAAGTGATATCAAACCCCTTTGACACCTGTAAAGATATTTAATTGCAGAGCGGTGTCAACCATTTTGTAGACAATGTTCAGGAATTTTCAGCCAAACGCTGACAAGGCGTCAGACGTGTAGGAGGAAATTTTTTAATCTTATTAGTGTGATGCTCTCTGAGATACACTCAATTATTGCTGCTCACTTGTTGTTTCTAGCAAATCAGTTGCTGAGGTCCCTTGCTAACATTCTCTTTTTATGACCATGTTTGCCCAGCAGGAGAATCTGGGATAACTGATGGAAGAAGAACTGGAGGAGAGCACCCGCACCTCACTTTGAGCCCGACACTCGGCTGCTTACAAACAAGGTGATCCACAAATGCGTAATTAAAATCAAGAATGTGGAAATGAGACAGGGAGGGGAAAAATAACACTGATTTTAATGTCTATGTGTCGATCTCATAGATAGATGAGTCCTTGTGGTTCAGTTAATGTTTAATTTTGGGGGGCGGGGAGTATAGACACTTAAAATACCAAACTTTGTAGGCTGATTTTTTTTTTTGTATGAGAAGCTCTTTTTTTCTCTGCATTCAGTTATTAAAAAACATTACCTGTGGTTTATTTTGATCTGTCAGGTCCTATTTCACTTCATTTTTTAAAAACGTTATGTAAAAATGTCAATTTAATGCCAAGGCGTGGCGGCTCTTTTCCCTTCCACGTCGAGCTCACATTGATTGCTCCTCCTGCTGTTAAAAAAAAAAAAAAATACTGAATTTTCCTTTGGATCAAATCATTTTGACTTGAGACTCAAGGCGTGTTTAGGTTTGCTCTGCTTTTAATGTCCATGTGGTCTTGAAGAATAAAAGATTAAATGACTCCTGCTTTTATTTTCTTGGCTTTATGTCCACTTTATACATAAACACAATTGCAATTTTAAGAATTGTGTTGCCTTCATGTATTTGAGAAATAGCAGGGTAGGACAAATACATTTTTGACAAATAATATAGACTGGATGTAAAGATTTCAAGAATTGTATTTGTAGTTGGTAGAATTTTTTAAGTGGTTATCATTGATAATGCTTAAATGCTACTACATGGTTAAACCCTTTTGCATCCCTGGGGTCCAAAACAGGCATAACATGTACTCTGTATGTGATGATTGTTCAGTTTGAAGGTTAGCGACCTGAAAATCTGCCAGTCAGGGGAGGCAGTGCCTCACCTGGGATCATACAAAGAAATAAAATAATTGTAATTGTTAGTTTTTAATTTTCATTTAGCTTAACGGCTATTTTTATCCAGAAGACCGGCGCATGGACTTCATATATAGGTAAAGGTAAGACAGCGATTACATGATTTATTTTTGTTTTGTTTTTAATGAAATGCACATTTTGTGGGTGACAGTTTGTATGTGTAAAGAATGCAGAAATTAAACGTAACCCGTAGACCGCTGCCAATCAAATGGCAATTAATCTGCGCAGAGCGCATACTGTATATTTGTAAATCTAATTACGTCAGTGCCTCACCAGCAATAAACCTCACCGCACGTCACTGATTTTATATATATATATAGATATATATATATATCTATATATATATTTTGATCCCCTGACTCTCATTGTAACTGCTATTTTTTTTAACGGACTATAATTTGGGTATATAAACTTTGTCCATAAAAAACGATTTAATGACATTCTTGCTGATTGAAAAACAAAAACATTGTTTTAATGCAATTGCGGCCTTTAACCAGCGAACTTAGAGTATAATTCTCAGCTTTGATAAGCGTAAAAGAGTTTAAACACCATTAAACCGCTGAAATACAATGAGATCCATAACATGGCGGATAAGTATGAAAGACTTGTGAACTCAACCAAGTCCTACCTCCTCACTCTTTTATTCCAGCTCTGTAGGCACTGTAAAATTGTATTTTTTGTCCCCGGTATCAAAGTCAATGTATTGATATTCAATATAATAAAGATTCAATGTCATTAAGTACTGATTTTTAATATAATAAAGATTCAATTTTATATTCAAGGCTGTGATTACCCAACCTCAATTATTCCACTGTGCAACTTATTCTGAAAATAATTAACAATTATGTATAAAAATAAAAAAAAACATAAAAAAATATTTATATCACTTAATTGATCAGAAATTAAGATTTCGAGAATTGAAAAAATAAAAACGTATTGCTGACTTATGACAATTTTATGACCAGAGTAAGTGTGTGTATAGTCTATATTGCACAAGGGTAAACACATTTTATAAAATAATTTTGATAGCTAAGGTTATTTTTTTGAACTACATAACCTAATGGGAAAAATGCAAAATGTATTTATGAATATTCTTGTCATTTTCTGTACTTATTTTTTGTAACTTAACCGTTTTGTGTGGTTTCAAAAGGAAAATCCACATTTGTTCATGTATTTAATCTAAACTTTCACATTCCTATAAAAGATATATGCTGTATATGAAGCCTTCACTTGGTTTCTAAAAATATGTTCTTTCGTACCAGTGCTGAACCTGATTGCAGAATGTGGACTAAATTAAGTAGTTTTCTGAGACATATCACATTTTTTTTAAATGATTGTGAAAATGCATATGCAGATTGCATGCTGCTTGAGTATTACTTTAGCTTGCTCACTCCCAACAGCAGAGGGCAGTATGTGACCATGTTATACACAAGGGGATCATACCTAACATGTTGAGGGCTTATTTACACTGCATTAAAATGGCAGCAAGTATGGAACCCTGCAGTCAAAGTAAAGTCTCTAAATAACTCGAATTCCCCCCTCTCTTCTCAACAGTCAATCCACACATGCCATATAGTGTGTTGCCTCAGGGCCATGATTGCAATTGTGTTGCTAAATAGTCAAAACAAGAAAAAATGGTCTCTCTCGCCTTATACAATTAATCTCTGTCAAAGGTCATGAGGCGGTGCATCATGCAGGCGATGCTGCTGAGAAGGCAATTCATCAATGTTGTCATCTTTCTGTCTGATTAATGACGGCAACTTCCAACACACACTTGCGGCTTTTGTCAGTCATATTCCGAAGAAGGAATTAGTTTTCCCCCCTTAAGGCATCTGTCCTTTGCGCGGTTCCTGTGCTTTTATTAACACCCGTGCACAGCTGCCACGCTTATATTCTATTGGCTTAACATTTAATTACTGTTACAAGAGATGCCATGCAGCCTTCCAGGCATGATGCTGATGCTGCACACACACTCCAACTTGTGACTTTGTTTCTTCAATTTACTACATGTTCTAATGCATTGCACTTTAAACACAACAAAATAAATGTTTGACTATTTAGTCAATCCAGACCCTTTATGAATCACTCTAAAAGCCAAGCTGTGGTTAAACATTTATTATAAACTGAATATTAGTTACTGCATATTGACTGCATATTGTGAAAACATTTTCAACAAAAAGCTTTTTTAAGCTAGCAAACATGCGGCGCCCCCTGAAGTGTCATTCAAAGTTAACATGATGAAATAAAACACTGGCTGCTAACATAATGCTGAGACCAGGGCTGTTTTTCAAACAAAATAGCACATATATTAATAACATTATTGGGAAAACAGCCCTAACATTCCAAAATCAATCACTCTTGTTTCGATTGTTAAAAAAAAATGAAAAAAATCCCTCAAACTAAAAGTTGTTTCAGGGAAAATGTTTATTGCAACTAATTTGAACTAAATATATTAAACATGATTAATGCTTCATATGTATATTATATATATACTGTATAGATGTCCATATATACACACATTTATATAAATATATCCATCCATCCATTTTCTACTGCTTATTCCCTTTGGTGTCACTGGTGCCTATCTCAGTTACAACCGGGTGGAAGGCAGAGTACACTCTGGACAAGTCCCCACCTCATCGCGGTATATACATATTATATGTGTGTGTGTGTATATATATATATATATATATATATATATATATATATATATATATATATATATATATATATATATATATATATGTGTGTAAATATATATATTTATATATATATATATATATATATATGTGTAAATATATATATATATATATATATATATATATATATATATATATATATATATATGGGCAAATTAGTGCGTTCATTATGAGTTAACTCATCATTCTATTAACGCCGACAATTATTTATCGCACATTTGCGTATGTTTACATGATTTTATTTTGTTAACGCCTTTTCTTAACAAGATGGCGTCGCCCGGCGTCAAGGGGCTCTTGGTAAAGATGGAACATTTGGCAAAAATACCGGACAATTCTGCAAATTTCATGGCTGGCTTACAGCGTGGTCACTCCGGGATCACTTACGACCGCCAGACAATTCTGGATGTGGATAGATCGTCCCGTTTTGGACTGAATGACGCGTGCTTGCTAGATCGGCTAGCTAGCATGGAAATACTTTGCCGGCTACATCCAGCGGCCTGTGAAGCAGCGGAGTATATGTGTTGTCTGTCTATTTATGAATAATGCAGACGAGGAGTGTTGGCTGAGTTCTTAACATTTGCTTTCAGAGCGTGCATATCACAACATACAAGATGCCGTCATGGCGATACAACCTATACCGGGCTACCGCGCATGCTCGTCACTCCTGTTGCATGCTGGGTAGGGTAGTTATCTTATTCCCTGGCTCATAACGTCACAATATAGTACCATGTATATGATGCGTTCAGTTTATCAAAGCACCAAGCAAACAATCAGAAAATTCCCATCATATCAATTCCTGGATATGGTCGTAATTATTTTAAGTGCACTACGCAGAATAAACACAACATTATTAATATTGCTACTACGGATAATTTTTATCAAAAATTCCCTAAAACAGCCCACTACCTATAATATAGGTTTTTTAAACATAAGATCCCTGATAAAAAAAATGTTTCTGCTGTTACCTCAGAAATTGCCTGTTCAGATGTTATGATTGTGGCTCAGAGATTTGTATGTAGATTATATTTATTTTCCATAACAAACAGGATAACTTAAATACCCTGGCAGTGGTAGTAATAAGCTTAAATGTTTGTATTTACATTTTTTGAGTTGATTTTCATAAAATATGCTATTTAACTGCTACTGTTTAACAAGGACTGATTTAAATTGTGTTTGCACAACAAATATTTTGGCGCTTTTGTTCATGTGGGAGAATATTCCAATAAAGGTGCACTACACACTACTTTTGAATTCATTATTGGGATTTGCGTATACAATGCAGTTAATCGCGATTAATCAGAGAAATAGTGCGATTAACTTCGATGAAAATTTTTAATCGTTGCCCAGCCCTAATATATTTGTATATATATACACACACACACACACACACATATATATACATACATACATATGTATATACATACGTATATATACATACATACATACATACGTATACATACATATATATATATATATATATATACATACATATACATTTATACATACATATATAAATATATATAAATATATACATACATACATACATACATATACATACATATATATATACATACATATACATTTATACATACATATATATATAAATATATACATACATATATATACATACATAAATACATACACATATATATATCCATCCATCCATTTCCTACCGCTTATTCCCTTTTGGGGTCGCTGGAGCCTGCCATGGGTCAGCAACCTTCGCTGTCAAATAAGACATTTCGCCGCTTCCACTATAGAAAACTAGTACAGGGCCACAGAACATAATACAGTTTATGAACTTAAAATTGTTCATCTCTTTTTTATTTATTTTACAGCAAAACTAATTTGTTCCTGAGGAATTCAAGGTCTTTTCTCTTTTGGCAAGTATTCATGATTAGTTTACCCAAGAAGTTGTACACTCGAGAAATTGAACTAAACTTTTTTTTTTAACTTGCATTCCTTGCGCCTTCACGGCCTTATAGACAGTCGGAAATGATAGAACTATTTAAAGAAAATGAAAACTTTTCTCATTTCTGGGTTAAAACTATTCTGAGGGAGCCACAACAAGGAGGCAGAACAGCCACATGGGCCTCCAGAGCCGCAGGTTGCAGACCTTATATGCCTTTTGATTGGCTACATAAATAAGATGCATTTACACGTTCTAATATAATTTTGGTGGATTATTTACCCACTTCGAGATCTACACCAATATAAATTATCACTATAACACAAATTGTTGAATTAACATGTAACGCCCCAAAGTGGTCATATTTTAGGTTAAACCAGCATTTTTTAAAATTGCCTCATGGTCATTCGTTACGTCATTGCATGCATTTGTGCATATTTCAGCAAGTATCTAAAGCAGCGTTGTTCAACCACTGTGCCGCGACACACTAGTGTGCTGTGAGATAGTTTGGTGTGCCGTGGGAGATGATGTCATTTCACCTATTTGAGTTAAAAATATTTTTTTGCAAACCATTAATTCTAATCTGCAAACAATGTGCCATTGTTGAGTGTCAGTGCTGTCTATAGCTTGGCAGAGTAACCATGTTATACTCTTCCATATCAGTAGGTGGCAGCCGGTAGCTAATTGCTTTGTTGATGTCAGGAACATGGTTTGTCACGATCACAATATGAAGACGACAGCGGGAGGCAGCGTGCAGGTAAAAAGGTATCTAATGCTAAAACCAATAATAAACAAAATTGCCCCTAAAAAAGGCATTGAAGCTTAGGGGAGGCTATGCAGAACGAAACTACAACTGAACTGGTTACAAAGAGAAGAAAAACAGAATGCTGGACGACGGCAAAGACTTACAGCGTGTGGAGCAGAGATGGCGTCCACAAAGTACATCCGCAAATGACATGACAATCAACAATGTCCCCACAAAGAAGGATAGCAACAACTGAAATAGTCTTGATTGCTAAAACACAGCAGGTGCGGGGAATAGCGCTCAAAGGAAAACATGAAACTGCAACGGGAAAATACCATCAAAACAGGAAAAGCCACCACAATAAAGAGCGCAAGACACTACACACAGGAAAACACCAAAAAACTCAAAATAAATCATGGCGTGATGTGACAGGTTGAGACAGTGCTTTGAGACAAGTATAGTGATGCATGATTGGTTATGGTTTAAATTCATATCCAAGGACTTTTTATTGTCAATATCGAGTTTCATTTTTTAATGATTTCTGCTGGTGGTGTGCCTTTGGATTTTTTCAATTTAAAAAAAAGTGCCTCGGCTCAAAAAATGGTTGAAAAATACTGATCTAAAGTGTATCACTTTTTTAGACTTTGGTAATGGTGCCACATTTATTAAATACAGCACTACCAATAAAACACCACTAGAGGACAGAATCGCTCTGTAAACCTGTTCGTGCTTACTCCCCATTACGTGCCTGCCAAGTGTCTTCACAGGTCATTGTGCAGGTCATAAATTTATGACAAATATTAGATCCTATTAAACCTTAAATGGGCATTTTTTTCCCAGTAGGCTATAAAATGCTAACCATATCATCTCTGATTATCAACTACTGTAGCAACAAATGGCACTACCACCCACACTGTTTGCGCCCCTTGTAGTAGACTCAAGTTAGGTCATGCCGGTACCATATGGTATGAAACTGAAAGCAACATTAGTCTTTACACTACACTCAGTCTCACGCCTTCAGCAGATGGCTCCACCACAGGACTGGGCTCCAAAATGAGAACTAACCGCCCAGCGTCCCTTCCTTTCTGACTTGCTTCATACTTGCACTTTTTCTCGCCTCTCATTTCTCCTGCAGCTTTTTTATTGTCAGTCCTGGACCGAACTTAGCCACCGGCTGCCAGGAATCCTGCGGTAAAGCAGCCAGAGGGTTTTCAGTCCTCCCACCTGACCATCAAAGCCCTTTTGAGGGTCATAGGAAGGACATGCCTGAACACTATGAATGGCCGCCCATAAGGATCTAAAGATGGACAGGGGGTGATACAAGAACGTAATTTAAACTAAAAAAATATATACAATTTGGCTTGTGGGCTTGAGGAACAGGATGTGTGGAAAATAGATGTTGAGAATGGAATCAACTTGTGGGGTACAAACTGCTGCTACTCGTTGGGGTTATATTCCAAGAACAATTGATGTCCCCCATGAAAAACCCTAAACATTCCCATTTTGACATTCCAAACCAGGGATATTCAACTAAACTGTAACAGATATTAATGCAGTTAAAATGTATTTACGTTTCACTAAATAAGCGTTTATTACTTGCAACTTTTACAAACAGTGCTTTTTAAATAAGAAACCGTGAAATTGATTCCGATCACATTTATTAAAGTAATGCATAACGGGAACATAAGGGCCCTAAAATAAAGAAGGTGAGGTGGCTCCCTTTTTCCACATCCAAATTGCGATGCATCTAAAAATCTATTATTTCCCACAACTCTATATACCCTATTAGGAAAAAAATGTGCTATCAAGATTCACATGTCAGTGCAAGGATCTGCTAATGTGTTTGCAGTGGTTAAAGTTCCTCTATATAATGGGAGCACTCTAGTGATTTTAGGAATTTGCAGCAATAATGTTGGTTTCCTAATTTAAAACATTTGTATGCTCGTACAACACTTAAAACCTTTAGCATATCAGTATGTGGAATTAAATTATGGAATGGATTACCCGTAATCAAAGGAATCAAACAAAGCACCAATATGATTTAGTTTAAGAGACTGTTCAAACTACAAGTGTTCACAAAGAATACAACAAGAATTATGATAAATATCTTGAACCCCTTTTTTTAATTTTTAATCTGATTTTAAATTTTTATTGATGCAAGGATAATTTCCATCCATCAATCCATTTCCTACCGCGTGTCCCTTTTGGGGTGGCGGGGGTTGCTGGAGCCTATCTCAGCTGCATTCGGGCGGAAGGCGGCGTACACCCTGGACAAGACGCCCCCTCAACACAGGGCCAACACATTCACACACTAAGGCCAATTTTTAGTGTTGCCAATCAACCTATCCCCAGGTGCATGTTTTTGTCGGAGTACCCGGAGTCACGGGGAGAAGATGCAAACTCCATACAGAAAGATCCCAAGCCTGGGATTTTCTTTATTGATGCAAAGTTAATTTATGTATTTAATATTTGTTTACTTACTATAGTGTAATATTTGGTTATTATTTATTTGTTCACTCTTATCTTACAGAGAACAAAAAAATAGGATAAAACTGCTATGGTATGAAAAGGGGTAGGATTAAATAAACTCAGCTTCTTCCTACTCCTTTTTGGATGTGCTGTAATGAAACAACTGTAAATATGTGATGAATTACATTTTAGAGTTCGAAATGTACTGAAACTGAACTGAATTTATGGAGTGGAGTTACATTACATCTTTCTATTTAGGTTGCCATGAAAATATTTTTCAATTCAAAGCAGAGCTAAGAAATATGTGACTACGTAATCTGATGTGCTTTGAATTATGTCTGTTTAATGTCTCATCTAATGAAATCATTATGTAAAATTGCCAGCATTCATTTTCCTGGTAAAGACAGAAATTGTTCGTCGGCAGAATTCCCAACCGCAAACATGTCACACACCAAGCAAGCACTTCATTGGCTGTTCTGCCTAACACAGCAGAGAAGGGACACAAAATGTTGGCAGGAAAAAACAGGAGACAAAGTAGCTAGTTTCAAACAGACGTCCCGTCCCGTGACATAGATGCGCCATAGGCACTCGGTCCATTATGGACATAGAAAATACTTGTCCAACAACTGTTTTATAACATCGTTATGCATTTCTGCTGCTATCTCCAAAATCAGAAAATTATTAGAAATAAATCCCTGTTTCCCAAAATAATGGGAAAAAACTGGCTTTTATGAGCGTTGTGGAGGGACCATACTGTATATGCACATGTATGCAGCCCTTAGTTATCGCGTTTTTTTGATTGATTGATTGAAATTTTTATTAGTAGATTGCATAGTAAAGTACATATTGCGTACAATTGACCACTAAATGGTAACAGCCGAATACGTTTTTCAACTTGTTTAAGTCTGATTATTATGGACAACTCAAATATTTTCATAGAGCCTTAAAAAATGGTAATAACCTAAAATAATTTGTTTGAACAATAGAGCCCACGAAACATGAAATAACATGAATCTAGTCACCTTTACCATTGTTTTACCCAATAAAGTAGTCTTGATTGTGTTCTACTGTAGATTACAGTACTCACTGGTAGCCTGGAGGATCCTCCAAGCGTCATTGCTATGGCCCTTACGCGGCCATCCGTTAAACCATATCCAATTGCATTTACAATCCGAAAAGTATGTGAAAATAACAGACATTGTACAGTAAGCAATGATTTTATTATGTTCGTAGTTTGTATTTCTTGTTTACCACTTAGCAATTGGTTATATTCAGACACGACTTCTTCCCGGAAGTGAAAACCAGTGGTGGTCAACCAAGTCAAGATGTCTCGACAGCAAGCAGCACGTGAACTACCATGAATTGATTAACAAGTTGAAAAACTTATTCGGGTGTTACCATTTAGTGGTCAATTGTACAGAATATGGACTGTACTGTGCAATCTACTAATAAAAGCTTCAATCAATCAATCAAAACTATCCAAGTAAAGAACAGCTTAAATCTTAATCCAAAAAGCAGATACAAGCAAAAAATCTAACTATGCAATGGAATAGATCTCTATACTTTATCAAAAAAAGATTTGTCCAGTGATATCAAGGTATATACATCAGTCGCGTTCGCAGACATATCGAACTATTACGCTACGGACGCCATTCTACAAAACAACAGAAAAGCATGGAGATCTACAACTTTGTGTGTGGCTGGTTCAAGAAAATTGATACTCTCCCAGAGAAATCATCCATCGTTTTTGCTTGGGTAAGGTTGCATGTTTGTTGCTGTTGTTGTACGCGCCGTTTGTGAGTAGCATGTTTTTCTTTTGTCTTTATCAAAATAAAAGTATGGAAGTCAACACTGTGTATGTGCTAAAACCTTCATTTATGATTGTTTTCTTTGTTAAAAACTTAACTATTGTAGGTTTTACTCACATTTGCTTTTCGAAACACTTGTAGCAAACATGTTAAAGAAATAAAACTAAAAGATAACACTTAAATAGGAAAAAATAAACATTAAAAGTATGTAAAACAACCCCTCAATGAAATTATCACTGCAAACTTGTGCATTCTTCCACTCTGCTCCCTTGGACTGGAGTGTGAGCTGTATGCTTTTCTCATCTCAAGGCCTGGCTCTCAGTCTCCGTTCTAATTCATCCCAAAGGTGTTCTATCGGGTTCAGATCAGGACTCTGTGCAGGCCAGTCAACTTCATCCACACCAGACTCTGTCATCCATGTCTTTATGGACCTTGCATTGTGCACTGGTGCGCAGTCATGTTGGAAGAGGAATGGGCCCGTTCCAAACTGTTCCCACAAGGTTGGGAGCATAGAATTGTCCAAAATGTTTTGGTATCCTGGAGCATTCAAAGTTCCTTTTACTAGAACTAAGGGACAAAGCCCAAGTCCTGAAAAACAACCCCACATCATAATTCCTCCTGTACTAGATTTCACACTCAGCACAATGCAGTCCAAAACGTACCGTTCTCCTGGCAACCTCCAAACTCAGACTCGTCCATCAGATTGCCGGATAGAAAAGCGTGATTAATCACTCCAGAGAAGGTGTCTCCTCTGCTCTAGAGTCCAGTGTCAATGTGCTTTACACCACTGCATCTGAGACTTTGCATTGGACTTGGTGATTTATGGCACAGATGTAGCTGCACGGCCATTGAAACCCATTCCATGACGCTCTCTGTGTACTGTATGTGGGCTAATTGGGAGGTCACATGAAGTTTGGAGCTTTGTAGCAACTGACTGTGCAGAAAAGTGGGCGACATCATTTCACGATGCGCTTCAGCATCCGCTGACCCCTCTCTGTCAGTTTACTTGGCCTACCACTTTGTGACTGAGTTGCTGTTGTTCACAAACTCTTCCATTTCCCTATAATAAAGCCGACAGTTGACTTTGGAATAATTAGGTGCGAGGAAATTTCACGACAGGATTTGTTGCACAGTTGGACTCCTATGACAGTTCCATGCTGGAAATCACTGAGAGCGGCCCATTCTTTCACAAATGTTTGTAGAAACAGTCTCCATGGCTAAGTGCTTGATTCTACGACCTGATCCTGATCATTCGGATGGGTGCTCAAATACTTTTGGCAATATAGTATAGCTTGACCACCATTCATATTTAATGAGTGAGATGTGAGCATGATGTGACATCAGTAAAATCCAAGCACTACTGCTATACAATACTTTTTTTTACTAAAACTGAATCTGTTGGAGTACAGCGCTTCTAAAACGTATATATTCAGGATAAAAAGTATAAGGTTCTGGATCATCATTTGTCCCAAAGTAATGGTCGTTGGCTCTCACAAAGTCTGATGATTTGCATTGTTGGTGATGGGGAAGGAATCTGTGGTTCCCATCTCTACGTCACGGATCACGTGGCTGGCTTGCTCATTGTCTCTCAAAATGGTTCTGAAAAATCTCCGTGCGATTGATACTATTTTGGTTGTATCTATTTACTCGCAAACTTTGTAAGTCTTTTGGTGTCATAAATCAGGTATCCTTAATAATAGCTTCAATAGAGACAACTATTTTTTCCTTTCTATTGGTACTTTAAATATTTAATTTCTGTATTTAGAAATAGTTTGTTTAACTAATAATAATCAGTTTATTTAATTATCAGTTATTTAAGTTAATTATTTTATTATTTTTTTTAGAATTAGTTTCTTTAAAAAATATTAGTTTATTTAATTCTCGATTATTTAACTTATTTTATTTTTTTTTTTTTAATGATTTTCTAAAAAAATAAAAGAATCAGTTTATTTAATTCGCCATTTAACTTTTTTTTTTCTTTTTTAGAATTATTTGGTTAACAAAATAATGATCAGTTTATTTCATTCTCAATTATTTAACTTCATTTGAATTTGTTTTACATTTTGTTCATCATTCATCCTTAATCGTACAAACAAACATTTGTGGAACATCAGCAATGGAGCCACAAATAATTGTGATATATTACAAAGTAATCTCTTCATACTTGTGGTGCTGTTGTGCATCATTAGAGCGCCATTAACGTCCTATATTTAGGCATCGATCGCAGACAGTTGCACCTAAAGGCCTTTAATTACAAGTCGGGGGTCTACGATACTTTTATTTAATCTTCGTCTGCTCCTAGGGATTGCGCCTCTCTTGGGTTCATCGTTATTGACCCGTGAATGGTCTCCTGATTGCTATTCAGATCAATATAATCGTTCTCCATTACTACATATCTAATGTTAAAGCCTGTAATGTCTTATTGATTAAATACTTTTTTATTCTTACATAACTTTAATTACATGTCGGACTTTGATGGAGAATCATTTAACGGCAAGCCTCGACACCAATTTTGATGAGCCACTTTGATTTTTTTACATCCCCCATAACAAAGCTCATATGCTACATAGTAGTTACACACCAACCTTCCAGCGTTCTTCTCCATCTTTTATCCTGTCCAAGAAAGTGCTGATGATGCGGTCTGCTATTCCTTCTCCCTAACCTCCTCCCCTTCCTTTCATGGCACGTGTTTCCACCCTATGAATTATGTATCTGATTAATTAAGCTTGTCATGATAGTGTATGGTCAATTGGTAATTCCCTTCCGTTCTAGTTCAAACAAAAAGTGACCACCCTTTCCCTCCTTCCCCCACGAGCTCCTCTGCTGTCATTATAGTCAGCTGTGTTATGGATGAGAGGGATGGTATTTGTTGCACCCCGCCTGGGATGTTGCCGGGCCCCGCACATGGGAATACAATGAAATAACAAGATAACAAGATAAAAGACTCGTGTCGGACTTCAAAGCGGAACGAGAGCATGAATAGAAGCGTGGAGTCTGCATGGTGGTGGTTTTATAGCACAAGCTTCCTTCTATGGGGCTAGAACTGAAGATACACCCATGGGATAATGTGTGTAAATATATACTGATGAATAGGTTGTGTGGATATACGACCACATACTTGACATGCAATCCATACTAACAGCTGAACCTCAAGAGATCAGTGAAAAACATGTTTTGCCTCAGAAGTAGTGTCTGATACACGTCACAAAGTTTTACTATACGAAAACAGCCCAAGACGTGTTTATTAACATAACATGCTCAAATTTACATACAGTCTTGGTCCAAAGTTGACATACACTTGTGAAGGACATAATTTCATGGCTGTATTGAGTTTCCAATCATTTCTACAACTCTTATATTTTTGTGATTGGGTGATTGTAGCATATATGTTTTTGTCACAAAAAACATTCATGAGGTTTGGCCAAACAGTTCGATTTTTGTTTCATCTGACATCACATGGACAAAGATAAAACTTTCAGGAGGAAATTTCTGTGGTCAGATGAAACAAAAATTGAGCTGTTTGTCTACAATACCCAGCAATATGTTTGAAGGAGAAAAGGTGAGGCCTTTAATCCCAGGAACACCAGGCCTACCATCAAGCATGGTGGTGGTAGTATTATGCTCTGGACCTGTTTTGCTGCCAATGGAACTGGTGCTTTACAGAGAGTAAATGGGACAGTGAAAAAGCAGGATTACCTCCAAATTTTTCAGGACAACCTAAAATCATCAGCCCGGAGGTTGGGTCTTAGGCGCGGTTGGGTGTCCCAACAGGACAATGACCCCAAGCACACGTCAAAAGTGGTAAAAAAAATGCTAAATCAGGCTAGAATGAAGGTTTTAGAATGGCTTTGCCAAATCCTGACTTAAACATGTGGACATAGCTCGGGGCGGCATAGCTCGGTTGGTAGAGTGGCCGTGCCAGCAAGTTTAGGGTTCTAGGTTCGATTCCCGCTTCCGCCATTCTAGTCACTGCCGTTGTGTCCTTGGGCAAGACACTTTACCCACCTGCTCCCAGTGCCACCCACACTGGTTTAAATGTAACTTAGATATTGGGTTTCACTATGTAAAGCGCTTTGAGTCACTAGAGAAAAGCGCTATATAAGTATGATTCACTTCACAATGCTGAAGAAACAAGTCCATGTCAGAAAACCAACAAATTTAACTGAACTGCACCAATTTTGTCAAGAGGAATGGTCAAAAATTCAACCAGAAGCCTGCCAGAAGCTTGTGGATGGCTACCAACAGCGCCGTATTGCAGTGAAACTTGCCAAGGGACATGTAACCAAATATAAACATTGCTGTATGTATACTTTTGACCCAGCAGATTTGGTCACATGTTCAGTAGACCCATAATAAAGTCATAAAAGAACCATATTTCATGAATGTTTTTTGTGACCAACAAGTAAGTGCTCCAATCACTCTATCACAAAAAATTAAGAGTTGTAGAAATGATTGGAAACTCAAGACAGCCATGACATTATGTTATTTACAGGTGTATGTAAACTTTTGACCACAACTGTACATGTGCGTGTCTATTTTCCAGTAGCTTAGCTACTTTTTTAACGAGTAACTTTCCCAGTAGCTTGGATACTTTTAGACCCAGGTAGCTAGGTAGTTTACATCAAAGCTACAAAGTGAAAAATGACTGCGAATCCAGCCCAAGCAAAACATCGAGAAAATACATAACTTGGATAAATGAAAACATCCATCCATACGGAAAAAATCCATGATGATAGGTTGGTGTTTGTGTGATGAGTCACAATTGGTTAAGTTTAGGGCAAACCATCACGGACTGGCCAATCAGAGAAAAAATAAAGTGAGTCATCAAAACAATTAAAGCAAATTCATAACAGACACGCACACATGTCACATGACGACGAGAGTCAGAGACAGAGGGATGCTTCAAGTTGAAGACTCAAAAAACAAACATAGTTGAAAATGGCAGAGGGATTCTCTCCCGCAGATTAGATGATTCTACTAGCAATAAAGACGACACCCAGGAAACTCACAATAATGCGTGTCCTAAGCCATACTTAGAGAGATGTATGCATGTAGAAAAAACAATGGTCAAAACTTTAGTTTTTAGTTGTTTACTCGGGAAACCAAAATCATAACTTCTCTCTTCATCGAAAACGTCCAACAAAAATTTAGGGACACACAGTAAGGTGAGTAGAGTTCATGAAAAGATTTACTGCACATTAACATTATCAACTGTTCCCAAACAGTTTGTCAAAATATATGCTGTTTTTATTTTTTTTACTGTAGGCAAAGAAAAGACAAGCTAAATAAATACATACAATGGGATGCCGGTACCCCTAGAGATGTTGTCTGGTGTCCCCAGCTAAATGACAGACAGTTATTACTAATGGACCCATTTGCAGACCAAGGACACGTTGGGAAGACTATGTCTCCCGGCTGCCCTGGGAACGCCTCGGGATCCCCCAGAAGGAGCTGGACGAAGTGGCTGGGGAGAGGAAAGTCTGGGCTTCCCTGCTAAGGCTGCTGCCCCCGCGACCCGACCTCGGATACGCGGAAGAAGATGGATGGATGGATGGATTTGCAGGGCTTGAATTTAACCGCGGCATGTGCCGTGACCGTCCTCATTGTTCGCCGTAATGCCCTAAGAAATTGACCAGCATTTACGGAAAGAGCATGCCGTGACCGCCCTTGACTTTTTACTTGTTAATGGGACAAGGGGTGTAACAATAAATGATAAAATGATAATCCATCCACGTGTGGAGTTCCCCAGGGTTCGGTCCTTGGCCCTGTACTCTTCAGCATCTACATGCTGCCGCTAGGTGACGTCATACGCAAATACGGTATTAGCTTTCACTGTTATGCTGATGACACCCAACTTTACATGCCCCTAAAGCTGACCAACACGCCGGACTGTAGTCAGTTGGAAGCGTGTCTTAATGAAATTAAACAATGGATGTCCGCTAACTTTTTGCAACTTAATGCCAAAAAAACGGAAATGCTGATTATCGGTCCTGCTAGACACCGACCTCTATTTAATAATACAACTTTAACATTTGACAACCAAATAATAAAACAAGGTGACTCTGTAAAAAATCTGGGTATTATCTTCGACCCAACTCTCTCCTTTGAGTCACACATTAAAAGCGTTACTAAAACGGCCTTCTTTCATCTCCGTAATATCGCTAAAATTCGCTCCATTTTGTCCACTAAAGACGCCGAGATCATTATCCATGCGTTTGTTACGTCTCGTCTCGATTACTGTAACGTATTATTTTCGGGTCTCCCAATGTCTAGCATTAAAAGATTACAGTTGGTACAAAATGCGGCTGCTAGACTTTTGACAAGAACAAGAAAGTTTGATCATATTACGCCTGTACTGGCTCACCTGCACTGGCTTCCTGTGCACTTAAGATGTGACTTTAAGGTTTTACTACTTACGTATAAAATACTACACGGTCTAGCTCCAGCCTATCTTGCCGATTGTATTGTACCGTATGTCCCGGCAAGAAATCTGCGTTCAAAAGACTCCGGCTTATTAGTGATTCCTAGAGCTCAAAAAAAGTCTGCGGGCTATAGAGCGTTTTCCGTTCGGGCTCCAGTACTCTGGAATGCCCTCCCGGTAACAGTTCGAGATGCTACCTCAGTAGAAGCATTTAAGTCTCATCTTAAAACTCATCTGTATACTCTAGCCTTTAAATAGACCTTTTTAGACCAGTTGATCTGCCGCTTCTTTTCTTTCTCCTATGTCCCCCCCTCCCTTGTGGAGGGGGTCCGGTCCGATGACCATGGATGAAGTACTGACTGTCCAGAGTCGAGACCCAGGATGGACCGCTCGTCGGGACCCAGGATGGACCGCTCGCCTGTATCGGTTGGGGACATCTCTACGCTGCTGATCCGCTTGAGATGGTTTCCTGTGGACGGGACTCTCACTGCTGTCTTGGAGCCACTATGGATTGAACTTTCACAGTATCATGTTAGACCCGCTCGACATCCATTGCTTTCGGTCCCCTAGAGGGGGGGGGTTGCCCACATCTGAGGTCCTCTCCAAGGTTTCTCATAGTCAGCATTGTCGCTGGCGTCCCACTGAATGTGAATTCTCCCTGCCCACTGGGTGTGAGTTTTCCTTGCCCTTTTGTGGGTTCTTCCGAGGATGTTGTAGTCGTAATGATTTGTGCAGTCCTTTGAGACATTTGTGATTTGGGGCTATATAAATAAACATTGATTGATCCATTTTCTCCCGCTTATTCCCTTTTGGGGTGGCGGGGGGCGCTGGCGCTTATCTCAGCTACAAACGGGCGGAAGGCGGGGTACACCCTGGACAAGTCGCCACCTCATCGCAGGGCCAACACAGATAGACAGACAACATTCACACTGACATTCATACACTAGGGACCATTTAGTGTTGCCAATCAACCTATCCCCAGGTGCATGTCTTTGGAAGTGGGAGGAAGCCGGAGTACCCGGAGGGAACCCACGCAGTCACGGGGAGGACATGCAAACTCCAAACAGAAAGATCCTGAGCCTGGATTTGAACCCAGGACTGCAGGACCTTTGTAATAAAATTCCAGATGGTTAGTAATATTGTCTAATTTTTTAATTACAGAAAAACATAATTTATTAATGCATTTTAGGTAACACAAAGTCAGGCGCATGCGCACTCGCATCGTTTGGCTTGATAATCATGGCGGACGAGATTTCCCCTCGGAGTAAACGGAGCCAAGCGCTTGGTTAAATGTTATTTTTCCCTCTCTTTGCCAGCGTGCGTTTAAGAGCGCAGAGTTGTTAGATGGCGACATGTGTGGACAATATTGGAGACAGACACTAAGTACACAGCGAAGGAGAAAAACTATATGACGTTACCTTCAGCCCCTGTAACTGAGAGTTAACGTGAGGATGGATCTTGAACGGTCATGAACGTTGTCACAACTTGTTTATAAAGTCTTTAGTTTGTTTACTGGGATTATCATTTGTCCTTTATTTAACTGTAAACTGTATAAGTGTTCCCAGTTCAGATAACATCAATACTCGCTCAAATGTTTTGTCATCTCAATCGAACTGAACGCAGGCTGTGAAGATTGTGTATTCGATGTGAGAGGTGTCACTCCTGTTTTGTTTTGTTGCCCAAACTGTTGTACTTAACTACAAGGAGGCGTTGGAGAAGAACAAAGCTTATTTAGTAGACTTCATCTTCTTTAGCCAAACTGCTTTGAGTTTTATATTTATATCAAAAAGTAAACAGCATGTGTTTTTTTACATTACTTGTGTTTTTTTCAATTCACAAAAGGTATTACTTCAAAAAACATTTATGTGACACAGCATTTTGTTAGTAGATAGACATATAGTACTTTATTGATTCCTTCAGGAGAGTTCCCTCAGGAAAATTAGTGTTTTATTGTGCATAGTTAATTCCTATACGACAAAGTTCTGCTCAACTTCTTAATGGATCTATCCTGATACAGCATCTACATGTACATATAAACGTACATAACTTAAAAAAACAAAAAATCTCAAGATATAAAAATAGAGATAAAGGCATTATGTAATGACAAAAAGCTGACAAGTTGATATTATTAAAGAATAAAAAAACTAATATTTGTCTTTCTACATATGGATAAGGTTTATCTATAGCCTTTTTATTAGACATTACAAATCATATGATGGTATTAAGTTCACACCCCAACACTGCTTTACCTAACAATCAGTAAGCATGATTTCAATATTGATGAAAACTATCTTAATTATTACTTTGGCCATAATTGGCAGCCCTAAATCTCACACATGAACACTATTTTTATCTGTATTGACAACAAGTGCAGTTATGTCTGATGGCCATCAGGGGCCATTTTTCAAAATTGTTTATTTAATTATATATATATATACACATTTTCTACCGCTTATTCCCTTTGGAGTCGCCGGTGCCTATCTATATATATATATATATATATATATATATATATATATATATATATATATATATATATATACATATACACATTCGCACGCACACACACACACACACACATGCTTAGGAGCCCCTAAGCATGCATTAACATTATACATGTGGGACCATAGATATAAATGCAGATAAATGTAGTTTTGATGTAGAATTCTCTGGGGACAGCTTCCCCTCTAACTTAGGTACATTTAATCAATAGTAACTTGTAGCTTAGCTTACTACATTTTCCAAGTAGCTTGCCCATCACTGCCTTAAAGTGTGTACCAGATTGGGTGGTGATTTGACTAAACACCATCAAGTTTCAGTGGGTGTTTTGTAGTGATTTGCAGCTTGATACCGTAATATCAATACTGCTAATACCAGATCTATAAGCTCAAGAATGTATTCTTCAATCAGAATATCAATAATTCGATACAGTGGAACCTCAATTTACATTTTATGACCCACAGCCCGAATAAAATTAGTTTCATTTGCCCATTGAGTGCCTCACAGAGCAGCCATTTTGGCAGCACATTTATTGTAGACGGGCTGATCGCTCTCCATGCTTACAGTCAGCTCAGCAGTGCTATCATTACTGTGCTCAGTGTTTGGTGTTTTTTTATTAGCCTTTTTACTGCATTTTTCTAATTTTGCGAGCTCAACATAAGTCCTAAAAAAGCAATAAATGAGTGAAAATTCAGGAATAGAACCAGTATCCACAGCGTTGTTGTACAAAACTCCATTTTCCACTCCTGCCCCTCACTTCTGCTGCACGCCAAAAATATTCACTGACTAGTAAAAGTGGATAATTTTTTCAATTATTAATTATTGTAGCGACCTCTTAAAGTTGAATAGTTTTGTGATTTAAAACTCTGCGTGCACTACATGGCTAATGACAGTTGATAGAGGCTGTTATTCTACACGGACAGACAAGAATTGACCACTTAGCCCGTTTAAACTCCATTGCTGATCAAAATAGCAGCACCCCCTGAGGATCAAGAACAGTCTCTCAGATTATTTAAAAGGGAACTGCACTTTTTTTATTTTTATTTTGCCTATAATTCACAAACCTAATGTTAGACATTAGACTTTATTTTTTATGCGTCATACTTTGTAAAATTCAGCAAGTACGAGGTGGCTAAGAATGAATCTAATGGGAGCCATCTATGGCGGCCATAAAGTCCTCTTAAAAAAACATTTAAAAAGCGGCAGCAATACTCCATTCACATGTCATGACTTGAATATTAACCAAATATTAGCTATATTTTCACTATAGGTGTTAACGCAAATAAACTACTTTTGGCAGGGCAGTGATCACAAAGAGCTAACTAGCTTATGCAGATATTCCATCCATCCATTTTCTACCGCTTATTCCCTTTTGGGGTCGCGGGGGGCGTTGGCGCCTATCTCAGCTAGACGTACTGAACTTGTAAGCTGCTGCATCACCTCTGAGTAGGGCTGTGAATCTTTGGGCACCCCACGATTCAATTCATGGGGGTAACGATTCCAGTCTTGATTCAAAACGATTCTCAATTCAAAATCAATACTTTTTAAAAACAATGGGTGCCAGTTCTATAATTAACTACATTCCTTCATGAAATAAACTAACAGCCGGGATAAATTGCTATATTTTTTCATATAAATCTGTTTTTGTTTATTAAATGTTTGGGTAGAATTTTATTACATTCAAATACAAATAAGGCAATGAGAGAAGTATCCCACGCTTCTCTTTTCTAAAGTAGATCAATACAGCTGATATGGGCATCTACATTAGCATAATCATTTGTCTGAGAGTCTAAACATCCATCCATCCATTTTCTACTACCGATTCTTCCTTTTTTTGGGGGGGGGGGTCGCGTGGGTCTATGTATAAGAAAATAAATGGACTGCAGGCTTGGAAAGGAGCAAACAAGATACAGAACGGACAGAGGAACAACAGAGCAAGTCTTCATACTGCGAAAAAGAATTGAACAGGTTAACAAGTGGCAAGCAACACTATTCATGAACTTTGTAGATTTTGAAAAAGCTTTCGACTCTGTCCACCACGAGAACCTGTGGATGATTATGAAGGAATATGGAATTACAGAGAAGGTTGTGAAAATGGTGAACACATTTTACGAAGACCTCCAGTGCGCGGTAGAAGACCAAGTAGAAACATGCGAGTGGTTCAACATTAAAACCGGTGTCAAACAAGGATGTACGTAATATGTACGAATTCGTGTTCATGATTGTGATGGATTGGATAATGCGAAGAACAGTTAAAGAGGGAGAGAATGGAATTCGCTGTGAGCTAACTTCAAAACTCGATGACCTGGACTTTGCAAATGACGTAGCATTACTGTCCTCCACAAAATAGCACATGCAGAGTAAACAACATGGATGGACAAAGAAGCCGGGTGAGTAGGACTTAGGATCAATACACAAAAGACTAAAACAATGAGGATCAATGCAAAAAACCAGGAAAAAAATCCAAATCAATGGATAAGATGTCGAAGAGGTAGACCAGTTCACCAACTTGGGAGCCACAGTTTGTTAAGAGGGAGGCAGCATGAAGGACCTGAAGAATAGACTTGGAAAGACCTGGAGCTCCAACAGCATCACAAGAAGAACAAAACTAAAACTGTACAAGACACTAGTGGTACCAGTATTCCTATACGGGTGTTAAACCTGGAAAATTAACAGAGGAGATAACAGGGCGGTTGACGTATTCCATAAAAAATGCCTACGAAGAATACTCAGAATCTGCTGGGAAGATCACATCAGTACTAAAGAACTGCTGGAAAGAGCGAATATGAAGCCACTCAGTGAGGATGTAAAGCTACAAAGATGGAAGATGATTGGACACATACTACATCAGGACAAAAACAACATCTGTAGCATAGCTATGACCTGGGCACCAGAGGGGAAAATAAGAAAGGGAAGACCAAAGACCACCTGGAGGCGTACCGTTGAGAAAGAAAGGAAAGAGGGAGGATGGAACCAATGGTTGGAGGCAATGACTGCAGCAGCCAATAAGTGGAGAAGCTCTGTGAGGGCCTTATGTGGCACAAGGCACAAACTAGATCGGTAATAGGTAACTAAACATGTATATTTTTTTGGAATCGATTAGGAATTGTTACAAATAGGAATGATGATTCATTCGAAAATCAGTTTTGTTTTGTTTTGTTTTACACCCCTACCTTTGAGTTGGTAAAAGTTAATTTTAGATAATAAATCATGCCTCTGAATTGGATAGTAGAAGGTTGTTACCATAAACCGAAATGTTGGTTAACTTTGACAATTTCTATGAATGAGATAGACACCAGAATGAATAAGTGGTAGAAAATGGATGGATGTTGTAATTCATCCGAGTGTTTGTAATCTCAGGGCATTCAATCAATCGCAACTGGACTGTTAGGTTTGTCTTAGAAAACGTTTTGCCTCTCATCTGGCTTCTTCAGTTCATGCTATTTGACATGAATTGGTCAGATCTAGTCTTAGACTTAGATTGGTCAGATGTAGTCTAGCAGCTGGTGCCAATACCTCAGTCGGCTTCATCAGTTCATGCTCATAGGCTTAGACTGGTCAGATCTAGGTTAGTGGCTGGTGAAAAAACCCAAAATATTTATACAAAAAAAAAAACTAGGAGGGTGTGCCAGGGTAAGGATGGCTTTCCCCCTATCAGAGTGAGAAAAACTGCTTTGATGCAAACAAGCAATCGTAATGTCAATGCCAACAACCATTGTTGAAGTGTAACTTCCCCTCGTTGGCATTGAGATATTGCGTGGCAGAACGACTGCTCTGGATCGACTAATACAAGTCCAAAATTGTCGGAATCACCCATGTTTGCCATCCATTCAGTTCTAAACAAACGGCACAAAAGCCATTCTGGTCACCTTCTGTGACCAGAATGTTTCTAACTACAGTTATTTGCTGGAGGCTAAATAACAGAGTCTCTTCTTTTAGGAATGGTTGAAACGACAGTGTTGTGTGAGTGAGACAGGTGGTGTTGCAGACCACCTCCTATGTTCAGGGATGGTTTTTCAACCTTGACATAGATGGCTTCCTTCACTCTTCTTTTGTACCATCTGTCCTGTCTGTCCAGAATCTGTACATTTTTGTTGTCAAAAGAGTGCTGTTTCTCCCTAAGGTAGACAGCTGAGTCTTGGCCTGAAGAGTTTGCCCGTCTATGCTGTGCCATGCGTCTGCTTTGTGGTTGTTTTGTTCCCCCAAGATATGAATCAGTGCATTCATCACTATACAGGATAGCATATACAAGATTGTTTTTCTTGGTGTGAGATTTCCGGTCTTTAGGATGCACTAGTCTCCAAAGGTGGGGGAAAGAATTGATTTTTAGATGCATCGCAATTCAGACAGTGACGATTATAGAATCCATTAAAAAACGTCAACAATTGATATATTTATTGTAAATAAAGTAATCCAGACAGTTCTAAAATTTGGCTAACTGCAGCGAGCCAGATCATTGAGAGATCCGACCAGTTCCTTTGTTATCGGGCACTTATGATACAGTTTTGCACACATTAATTTAATAAACGTATAAACATGTCTAAAATAAAGACTTCACCCATCTACAATTCCTCATGCCAGTATACATACAACACTAATAATTTTAGTGTATTATTAATTTATTTGTTCCAGAACTCTATTTTCCTTGTCAACACCATAATAAATTAATTAAATGGTAACTTTTCAGTTTTGCACACATTAATTCAATAAATGTTTAAACACGTCTAAAATAAAGACTTCACCCATCTACAATGCCTCATGCCAGTATACTTACAATACTAATAATTTTAGTGTATAATTAATTCATTTGTTCCAGAACTCTATTTACCTTGTCAACACCACAGTAAATTAATTAAATGGTAACAATTTCCAGCGAACCTTCTGATTCTGTATGCTGTCCCCTCTCAAAGCCTCATGCAGTTACCCCAAGGTGTAAATCCTGGACTAATCTGTTTTTCCTGCTGGATACAATCTCCCAGCTCAAGGTGCTGTCAGTGCAATAAATTTACATGACCAGTTATCGATCCACCATTGTGGTGCATCATGGGTATTCTGCAACATAAATATGAAGTATTCATAACAAAGCAATATTTTGATTGACAGCTATCTTTGTGTGGAGAATGTATGCAATACTTTCATACCAGTCTTGATTAGACCAAAAACCAAGGGGGTGTGGAAGTTGTTGGGAGGTGCCCCGTGCGCCGTGTATCCTTTGGCCTCTTATTGATCGTGGGCTTCAATAGCTTGGTATCGATTGTCCCTCATCTCCTGCAGAGAGATCAGTCATGCACCTGTCCACTGAGGCGATGTTTTATGCACGCCAAGCAGGGAGATTACATAGAAAGGGTCACTAAAGGGACTGTTGGTAAATGACTACAGGGAAATACCAGTGTATTTGAAAGATGAAACAAGCTTTGAAAGCAGCGACAACAACAGTATGCATTGCATTATAGCCAAACCCTGGGTTTTTTAAGCTTTTACTTTTGGTATGAAATTTGCTCCAGTTTTTGTATACCGTCTTGGTTACCGTACGGCCAAACGTTGCGCATAACAAACTGGTCTGCATGTGTGTATTCCGCAGGATCGAGACCCCAAACAAAGCCTCCAGTGCAGCAGAGACTGATTTGATAAAAAATCTATGAAACTAAAGTAGCTTGTGTATGTGCACACGTGATAATGCTACACCATGACATGCAATGCATCCACAAAGGATTCACAGCACTTCACTTTTTCTATACTTTGTTATTTTGTACTCAAAATTCTATAGACAATACTCCCTGATGACAATGTAAACATGTTTTATTTAAAACATTTTGCAAATTTATTAGTAGTAGGACTGTCAAAGTTAATGCTATAATACCGCGTTAACTATACATTTCAATAAAGGCAGTCATTTTTTTAATGGCCGATTAACGCGAACACTTACATTTTGACCCTCCTGCCGTGCTGTAGTGGGGCAACTTGGCTGCAGTTCACTTGCTACTGATCCGCCACAAGCAAGCAGAAAAGGATAACAAAAAAGGCACATTATGGAAATATCATGTTCAAAGCCACAGCAAGTTGTTCTCCCGACAAAAAAGGACTATTTATATGCCGTGAGAAGAGACAATATCCGTGCAGCAAACGCCTGCTACGCGTGTCTTTCTAAAGGTGGGTGGTGCTTCACTTCCATGTTCAGATTACGGTTAAGTTGCAGTGATAACATAACATTTAAGATTGTTACTGTAAATGATTTGGTAAGTAAGATGACATAAAAGCTCAATAGAAATGAAAGACGGTCAGCAGGATGTCAAAAGGAGACTTTTTTATTGCAAACAGTCGATACCGCAATCAAAACATGTCAAGCCACTTCCTCAAACCAATCACACACTTTTCCGTCTTCAAAATAAAAGCGCTACACTATACATCCGTATTAACTACGTTTAGGGTTTCTCCTTAATGTGCGGGCTTTATATTAGCCGCAACACCTAACAAAATAAAGTAATATAATGTATTGTAGCGTCCAGGAGGAAACAAAGTCTGACACTCTTTTTAGCTTTTATGGCCAATTTTATGATAACAACGGGCCCATTTCCATCAAGTATTTTCCTCCGTGCACACACATCTACCTCTGTACTTCACTCCCAGACACACATCACTTGTTCATTCTCGGTGTGTTCAAAGACAATGGCAAAAATGAACATCATAACATACACATTAACACCAGCCATACGCAGGGGGTTGTCTGGAGTAGAGGCAGCATGTCCGCGCTGTGGACGTACTTTAATATATTGGACATATCCCCGCGGACAGCGATCATCACAATTTAAGATGACACTGGTGGTTTTTAATGAGGAAAGCTCCCAGCAAAGCGAAAACAAGTGTGACGTCAGGCTCTAAACAGTCTCTAAACACGAGTACAGTCGCTAGTAACACCAGAAATGGATGCTAGATTTGTTGGTAGTCATTTTTACTACAGAAAAAGTGACTAAAGGGGTTTACTCCATCTCATTGGATGGGAAGCGTTGGTTTTCATCCAGGATGTCTCTGTACATTGCTGCATTTATCTTAGTCTAGTCAGGGAGGTGACATAGAACCCAATGGTCACTCTGTCAGAACTACAACAACTTCTGTGGAGAGAGGAAAACCTTCCAGAAGGACAACTATCAAAACCATCAATTGGGCCTTTATTGTACAGTGGCCAGATGGAAACAATTTCTTAGTAAAAAAAAATAAATACAAGTTTGCCAAAAAGCAACTGAAAGACTCTCAGAACATGAGAAACAAAATTATCTGGTCTGATGAGACAAAAATTTAACTCGTGAATGCCAGGTTTGGAGGAAACCAGGTACCGTTCATCTCCAGGCAAATATCATCTCTACAGTAAGTGAAGCGGCAGACACATCCTGGATGTGGCATCGTATTCGTATAGGAGGCTCAGGGTCCATGGTGTGGCGAGCAATATCATGTTTTAGAAGGAAAACATTCAATCTATCATCCGTTAAGGCATCTCCACATAGTTTGGAAATCTGTCTGTCAAACTCAAAACACAACCTTATCAAGAGGGCTGGTAAAATAATTGGCGGGCAGCCCCCTTGTTGCCTTGGAGAAATCTTCGACAATACCGTGAGGAAGCAGGGTCTTAAAATCACCCGTGACCCACAACACATACTTCATAGTGAAATTGTGCTGATGCCAAATGGTACAGAACAGCAAAATACACACTCAACAAGTATAGATTTTCCTTTGTCCCACTGGCAATCAAACCACTCAACAACACAAAACTACTGTAATAACCGGATGCAATAATAAGGAGTGCAATATTGGGATACTGCAATACAGGTAGAGTGTATGTGTGATCTCATCACTAACTAATATACCTGCGCACTGTTAACTGTCGTCACTGTATTGTCGGATGAACTGTATGTATGTATGGTAAACGCTGTGTCTTGATGTCCAAGACACATTTCTCCTCGGCGACAATAAAGGTATTTTTTATTATTATTATTATTAGTATTAAAAAATACTTCAGGCTGTAATTACTGCCAAAAATGCATCAATAAAGTATTGAGCAAATGCTGTGAATTCTTATGCACATGTTTTTTTTATTTTTAATACATTTGCAAAATTAAAAAAACACCATTCTAACATTGTCCTTGCGGGGCATTGTCTGTAGAACTGTTAGGAGAAAAATGTATTTATTAATTTTTCCAATAAGGCTGTAACAAAAATATGGCCAAATCTTACACAACAGTGGTTGTGAAATTTTTTTCACCGAGTACCACCTCAGAAAACACTTGCTTCTCCAATTACCACGATAATGAAAAACATTAAAATGCAGTAGCATAATATGCCTAAGTGTTCATTAAAAACAAGGCAGAAGTTTTATTTAACAAGTTTGGCCACTGTAACATTACACACAATGCACAAACATCAACATATGCAGTACATAGTTACAGACCTCTTTAGCGTACTACTAAATTGAGCCCGTGTACCACTAGTAGTACTCGTACCACAGTTTAAGAATCACTGTTATACATGGACAGCCACATCTTGCATCCAGAAGCTATGTTTAGCCAATCATCTATCAATATTGACAATCACTTCCTCTGTTTTTCTGTACTTAGTGTATGCAGACCCAATAATTTACCATATTGTCCTATATTGATGATGACATTAGCTCATAAGTAAAGAATCGTTCAAAGTACCTATCATATTGTAGTCCGTCTACTCATTTTCCTTTACCCATTAAACCCATAATATCAGTAACTCAGTTTTAGAGTTTTTTTTATTATGTGCGACTGTTAAAAAAAGTAATTGTTGGGCCAAAGAACCTTGCCAGCACTTTGATAAAGAATGGCGGATCTCCTCAAGATGTATTCCTCCCTCCTCCTTACAGTCATCATTAATAAGAGTTGTCAAATATGTTACATGTTTATATCAGTTTTATTTTCTTATTTATAGTACATTTATTTTGTTTTGTAAACCTATATTATCCCCAAAAAATTAATAATAATAATATTCCGAGTTCATACAGGGCTGCAAAAAATTTGTTATACGATAATACATGTATATTATCGTCCATCCATCCATCCATTTTCAACCGCTTATTCCCTTTCGGGGTTGCGGGGGGCGCTGGCTACAATCTCAGCTACAATCGGGCGGAAGGTATATTATCGTATTATGAAATAATCAGCACTTCCGCACATGGGTCACAATGGCACATGGGTCACAAACAGTAAACTAGCAAAATAAGTTGCGGCATCGACATTTAAAAAAAAAAGTTTTAAATATATCAAAGATCACTAAAGAAATATCAAAATAAAGAATTAGAATAGCAACCAAAGACCGCATAGAGAGAATTATTCGTGAATCCAGTCGATGATCCGGCTACTCAAAGAAAAAAAAAAAAGTTTAAAACATAATTATTATAAAATACAGTATATAACTAAAAAGAGCAAACAATTCTTCAGTTTAGCAACACAACTACAAATTAATTTGCCTATGTATTTTTCCGAGGCACATCCGGAACCAGTTGTTCTTGTCTCTAATTTATGGAAGTGCGTTTGTAACCATAAGAAGTCGAATCACAACAATGTAAAACCAGGACAACATTTTGTGTACGCTATAAGTGTGCATTTAAAATCGATAGTTGTGTTTCACAGGTTTTAACAGTGTTAAATATGCGCTGTATATGTTGTGCATGTGTCTACATGGGTTGTGTAACGAAAGTGTGTGCATGTGTGTTACGTCCGGGGTTGTGTTTGAGTGTACTTTATCCAGATGAAGTCAATGAGTAGTGACATTTGCACCCATGTGCACTGAGATGGAAAACACCATGCAGACCGACAAACACCTCAGGACCACAAGTGGATCCACTCAACGTCACCTGAAGCCTTTGAAACAAGTTCATGTTTTGGTAAACGACTCATTTAAATGTCCCCTATAATGCAAAATTGACTTTTTAATGATGCATTTTTAATGAACATGTGTCCCCAGAGCCTGTTCATTAGCACCGAATGTGAGAAAAATCGGTCAAAGTCCTCACTGGTTTGCTACATTTATGCACTGAAACGGTCACTTTTGAAGTTTTTCATGAAGGAAAAACCTCATTACTCGAAAAGAAGGCTACGCTACATATCTTAAAATATCTCCTGGAACTCTGAGGACAGTCAGCTACAGACGTGTAAGCTTTATGATGTTGTTGGTCTTCAGCGGATAGGTTCGAGAAGTAGACCTTCTAGACAACACTAGTCTGTGTGCAACATAAACACAAATAATGTATATTCTTACAAAATATACATCCACCTAACATGAAAATTGATTGGATTGATTTATATTATATGTTTGATATGAGATATCATGTTTAGGGTCTGTGAATGAACATGAATAGTATACATTAATATTATTTTACTTTATTATTTTATTACCAATATTTTCAAAGTTATTATAGGGACAAGCGGTAAAAAATGGATGGATGATATATTAAGTGTAGAAACACAGTGATGGATCTGTGTGGTCTTTACAAAATGATGACATAACTGTATTTTAGCTTGCATAGTTGACTCGTTTATGATTTAAAAAACAGGTGTTGATAAAAAAAAAAATAGTACTTGCCTAATGTGCCTTTTTACATCATAATCTTTCTGGTGCACAACTTTTAGTGCTAATAATAAAATGTGCATTTTTCCACATTTTTATTTCTACAAATTACGTACAGTATTGTTAAGAGTTTTAATGAATACCGGTATCGATAATTATTACCGACATTAGCATCGGATTTAAGAAAATCCTAACAGTATACATCCCGAGGATATGCTAGAACGTTTCTTAAGCTAACGCTACTTCTCTAAACTTATGTCTCCAAAGGGAAAATTCCGTAGATTCCAACGGATTCACTTTTCTACAAACTATAGCCGTTCGATCAGTGTGAAAATAAATCTCCTGAGCATAAGTGCGCAGCAGGTGGATCTTTGCCCGTTTGTGTTTGTCTGCTCGCCATATGTGCATGAGAGACACCATCTGTGAAAAAATGCATGCTCTACAAAACCGCACATATTCAATTGCAGTATATACCTTTTTATTAGTTATGTATGGCAGAATTTAATTGAGAAAACAAAACATTAAACTTAACACATATTAAAACAAAAATTGATTAAGCTTTATTAATTAGAGCTACATTGATTTATCGATTAATTTGATTATAGGAAAGCTTTGATTTATGTTCTGTAGCTTTGATTAATAGTTTAATGAGTGAAACTAATACAAATTGATAGAATACAGACTGCCTGGAGTGCGCAAAAACTTTAAATACATGGATGTAGTTTCTGCACGGCCGCTGCAATACAGCGAAAACATTAGAAAGGTGTTGTGTGGGCTTTTTAATATGTTTGCTTTAGACTTTTATTAATGCAAACATGTTCAAAGTACAATTTCAAAGTAAATAATGTGCATTTATTAGAAAAAAAGAATGAAGGCTGTAGCAAGCAAAAAAAAAATCTAAATTTTCCCTCAAGTGTGTTTTATCCGATTTCTCGATTAATCAAACACACCAATCGATAAATTCCTCGATTGCAGTATTATCTCAACTTACAGTCTTAACTGGTTCTGTAAAGGAGTTCTTAACTCAAACCACTTGTATCTCAAATCAACGTCGCCCACTGAAATAAAGTGAACGAGTCCCCCCCAAAAAAAGACAATTTTAAAATGGAAAATGCCTTTTAAAAAGAAAACTAACTTTTAGATATATTGTATGAAAAACAATACAATAGAATGTACTACTAATAAGTATAGTTGTTTTATGATGTAATGTAATAACATACAGCAACTACATTGGAGAGTGGACTTCTACAATATTTCCTTCCAGCTGCTTCTCCGTCGAACACACCATCAGCATCTTCTCCATAATTTCATAGATAAATGTCCGGCATTTAGATATTTTACCACTATTGGCTGGCGTTAGAATCATTCTGCTTCAGTTTGATATTGACTAACTGTGACTAGCAACTGATTCACCAAGTTTTTGATAATTTCCTTTTTTGCCTAAATTAATATCCTCAACCGTTTCTCAGCACTGTCCATCACACTTACTTTCTTTAAGAATGTCGATCTCTAATATAAGCTAATGGTAGCAAGTAAGGCCAGATGTTTTGGGAGAATCTCACTGTGGCATTTGCTACGCCAACTGAGGGCGGGGATGCTAACCCGTTGTGGCTTGTGCAGCCCTTTGAGACACTCGTGAGTTAGAGCTATATAAATAAACTTTGATTGATTGATTGATTGATTTCTGCTCTCAACTTAAAACAGATCAATTAGCCCGGGAGACAGCTGTAATTGCAAAACACTCTTAAGTTGAGGTATCGCTCACTTAAACTAATTAATAGCTGCAGCCTTTTTATTAATAGGTATTCAAATAATAATAATCATACATTTTATCGGGCTTTAATGCCAGCAATAAATAGATGACAAATAAGCAAAAAATAATAATTACATCAATCTTTTGCAAGATTATTCCCTAGTTTCAATCAATCGTCTTTTAAAAATGAAAAACGCTTCATTTTGTTGGATAACAAATGTGGTAGAATTTCTTGAATTTGTTAAGTCTGAAGGTGATGCCTGACAATGATAACAAATAATCGTGTTTTCTCACAGGAAATTTGCATAAAATCGTCGTTATATTGCATAACCAGTAGCAGAGAGACACCACACCGTTGAGTGAACTGATTGGAGTTATGCTATTATTGTATATTTAGTTAATTTACAATAAAAACAGTATAAATAAAGAATAATTCTGAAGAAACTACATCTGTTCACTCTCAGAACAAAATCCGAAAAATAATATATTGTATATGTGTGTCCCTAATGCTAAAGAACAGCTGCACAAGGTTGGTTGAAATTAGTTTTTAAGATAGTAGTCAAGATGGGGAAAAAATGGTGAACTTGATGACCTTTCGGAACATTCGGTATATTTGATTGATGTGACATTCTGGGAACGACAGTTTTTCACTTTGATAGAAGCTCAGCTCGATGAACAGCGACCCAGGGAGGGAGTACTTTTAATGCCTCATAACGTCCAGCAATGGTGCCTTGGTATAAATCACAAATGGGATATTTAATAGTCACCACATTGCCACCTGCAGACTGCCAGGATTCATACTCAAAGGATAGTAGTACAGTTAACCCAACACAAGATAATGCAGAGTAGAAAATAGTGTATTATTATATCCAAACATAAATAAAAAAACATCATATGGAACCAAAACACTGAAAATATACAAACATACATGACAACTTGTATTTTATTAGTACGTAAAAAAACAAAGTCTGCTGAAGTATGCAGTAAGATAGAGTGTCATTTATCATTCTAATAATTTGTCAACATTATTAAGGACAAGTGGTAGAAAATTCATTATTAATCTACTTGTTCATTTACTGTTAATATCTGCTTACCTTCTCTTAACATGTTCTATCTACACTTCTGTTAAAATGTAATAATCACTTATTCTTCTGATCTGATACCAAGTAGTTCCAGGAACATACATTGGTCATATTCAAAGTCCTCATGTGTTCAGGGATATATTTCCAGAGTTTATAAACATAATATACATTATAAAAAAACAAAAGAAGATGTTGTGATGCCAAAAAATATTGATGTAATCATAGTACTATTGACTTAATAAGTGCCTGTGCTTGTTTAGCTATTCTTCGTCCTGCAGGGACGATACTTACTTTATTTGTCGCCAGGGAGGCGAGGATTAGTGATTTAGAAGTAGCTAAAACACTACCGACGGCGGATGGACGTTAGCCGCGAGCGAGCAAGCCGTGTCTTAAAGCACCTCTTCCTGAGGGCATTTCAGTGTTACAACTTCACTTATATAATTAGTTTTTAAGCCAAAATGCGTCTGTTCTCCGTTTTCTGTCTACACGCTGTGTCTGCTTGTAAGTACTCTGTGATTGTGTGCCGCCGAACATGCTTCTCTGCTCATAAATCCAACAATGTCACAACGTGAATTCAATGCGGGCGCGGGGGGGTGCGGACTGGATTTTTTCGAGACGGTATCGTACCGAAAAGGATTCATTATTATAGTGTAGTAATATAGCATATATGTATATATGTGTGTATGTATGTATGTATATATATATATATATATGTGTATATATATATATATATATATATATATATATATATATATATATATATATATATATATATATATATATATATATATATAATCAGAATGTCTTCAAAGTGTGCAGCAGTTATTTGTGCTAAAATAGGGACTTTTGTGTCGAGGCTAGTACCTATTATTCATGTTTACATAGCTCTTTTTGGGGAACTCTGCTTCACAATACAGACTTTGGGGTTTTTAAACTGTGTTGAAAAAACAATTAAGGTAGTATATACAGGTTCCACGGTATTTGTGTGTATTTATGATTGCATGCTGAATCTAAAAGAAGGAAGTGCAGCATGAAAAGAATGGGGATATCTGCTCAGATATGTCACTTGGTGGTTGTTTGTGCACCAATCCCCCCATTCTCCATATGAGTTCTGTACCTACTGTAAATCTTGTGTTGGTCAACCTTTCCAAATTGTTTTTTACCTCCAAACCTTGTCAATGCCTCTTTTTTAAATTTTGGCAATAATTGTATTGCTGCCCCCTTTTGTTTGATTAATTGAAACTTTTATTAGTAGATTGCACAGTACAGTACATCTTCCGTACAATTGACCACTAAATGTTAATACCCGAATAAGTTAATTCATGGTAGACATGAGTAATGCACATGTACGAGTAAAACTACTTTTTTCACACACTTTGCATTCAATTTGCAAAGGACAGTAGTGATGACAAGATACCAGTGATTTGTTGGAGAAAGACATATTTAAAATCCAAGTTTTGGATTAAATTATAGTGTCTAACTACACTTTTTAATATTATTAAAACAGCATGTGAGTGACAAACAATATGGCCCCTATTTAAAAACATGCAAAGGCCACCGTCCTTTATTTGTTTGTATGTGCTTACCTTTGACTTGTCTTGTATGTGCGACAGGACAAAGAGTCATCACCAATTTGGAAGTGTTGGCTTCACTTTCACTTCCTGGGCTCCCTGTGGATACACAACATATGCTCATTTGCTAAAAAAGGACAGTTTCTTTTCTTGTACAGTAAGTTGAGCAATGACAACCCTGAATAAAAAAACACGCCTCCTTTTCAAGACCTGTTATTGTAAAAGTGTGTTTTAGGACAAAAAAAAATTTGAATAATTAATTAATGTATCCTTCAGGAGGCTTACGTATGGAAGGCCCAGAATTTGGGACCACTGTACCTCACACACACATGCACAATAACACGCACACGCTCTCACACAGCCGCAGAGACTGCAGTGGGGGAGAGACGTTTGCCCAGTGTGGGCCGACAGTACATGCTCAGCAGAGCGCCTAATTGCACTGATAAATTTGAGATGGGGAAACAAAGGCTCCCAGGAAGCGGAAACCTCACTTGAACCTGCAGACGGAGGAGGGTGTTTAATGGGCGAACCTTACAAGCGCCTCAACTGCTGCACACACAAACACTAAAAGTAGTTCACAAGGCTCAAAATGAACAACACTTTCTACATTTTGCAGCCACAGTAGGAACACACCTCACAGTCTTCATCTTTAATGTGTGAACCAATTTGGAGCTTTAAATAGTCCTCCCAACGCAAACTGAAAATGCATGTAACACAATGGTGAACTTATAACACACGTTTATACCTGATCCCTCCACAATATACAAAGCGGCTTCTATAAGTCACTAATCTGCGTTGGCTCTAACTGGGGATGTAGCGATAAACTATCATAATCATAACCGCAGTAAAACTCTTAACGGTTAGTGGTATTACCCTTTTAAAATCAAAACGGATGGAAAAAACGTGATTGATAACTGCACTTTGATAAACTCACAGACTGACCGGCGCTATTGTAAATGCAAACATGAAAACAAGAGACATTAATGTCTTCACACATTAATAAACGACACATCTCAATCTAAACTTATATAAAAATTACTGTTTGAACAATTGTGCACGTTGAACCAACATAAGGGCAGTCTTTGCACAGAAGGAGCGATCCAAGAAACACTCGACAAGGTGATTTTACGGTGCGTTCAAGGACTGCTTAAAAATGTAGTACAACCAAAAATAAATAATTATAGATTTTATTTGAAATACACTTTTCATTTAAATGAATCTAAATATTTAAAACAATAACGGTTTAGCCAATTAAACAGATACAATACTCAGACTAAAACAGTATTAGTGAAGCATAACAAACATAAAACATGCCAAACAGTGGGGTTTCTGACAGTGTGTCAATCTATTTTAGTTATTTAAAAAAAAAAAAAGATTTCAGTGTATATAAGTACTTTGTCAGCACATTTAACATTATTGCAATTTCCGTTGATAATAACGGTGCACATTTTGTTCACAATAACCATGATATAAAATGTTCATAGTGCTACATCCCTTACACTAACATTTGGCCATCAATCCAGCAGCATTGAGAGCGACTCAAACAAACTGCCTCAAGGTTATGGATCTCAAACTCGCAGCGAGACGATACTTTGTGGCCCCCAACTTAATATGAAAGTTTTGGGATTTTGTTTCGCAATATTATGCAAAAGGAACTTTTCTTACCGTCTGGTACCTGCGGATCTGTATTTGGGATCTGCGTAAATCCTGAAAAATTGCACGCGTCCGTGCCGACGCCGTAGTCGATAAACTTCTTTTTCTCTATCTTCTTGTTATGGGACATTCTTCCTCCGCTGTTGCCGTTTCTGATATAAAGTAGCGTAAAGTTCTTACTCATACCTGTCAGTAAACTCGCCATGAAAGCGCTAAAACATACCGGCATAGTGAGTTTACATTATTCACCCAAGGAACTTTAGTTATTAGTTCCCGTCAGACAGTGTTGTTGTTTCCGGATGAGGAGATGCTGCTCCGTTATTGATTTAAATAAAGTCTGAATGTCATTGAAACAGTTATCTCCATGTTTTGACATTTCTTCCTCTGCCGCCCTTGCACGCTACACCGTTACAACAAAGATGACGGGGAGAAGATGGTGTCGAAGGTGAGCCATGTAAATAAGACCGCCCACAAAACGGCGCATCCTGAAGTGACTATCAGAAAGCGGCTTTAAGATGATCTGTAAAACATAATCCATGCAACATTTTGACCAAAGAACCACCATTACATGTTATGTAGACTGCAAGGAATTGTTTTCAATTTAAAAAAAAAAAACATGACTCCTTTAATGCGCCCTTTAATCTGGTGCGACTAATATATGAAAAAAAAGATAGAAAAATAGACCATTTATCGGCAGTGCTCTTTATAATCCGGTGCGCCCTATGGTCGAAAAAATACAGTAAAATTATTAATCCTAAAAATAAAATATATCATATATAAATATTAGTCCATAATTTGTTAATTTTTTTTCATCTTAGTTTGTGTTTTAAAAAAATAAAGACATTTGAGCAGATTGGAATTTTTCTAACAAAGCATTTCTTGTGGAATACCTGATGCGGCCCCCAGGTAAATTGAATTGGAGACCCCTGCTCGTAATGTTAAAATGTTTGATGCCAATACAGCAATTGACTTTGGATTTTACTGTATAATAAAAGAAGATATAGCAAAAGTTATCATAATTAACTAATTTTTAATAATTATATTTATTAACACACAAAAGTACCCAAAATTGGTACCAATGAGTACTGGTATTGATTCCCAGGTAAATAAATAAATGATAAATGGGTTGCACTTGTATAGCGCTTTTCTACCTTCAAGGTACTCAAAGCGCTTTGACACTACTTCCACATTTACCCATTCACACACACATTCACACACTGATGGAGAGAGCTGCCATGCAAGGCGCTAACCAGCACCCATCAGGAGCAAGGGTGAAGTGTCTTGCTCAAGACACAACGGACGTGACGAGGTTGGTACTAGGTGGGGATTGAACCAGGGACCCTCGGGTTGCGCACGGCCACTCTCCCACTGCGCCACGCTGTACCGGGAATAAATACCCATCTCTAATGCCAGGGAGGTCATGTTGCAAGAAAATAATCCACATTTTTGCTTTTTCCCACATATAACCATGTTTTGTTATTGGTAATCTGGTACAATTTTGTGATTTAGAAATTCATGAGTGCCTTGATGTGTCATCCTTGTATCATGTATAATGTGTTTCTTTTAGCGATTCAGTTGCAGCCAAAACTTTTTGACGCTCAGCTCAAATACACGGACTTGCGACCACACACAAACCATTACATCCTTACCTCCTCTGTTTGGACCAACGACGGATGATCACAGGGCAGTTCACTAAAAGCAACAGAAAATACATTTTGTATACATGCTCAGCCTCAGGATGTCACAGCAATTTATCTTATATCAATGAACCGCAGCTCCCCAGTGCTGGCAGCACTCACATAGGCCGGGAATGCTACCACCACCATGCTTGACGGTTATTATCCTATTGTGGAGTCATTTTCAGTACATCTATACTGCTATACAGCTGTACACTGACTAATTTATATTATATCCACATTTTGTTTCTATAGTAATATCAGTTGACAAGAAAATGTTGAGATGCGGTATTCACATCATGTTAAAACCATACATGGGTAGTTACGTGTTACATTTACTAACTAGCTATTTAAATAAGTTTTTTACAAAATATTTACCCTAAATTCCAGACTATAAACCGCTACTTTTTTCCAACACTTTGAACCCTGCAGCTTACAAGACTGTGGAGCTAATTTATAGAGTTTTATTCGCTGACGGCAAGGCCATTATTAATTTTTTTATTTAAAAAAAAAACAAGAAAAGGCACTGAGAAGGTGTGTTATTGTTTGTGCTTTGGCGCCATCTTTTGGACAAGTTCACTCCCTACAGGTGCTACAGTGTCCTTTCATTGAGTGCATTCAACTGAAAGTAAAGTGCCGTTCAGTCTTTGAGCCGTCCATTCTCGTATGGATACTTCATCACTCCAAGCAACGCTTGTAAGATTTACAATACAACTAAAACTGTTTATACTTACAACCGTCCCATGTGGGATGTCTGGAGGAAGGTTTTCATGCATATTTGTACGTGCTATTGTTATGTAATGACGATAGTGTCGTTAGCATTAGCTGATATGTTAACACGTTTGCAAGTGTCTTTGTTAGTTTTATTAACTTACAATTGGCATTATTTTTGTATTGTTTCAGTTTTTACAAATTCCTCAGTAAAATCATCAATATGTTAATTAGTCTGTTTACCTGATTGGAGAGCTAACTTCCGCAGCTAAGGGATCCTTTATGACTTCTGTTTTGTTTGATCAGCCGTTTTCCTACCGTGTCACAGACACCGTTTTGAAGCAGTAAAGGCATGTAAATAAACATGGACAGAATATTTCCGTGTAAATAACTAATTTCACAACACATATACCTGCGGCTTATATATACGGTGCAGCTAATATATATACAAAAAATGTTACCCCCTAAAAATTAATGGGTATAGTTTGGAAAATACGGTACTTTTACTCAACTAATGTTTTGGTTGAATACTTTTACTTGTGTCATATTACTCATACTCGAGTATGTTTATTCGCTACTCTACCTATCTCTGACTAAGCAACATTAATTTTAATAGCAAATATGTGTTTACAACTTTGTGAAAGGGATTCAGGTCTAAAAACATCCCATTAATTGCATGCATACAAAAGTGCTGCCTTTGTTTCTTTGCACACTGATTTGGAAAACCAACTTTATTTGTATGTACTTTTTTAGTCCCACAATAGAGAAAAGTTTATTGCAAATGCAGCACTTGCAAATGTAGATGATTTATGTCTTCTTATGTTGTGTTCTACAAGCAGTTGTGTGAGCTTTTCTTCTGCTTTGCTAATTTGAGTTGGGTAAACAAAGCATTTAAAGTGGAAGAATATGCAATTACGTGATGTAATGTCTGTTGACGTCTCAGTTGTTAAACACAATTAGTCCCTAAGGACATCATTTGAAGTGGACAAAAGTGAAAGTGATGAAAAAGAGTGACTACCTGCAATGATGCTAATTTAACATTGAACAGTGTTGCTCACCTACACTACTCGAGATTCATATCAGATCGCCATTTAAGGAAAATGTATAGACCCATACAAAACGGCTTTTTTTTGTGATTGTTGTGGCCTAAAATGCCTGAATTCACATGCATTGCGGCAACACTTGCAAGGCTGAAGCTCTATTTATTTTTAATAACATTGAATCAACTTGGGGGTTCATGAATTTTGTAACTGTTTGCCCCTAACCTAAACTTAAAAGAAAACAGGGTTTCAACACAAATTGGAATATTCAAATCCTGTATTGATGTTTTACTTGTTGTATACCCCAGAGACCTAAAAGTAGATGGCAGTAAAAGCACAGACCCAGAGCCCTAGCCCCTTTACTATGATAAGGGTACAGTGGAACATTTCCCCTAAATAATTTTAATTGTGGTAAATTGGTTATTTTGCACTTATAAAAAGATATTGAACAATTGATTTCCTATAAATTAGTTTTAATGCAAAGCATGCATCAAATTAAATTAAATAATCTAAACAAATTGAACAAAAAAAATACAATAATTTGAATTAATTAAATGAATCCAATTAAATTACCTAAAAAAGATTTGATTAAGAAGTAAAACATTGTTTTACATGAAAAAAATAATTTTGTAGTGGGGGCTTAAAATACAATTCTGCTTGTTATTGTTTTATTCTTATCTGTTTTGGGTTTTTTTCTTGTTGCTGGTGTTTGATGGGCTAAAAAAAAATTGCAATACAGAATAAATATGTAGAAAAAGTTCTGCTAAGGACCCCAATTTAGCCAGAGACGTCCCTGCACGCACTTACCTACTGCCAAGTTTTTTTAATGATAGTTTTGTAATTTAGAAAAAACAAATAGGCCTGACCACAGCGTAACAAGGTACTATAGGTACTAGGGTTGTAAGGTATACCGGTATTAGTATAGTATCGCAATAATAATGAATCATATTCGGTACGATACCGCCTCTGGAAAATACCGGTCCCGCACCCACGTTGTCTTCACGTTGTGGCATTTCTGGTTTTACGATCAGAGGCTCATGATCGGTAGCGCACACACAAGGAGTACTTACAAGCAGACACAGTGTGTAGACAAAAAGGGAGAACGGACGCATTTTGTCTAAAAAACTGACGATGAATTTGAAATTATAACACTGAAGAGGTGCTTCAAGACACGCCTAGACAGCTAGCGGGTCACGTCCATCCGCCTTCGGCAGGGTTTTAGGTACTTCTAAATCACTAATCTTCGCCTCTATTGCGACAATTAAAGTAAGTTTCTTACAAGTATCATCCCTGCAGGACGAGGAATAGCTAAACATGCTTCACTACACACAGTAGCTCACCAACGTCACAATGATTTGATTAACATTGAAAAACTTATTCGGGTGTTACCATTTAGTGGTCAATTGTACGGAATATGTACTGTACTGTGCAATCTACTCATAAAAGTTTCCATCAATCAATGCAATCAAGACAAACACCATTGGTGGATCTACACCTGACATCCACTTTCATGATCCCAAGTAGAACAGCGTATCTCGTCGATACTACTATGATTACGTCAATATTTTTTGGCATCACAACATCGTTTTTTTTGTTTGTTTTTTTAAATTCATATTATGTTTATACACTCAGGAAATGACGACTTTGAATATGACCAATGTATGATCTACTTCAGGGGTGCCCACACTTTTTCTGCAGGCGAGCTACTTTTCCATTGACCAAATCGAGGGGATCTACCTCATTCATATATATCATTTATATTTATTTATTTATGAAAGAGACGTTTTTGTTAACAAGTTAAATGTGTTTAATGATAATACAAGCATGTGTAACACATACAGATAGATGTCTTTCTTTCATGAAGACAAGAATATAAGTTGGTGTATCACCTGATTCTGATGACTTGCATTAATTGGAATCAGACCGTAATGATAACGTACACATTTTTGAAAGGAGGAGAAAAAAAGTCGTCCTTTCTGTCCAATACCACATGAAAGTGGTTGGTTTTTGGCATCTTATTTATCCAGCTTCCAAACACTTTACAAGAAAAACATTGGCGGCAAATTCCGTAGCTTGCTCGCTTGTGCACGCCAGCTTTCCGAGACTTTTATTTTGTTAGCGCAGGCAGCATGAAGCAGCGCTTTTATTATGAAGATAGGAACTGTGCAGTCGGCCTTTAGAGTTTTGACGGAAGGTATGACCGACAGTCTGTTGAAATAAAAAGTGTTTCTCATCGTCCTATCGGTCATTTTTTCTTGGTAATGATCTCCTAGCAGCCAGCTTCATCTCACAAGACCCTCCGGTGCCGTGAATGTCAATCAAGTGACGTCTTGGTGAAGATTGATGATCGCTAATTTTTAGGTCTATTTTTTTAAAAGCCTGGCTGGCGATCGACTGACACACCCTCCGCGATCGACGTAATGGGCACCCCTGATCTACTTGGTATCGGATTGATACCCAAATTTGTGGTATCATCCAAACAACAGAAGAATAAATGATTATTACATTTTAAACAGAAGTGTTGATAGAACTTGTTAAAAGAGAAAATAAGCAGATAATAAAAGTAAATGAACAATTGGATTAATAATTTATTTTCTAGCAGTTGTCCTTAATAATTCTGACAAAATAACAGAATGATAAATGGCACAATACGTTACTGCATATGTCAGCAGACTAAATTAGGGGTCTTTGTTTGCTTATTTCCTAATAAAAGACAAGTTGGTTTGTATGTTCAGTGTTTTATTTAAAGGCCTACTGAAACCCACTACTACCCACCACGCAGTCTGATAGTTTATATATCAATGATGAAATATTAACATTGCAACACATGCCAATGCGGCCTTTTTAGTTTACTAAATTGCAATTTTAAATTTCCCGGGGTGTAATGATGACGTGTACGCAAGGCGTCACGGGTTTTTAGGAAGTATGAGCGCTGCACACACACACACACACACACGCACACGCACGCACGCACACGCACACACACACACACACACACACACACACACACACACACACACACACACACACACACACAGCTAAATGTCGTCTGCTTTAACGGCATAATTATACAGTATTTTGGAGACCTGTGTTGCTGAATCTTTTGCAATTAGTTCAATTAATATTGGAGAAGTCAAAGTAGCAAGATGGAGTTGGGAAGCTTCAGCTTTTAGCCACACAAACACACGGTGATTCCTTGTTTAAAATTCCTGGAGGTGAAAATTTACTATGGATCAGAGCGCCGTCAAGCGAACATGAAACACGACGGAATGTCAACCAGCAGGTTTCGGTGAGAAAATTGTGGTTAAAAAGTCGCTTCTCCCCTGACTCCCCTGAGACACTGCGCGTCAACACACCCATGGACGTACACCTCCGACTATCAGGTACTATTTAATTCACTAAAACACTAGCAACACAATAGAAAGATAAGAGATTTCCCAGAACTATCCTAGTAAATGTGTCTAAAAACATCGGAATCCGTCCCAATGCAATCGTGTTTTTTTTTTTTCTAGTCCGTCGCTATCAATATCCTCAAACACAAATCTTTTATCCTCGCTCAAATTAATGGGGAAATTGTCGTTTTCTCGGTCAGGAATAGCACTTTTTGTTGGAGGCTCCCATTAAATATGTGAATATGTGAGAAGCCCCCACACTTGCGAATTCATCGTCCGCGACTTCCGGTAGAGGCAGGGCTTTTCTCTTAGCACCGAAAGTTGCGAACTTTATCGTGGATGTTCTCTACTAAATCCTTTCAGCAAATATATGGCAATATCGCGAAATGATCAAGTATGACGCATACAATGGACCTGCTATTCCCGTTTAAATAAGAAAATCTCATTTCAGTAGGCCTTTAATAAGTCTGGCAAAATAACAGAATGATAAATGGCACAATATGTTACTGCATATGTCAGCAGACTAAATTGGGAGCCTTTTGTTTGCTTATTTCCTAATAAAAGACAAGATGTCTTGTATGTTCACTATTTTATTTAAGGGCAAAATTGCAATAACAAACATATGTTTAATGTACCTTAAGATTTTTTGCTAAAATAAAGCCAATAATGCATTTTTTGTGGACCCCTTTATTTAGAAAAGTACCTATTATTTTGGTATCGGCACCAAAATATTGGTATCGGTACCAAAATATTAGTATCGGGACAACACTAGTAGGTACTATCAAGTATACTTTGTGTGACTCCCTGCAATGTGATGCTAATTTAACATTGAACAGTGTTGCTCACCTTTAAGTCTCGTATAAGGACTATATATTAATTAGTGTTTATAAATATCTTGCTAAACATTTACCTGCACTAATTAAAATAGTGCTAAGTAGGCTAGCACTGTTAATTTTTAAGCCTGCTTGTTATTTCACAATGAACATTAGCCAACAGGTTCATTTCTACCACAGACTGAATGATAGACGACTCACCTTTCTTGGAGAAAAACGGGGTTACGTTGTTGCTCTTTTTTACTTCGCCTCCTTCCTTTTTCCGTTTATTTTGTGAAAAATTAGGTTTTATTTTTTAAAGTATTGAGCAACGTCGTGCTTGTCTTCTTCTTCTTTTGCTTAACTGGCGGGTTGCAGCCATGACCTGAAAAGTGTATACTGCCACCTACTGCGTCAGAGGATGCAACATGAACTTGTCATGACTAACTTTATTTATATATAGTTTGCATGTTTATGTATAAAACTTTGATGTAAGAGATAATTTACAGTTGTGGTCAAAAGTTTACATACACTTATAAAGAACATAATGAGGCTGTCTTGAGTTTCCAATAATTTCTACAACTCAAATTTTTTTGTGATAGAGTAATAGTAGGACATATTTATTGGTCACAAAAAATATTCATGAAGTTTGGTTCTTTTATTAATTTATTATGGGTCTACTGTCAATGTGTCCAAATCTGCTGGGTCAAATTTTTTTGTGATAGAGTGATTGGAGCACATACTTGTTGGTCACAAAACGTCCTCCAAATATATTGCTGAGTATTGTGGCCATCCATCCATCCATTTTCTACTGCTTGTCCCTTTTGGGGTTGCTGGTGCCTATCTCAGCTGCATTCGGGCGGTAGGCGGTGTACACCCTGGACAAGTCGCCACCTCATCGCACGGCCAACACAGATAGACAGACAACATTCACACACTAGGGCCAATTTAGTGTTGCCAATCAACCTATCCCCAGGTGCATGTCTTTGGAGGTGGGAGGAAGCCGGAGTACCCGGAGGAAACACACGCAGTCACGGGAAGAACATGCAAACTCCACACAGAAAGATCCCGAGCCCGGGATTGAACCCAGGACTTCTCAGGACCTTCGTATTGTGAGGCAGATGCACTAACCCCTGGGTCACCGTGCTGCCCATATTGTGGTCAAACAGCTCAATTTTAGTTTAATCTGTTATCACATGGACAAAGACCAGACCTTGTTTAGGAAAGTTCTGTGGTCATATGAAACAGAAATTGAGCTGTTTTGCCACAATACCCAGCAATATGTTTGGAGGACACAATGTGAGGCCTTTAATCCCAGGAACACCAAACCTACCGTCAAGCACGGTGGGGGTAGTATTATGCTCTCTGCCTGTTTTGCTCAAATGGAACTGGAGCTTTACAGAGAGTAAATGGGACAATGAAAAAGGAGGATTACCTTGAAAATCTTCAGGACAACCTAAAATCATCTTGGGCACAGTTGGGTGTTCCAACAGGACAATGACTCCAAACACACGTCAAAAGTGGTAAAGGAATGGCTAAATCAGGCTAGACTTAAGGTTTTAGAATGCCTCCTCAAAGTGGACAATGCCGAAGAAACAAGTCTGTGTCGGAAAACTCACAAGTTTAGCTGAAGTGCACCAATTTTGTCAAGAGGAGGGGTCAAAAATAAAACCAGAAGCTTGCCAGAAGCTTGTGGATGGCTACCAAAAGCGCCTTATTGCAGTGAAACTTGCCGAGGGACATGTAACCAAATATTAACGTTGCTGTATGTATAATTTTGACCCAGCAGATTTGGTCACATATTCAGTAGACCCATAATAAATTCATAAAAGAACCAAACTACATGAATGTTTTTTGTGACCAACAAGTATGTGCTCCAATCAAACTGATAAAAACTTTTTTTGTTTGCAAATAATCATTGACTTTAGAATTTGATGCCAGCAACATGTGACAAAGAAGTTGGGAAAGGTGGCAATAAATACTACTAAAGTTGAGGAATGATCATCGAACACTTATTTGGAACATCCCACAGGTGTGCAGGCTAATTGGGAACAGGTGGGTGCCATGATTGGGTATAAAAACAGCTTCCATTAAATGTTAAGTAATTCACAAACAAGGATGGGGCAAGGGTCAACACTTTGTAAGCAAATTGTCGAACAGCTTTAGAACATTTCTCAACGAGCTATTGCAAGAAATTTAGGGATGTTACCATCTACAGTCCGTAATATCATCAACAGGTTCAGAGAATCTGGAGAAATCACTGCACGTAAGCGATGATATTACGGACCTTTGATCCGTCAGGTGGTACTGCATCAAAAACCGACATCAGTGTGTAAAGGATATCACCACATGGGCTCAGGAACACTTCATAAAACCACTGTCAGTAACTACAGTTAGTTGCTACATCTGTAAGTGCAAGTTAAAACTCTACTATGCAAAGCAAAACCCATTTATCAAAAACACCAGGGAACGCCGCTGACTTCGCTGGGCCCGAGCTCATCTAAGATGGACTGATGCAAAGTGGAAAAGTGTTCTGAGGTCTGACGAGTCCACATTTCAAATTATATTTAGAAACTGTGGACCTGGTGTCCTCCGGAACAAATAGGAAAATAACCATCCGGATTGTAATAGGCGTGAAGTCCAAAAGCCAGCATCTGTGATGGTATGTGGGTGTATTAGTGCCCAAGGCATGGGTAACTTACACATCTGTGAAGGCACCATTAATGCTGAATGGTCCACACAGGTTTTGGAGCAATATATGTTGTCATCCAAGCAACGTTATCATGCACGCCCCTGTTTATTTCAGCAAGACAATGCCAAGCCACGTGTTACAACAGCGTCCCTTCGTAGTAAAAGAGTGCGGGTACTTTCCTGGCTCGCCTGACTTCCAGACCTGTCTCCCATCGAAAATGTGTGGCGCATTATGAAGCGTAAAATATGGCAGCGAAGACCCCGGACTGTTGAACGACTGAAGCTCTACATAAAACAAGAATGGGAAAGAATTCCACTTTCAAAGCTTCAACAATTACTTTCCTCAGTTCCCAAACGTTTATTGAGTGTTTTTAAAAGAAAAGGTGATGTAACACAGTGGTGAACATGCCCTTTCCCAACTACTTTGGCACGTGTTGCAGCCATGAAATTCTAAATTAAGGATTATTTGCAAAACAAAAATAAAGCTTATGAGTTTGAACATCAAATATCTTATCGTTGTAGCGCATTCAACTGAATATGGGTTAAAAAGGATTTGCAAATCATTGTATTCCGTTTATATTTACATCTAACACAATTTCCCAACTCATATTGAAACGGGGTTTGTATATATATATATATATATATATATGTCTTGATTGGATTATCCAGAGAATAGTGCTCGATACCGATATGTATGTGTGGGGAAAAATCACAAGACTACTTCATCTCTACAAAACTGTTTCATGAGGGGTTCCCTCAATCTTGATATTTTTCCCCACACATACATACATACACACACACACACACACACACACACACACACACATATATATATATATATATATATATATATATATATATATATATATATATATATATATATATATATATATATACACACACACACACATATGAGTCAAATGGAGGTTGTGCATGATGTTCCTGATGCTTTTTGCCATGCTTCTTATCCTGCCGCAAATGTAATAATATGATTCCTGTGAAACATCATAGACGTTTTTTTCAAGCGTAAAATTATTTTCTCATGTTGCAAGAAATTGCAAAGCTTAAATCCCGAGCATAGATCTGACAGCTCGAACTGGGATTTGAAATCTTCTCGTTGCAAAGGCGGCCCTGTCCAATGACTGAACTGCAGAATAAATCTTTTACAGCGCAAACCCATTTGTGTAACATTGTTGTTTTTTTTCATGTGTGTGTGTGTGTGTGTGCGTGTGTGGAGCCTTTATCTTACAAAGCAGCGGGGCCAGGTGTTGCGGAAAGCTGTCAACAATCCATCACGTTGAAAGCAGCACGGCGGCGCTAAAAAGCGACATTGTCAGCAGTTCTCCCAAGCTCAAGGTTAGCGCCTGTCACACCTGCTGAAGGACAGACGGAAGGGTAGAGGACAGTCGTTGATGGTGGGACACTTGGAAAGCAGTTTGTGATAAGCGTCAGCCATTAGCGCCGATCCTGTGACAAGCTTTGTAGACTCACACTGGGAGCGACAAGAATACACAGTGGCGTCCACACAGGGGAAGATGGAGGATTAGTGTATACCGTGCGGGTTGCCTGTCAGAAATAAAGTGTGTGGTAGTAATGGGGAGTGTATGAAGCCCCCTGATGGCTTTTAATTGTGCTACAGTAGGAAAGGGATTCCTATGGTCCCATTCCTGGGTGGATCTGGCGTGAGAGGACCGTGCAGGGATAAACATTTTGCAATGCAGTCTGCTGAAAATGATGGAAAACCCCACTCTCCATAGCAACTGAGGCTGTGGTCAAAGTCGGAATTGCCACAAAACACATTTAATGATATTAAACACACTGAAATGGACAGTGGCCCCTGCCAATTCAACATGTTTCATGTGTCAGGTAAACCACAACATATTGGGCCACATGTAAAAATATGTATTCAGCAATGTGGTGAAATATGAAGTAACTATGATACATCCATCCATTTCCTACCGCGTGTCCCTTTTTTGGGGTCGCGGGGGGTGCTGGAGCCTATCTCAGCCGCATTTTGGCAGAAAGCTGGGTAAACCCTGGACAAGTCGCCACCTCATCGCAGGGCCAACACAGATAGACAACATTCACACTCACATTCACACACTAGGGCCAATTTAATTTTGCCAATCAATCCATCCCCAGGTGCGTGTTTTTGGCGGTGGGAGGAAGCCGGAGTACCCAGAGGGAACCCACACAGTCACGTGGAGAACATGCAAACTCCACACAGAAAGATCCCAAGCCCGGGTTTGAACTCAGGACTTCGCAGGACCTTCATATTGTGAGGCACATGCACTAACCCCTGTATCACCGTGCTGCCCAAAGTAACTATTGTTGGTTTGGAAAATCAAACTGAACAATCTAGTAGCAAAAAAGTGGAGGTGAGAAAAATAATCGGTGCAAACCGATTACCGATTTGAACTTGGAATATGGGTTACACTCGTATAGCGCTTTTCTACTTTCAAGGTACTCAAAGCGCTTTGAATTGAATTGATTAACATAGACCCCGACTTAAACAAGTGGAAAAACTTATTCGGGTGTTAACATTTAGTGGTCAATTGTACGGAATATGTACTAAACCGTGCAATCTACTAATAAAAGTATCAATCAATCAATCAAAAACACTATTTCCGCATTCACCCATTCACACACACATTCACACACTCATGGCAGGAGCTGCCATGCAAGACCCTAACCCCGACCCATCAGGAGCAAGGACGAAGTGTCTTGCTCAAGGACACAATGGACGTAACGAGGTTGGTAGAAAGTGGGGATCGAACCAGGAACCCTCAGGTTGCTGGCACGGCCACTCCCCCAACCCCGCCATGCCGTCCCCCATGGATTGTTTGGTGAGCCTCTGGATCTTTCTATACGTACTATGGATCGGTCCGGCTGGAAAGTCATGAATCCACTGATTGTCGATCTGATACAAAATATGGCCGATCTCATCTTGCGAGACTCCTGTGGTGACGTAATACGAGAGTACCGCTCTCTTTTGCGACTGACGACAGAGCAACATGGCAGAAAGCACCGAAAGAGTTTACAAACAAATCTAAATTCTGGTAAACATTTAAAATATTTAAAAAAAATAATGTTCAGATGGATAAAAGTATGGCCATTTGTAACGTTTGAAAAGCAGCGCTAAAATAGCAGCAGCACGACTAATCTGGGCACCCAACCTGTTGTGACGGTATCGAGCTAAGGATGCTAATGCTATAGCAAACCTACCAACTGGCAAGACAAGAAGATGCTGATTGGAAAGATTTCCAGGTCCAAATTAGCCGCAACTTCGCAGGGTAATCCCAGCATATACTGTTCATTGTGCTAAAGACGAGCTCAGAGCTGCCAAGCCTGAGATTGACGCAATTTAACCTTTTCTCACGCCACATTTGAAATTCCTCACGAATATATTTCCCCATTTACTACTCTATATTTATTGTTTTCATCATAATAAACGTGTTTTCTCGGGGTGGTCGTAGTTCTAGTAAATTCTGATTGACTTACCGTAAGCACCGATCACAGACTAATCCATAAATTAATGTGCCTAAATCTATCCAAACACAGAAGGCACCACGCAGTGTAAACCAATCAGAATCAAAGTAAGGCAAGTCCCTGCGTCTTTATTTTTCACACACTTTAGCGCAGTGTCGGCGGTCCCTGGTCTACTGAATGACTTTCTCTTCGACAGTTTGTACTGAAAACCAATTTGTTGTACTTTTAAGTGCAATGACAATGAAGTCCATTCCATTGTTGTCAGAGCAGAGAGGAGACCCACACCCACTCTGGGCAAAGCTGCTGATATGTCTGCCTTGATTGAGATGTTAATGTTTCATCACTGTCACGCTCCAAATAAAGACAAAACTATTGTTCATGTCAATGAGCCAGTCAATAGATTTGGTTTGTCTGTGAATATCAATCAATGTTTACTTATATAGCCCTAAATCACTAGTGTCTCAAAGGGCTGCACAAACCACTACGACATCCTCGGTAGGCCCACATAAGGGCAAGGAAAACTCACACCCAGTGGGACATCGGGGACAATAATGACTATGAGAACCTTGGAGAGGAGGAAAGCAATGGATGTCGAGCGGGTCTAACATGATACTGTGAAAGTTCAATCCATAATGGATCCAACACAGTCGCGAGAGTCCAGTCCAAAGCGGATCCAACACAGCAGCAAGAGTCCCGTTCACAGCGGAGCCAGCAGGAAACCATCCCAAGCGGAGGCGGATCAGCAGCGCAGAGATGTCCCCAGCCGATACACAGGCAAGCAGTACATGGCCACCGGATCGGACCGGACCCCCTCCACAAGGGAGAATGGGACATAGAAGAAAAAGAAAAGAAACGGCAGATCAACTGGTCTAAAAAGGGAGTCTATTTAAAGGCTAGAGTATACAAATTAGTTTTAAGGTGAGACTTAAATGCTTCTACTGAGGTGGCATCTCGAACTGTCACCGGGAGGGCATTCCAGAGTACTGGAGCCCGAACGGAAAACGTTCTATAGCCCGCAGACTTTTTTTGGGCTTTGGGAATCACTAATAAGCCGGAGTCCTTTGAACGCAGATTTCTTGCCGGGATATATGGTACAAAACAATCGGCAAGATAGGATGGAGCTAGACCGTGTAGTATTTTATACGTAAGTAGTAAAACCTTAAAGTCACATCTTAAGTGCACAGGAAGCCAGTGCAGGTGAGCCAGAACAGGCGTAATGTGATCAAACTTTCTTGTTTTTGTCAAAAGTCTAGCAGCCGCATTTTGTACCAACTGTAATCTTTTAATGCTAGACATGGGGAGACCCGAAAATAATACGTTACAGTAATCGAGACGAGACGTAACAAACGCATGGATAATGATCTCAGCGTCTTTAGTGGACAGAATGGAGCGAATTTTAGCGATATTACGGAGATGAAAGAAGGCCGTTTTAGTAACGCTTTTAATGTGTGCCTCAAAGGAGAGAGTTGGGTCAAAGATAACACCCAGATTCTTTACCGTGTCGCCTTGTTTAATTGTTTGGTTGTCAAATGTTAGAGTTGTATTATTAGATAGAGTTCGGTGTCTAGCAGGACCGATAATCAGCATTTCCGTTTTTTTGGCGTTGAGTTGCAAAAAGTTAGTGGACATCCATTGTTTAATTTCATTAAGACACGCCTCCAGCTGACTACAATCCGGCGTGTTGGTCAGCTTTAAGGGCATGTAGAGTTGGGTGTCATCAGCATAACAGTGAAAGCTAATACCGTATTTGCGTATGATGTCACCTAGCGGCAGCATGTAGATATGACAACCCTTCAGTCTTTTGATCAAATGTGATACTCTGACATTCAACAATGTAGAACAAATAAAAATATAACCAAACCAAGAATGTTTAGAAGATAATTAATTTACAACTCTAATCATAATTTGCATTTTTTTAACTCAAACATCGTCATTTTCTTTAGACTATGGATTGCGATGCCTTGAAGTTGATAGTTCTCTTTGTTAATGATACAAGAATGACCTTTTCTGTATGTGTCTTTAAAAAAATAAACACATAACATTGTTCTAACATGATACATTGAATTTCTTTTCATCATAAAAAGCTTACATCTGCAACGTATCGCATCGAATCGTAACGTTTCAAAAAGTATTGTTGGTGAATCGTATCATAAACCATGTATAGAGATTCATATCAAATCGCCATTTAGGAAAATGTATAGACCCCTACAGAAAAGGCCTTTTTTGTGATTGTTGTGGCCTAAAATGCCTGAATTTGCTGGCGTTGCTCAAAATTTGCACTACAGAAACTCTATTTATTTTTTTAAAACCTTGAATCAACTTGTGATTTTATGAATTTGTTATCAAGATGTTAACTGTTTCCTATAACCTTAACCTAAAAGAGAACTGGGTTTCAACACAAATTGGAAAATACAAATCCTGTGTTGATGTTTTACTCGTTGTATACCCCAAATTCTTAAAATTAAATGGCAGTAAAAGCACACATCCAGAGCACTAGCCCATTCCTGTTATATTATGATAAGGGCATAGTGAAACATTTACCCACAATAATTTTGTTATCCCCGTTGCTTGATAAACGACCGCATTGGGTTCACATCCCAGTCGGAAAAGTGTCAGAGAAGTATGCAAATTTACAGCATGTTTTAATTATGGTAAATTGTTTATTTTGCACTTATGAAAAAATATTGAACAATGTATTTCCCATAAATTAGTTGTAATGCAAAGAATGCATCAAATTAAAGTAAATACATTTAAATAAATTTAATTAAATGTACATGCAATTTGAAATAATTAAATTAATAAAATTAAAATTACTTAAAAAAACTAATAAAAAAATATAATTCTAAACATTATTGTCTTATTCTTCTCCTTTTTGGTTATTTGTGTTGTTGCCGGTGGTTGCTGATACAACTGCAAAACAGAATAAATATGTAGAAAAAGTTCTGCTTAGGACCCCTATTTAGCCAGAGACGTTCCTGCACACACTTAACCACTGTCAAGTTTTTTTTAAAGTTAGTTTTGTAATCAAGAAAAAACAAATAGGCATGACCACAGTGTCAGGCCTATTTGTTACATATCTCGAGATGTATTACAACATACATCTTGAGATATCTACCTTCCCTCTGTTGCTAGATATCTGGAGATGTGTGCATGTGCTTTGCTATGGAGGTTTTTTACCACTCCAGACTGGGCCCCCTAAGAAGCCCAGTCTAGATTGTATTATTTTACTCATCCTTCCCCAGCGTTGACCTTTTCCCCATCTTTCACGGCGCCGTTCTTGTTCTGCAACCCTGTACACTGTTTGTTTGTCTAATTTTGAACAGGTTTGTGCTGAAAAAAAAGTTTTGTTGTACTCGTGCAATGACAATAAAGACCTATCCTATCCTATCCTTGTGTGACTAGATACTGAAAGTACTGACTTATAGACAGTGAGAAAACTCTTTGTGATAAAAAAATGTCAGTTGAATATTCTTGCGATCCAGAGGGATACAACTCACATGGACATGGATGACTCAGGGCATACACATTGAACATTTATTGCTGTGTTGTCAGACTTCAACCTTTGTAGCCGTATTCATTGACATTTGTCTCAGAAAAGACAAGAGGATAAATCTTTTCAAGCTAAAACAGCCCTTGGTTGTTCTTGTGTTTAACCTTCAACCTTTGCTCTCAGGCACCATCATCATCACGACATATGGTTCGCTGACAGGAACATCAGGAAAATGCAGTCACTGCACCTGAAGTCATCTTACAAACATGCACGCCAAGTAATTTTGCATGATTAAAAAAACACACAAATCCTCTTTCGAAGGACACTGGAGTCAACTTCTAAAACAATTAGCATCTCATTTTTTTTGGGGGGGAAGTGTTTGATCAAGTGGCAAAAGCCCAAATGTTTTTTGTTAGAAAAGACAGACTTCTGGAGATTCTGGATGATGGCGTTGCAAAAACCAAATGACATGTCCTTGAGCACTCCAGATGGCTGTGTCTGCCAAAGGATTACAATTTTTTTGCTTGACTGTTTTGCTCGGATATAAAAAAAAAATTAAAAAAAATCACCTACGGACAAAGGGAATGGACTTAAAACAGGAGGAGTGCGGTAAATGGCCACAACTTGCATGTACCTGTTCTCTGGAATCACGCGGTCATAAGCCGACACAGACATCTCGACACAAGTAAAAAAACTAACAAACCAAAAAATCTTGATTAAATGCATTTCCATCATGCAAGTCAAGGTTCCTTGCAACCTTTTGTTTTCATCTCAAACTCTGGAGAGAGGAAACGTTGTCAAAAGGAGTGTGCTTTAAGTCTCACTGGCTATAAAAGGTCCGACCAATCCAGTGAGAGATGCTTGAGATAGGAAAACAATCCACAACTGTTCCTTTTCCAAAAGGCAAACGCATGAGAACTGCATTCGATGCCTTGCGTACCTGAGGCAGTGCTCTCGACACACAAACACCCACACTGGTGAACTCTCCTCCACCCCGCGATTTACCGTGATGTCAGCAGAAGGTCTTGTGCCAGAGAGAGTGCATGGGACCCGTTGTCTCCGTCTGCCGGAGCAGATGGATATTAGATCCGCTTTCTGCTTTCCCCGGCCAAAACTAATGACCTGACATGTCACGATGTCCCCAGTCTACCTTTAGCCTCGACATCTGCAGACCTCCTCCCAGTGTACTTGTTGCACTGCCTCACAGACAAACACATCAAAAACAGTCTGTTGGCTTGGATTTCAGTTTGAATATCTTCATTTTTTTTAATGCATTTTCAGCATTCGTGAGCTGGCTTGCATTCTTTTCATGCTTCTCCTCACAGAACCCTCTACTCGCGCCTATCCTTAGCCCCTAGGGCCACGCTGGGTACAACCTCACCACTACACTGCAGCATGACCAAATCCCCCAGGTTGCACAAAATAGGTTTTTGGTTCATCACAAATGTATAGAGGGGTCAACTGGGAAAATATGAGGGTTCATGTGCCATCGAGCCTCTCTTTCGTTAGAGGGAACAGAGAGAGTGCAGATGGGGACAGCAAAGGATTCATATCCAAGGAAAAGGAGACACTAAGTAAGCAGCAGGTTTCATCTGTTTTTGCGAAAAGGCCCGACTGTTGTTTGGCTTGAGCTCTTCCCTCTGAACCCGTCTCCAATTTCATCCCCGTCTCCTCTCCTCGCCTCGGCTAACACCCCAGACCAAGGGTTGGCCAAGAAACCCTGGGGGTCCATAAGCTCCAGGCCTAGAATTTCCCTACGGGACTCCCTTCCACGGGATGATAGCAGCATCCCCCCTTGGTCCAGGCTTCCCGTGCTATTGCACTTCTTCACTTGTCCTCCTGGGTACACTAGGGAGCTAGGAGACAGCAGTGATGTCAGTGACAAGCTGCTCATGGTCTCTGACAAGTGTTCACTGTTGCCTGCTTGACTGGAGCCACAACCGCCGATGGACGAGCCGATAACAATACCCAGGTCCTCATCTGAAGGGTCGATGGAGTCATCCCGGGTGAAGCCGGGGCTTGTGCTGCCTCGCCCACTGCTTTGGCTCCGTTGTTGGCCGATGGTGGCCTGGAGGGTGAGAGCCGAGGAAGGGCTCGGCCTCAGTCTCAGGGTCTGGACCGGGGAAGACATGCTAATGTTGTCCTCACGCAATGGGCACTCATGTGGTAAAGGAGCTGCTGGCGACTCCATGTTCTGAGGTGGAGAGATGCTGAAGCTCAGTCCTTCTTCCAGGGTGGTCTGCAGGCTGCCTTCAGAGCTGCCAGTAGCAAGCGATGAGTCACTGTGAGATGGGTACTGAGCACACATGGAAGACAGTTAGGGAAAAACTGCTCACAGTTTTGGACAAAGGACTTTGATACTACTTGATACTCAGTCAGTCAGTCAGTCCTGCCCCCTTACCTGCGTACAGAGCATCTTGCTATGGCCTCCAGGGGAGCGGAATGAAGCCCAGGAAGCAGGAGAGGTCAACCTAAGGCCCCTGGACAGCCTCAGGCTCCTGCTGCGGGGAGGTGCTGGGATGGTTGCCCCTGGCAACGGAAGGAGTGGAGAGACGCCGCTGGCTTCATCTTCTCCCTCTCTGTTTCTTTCCCTGTTGCTGTTGCTGCAAACACCACCTAGAGAAGGGAACAGGATTCCGCCAATTAAAATGCATTAGTCCATGGCTTTTAGGCACACATTAATGTTTTAATGTATCTTGCCTCTTAGTGTATGTATTATCATTCCCTTATGATTTTGTATAGTGTGTGTATAGCAGAAAGTATACAGTATACTCGACACAACTTGTGCACTTGTGCCTGAAAATATGCAGACTTCTGACTTACTCGGGCTGTAGTAAGGTGAGCATGGTGGATTTGTTTGTATTTCTATGTCCTGGAGCTCCATCTCCACTTTGCAGAGAGTCCTGGGGAGATGGCCCAGTCCTTGGACCTGGCTTTGGACTACAGTCTGGGGGACCTGCTGACCAGAAGCCTCTTCAGAGCTGCAGGAGCCACTGCTACACTTTCCCTGGAACTAATCAATCAATCAATCAATCAATCAATCAATCAATCAATCAATCAATGATTACATATGCATGAGAACATTTTGTAAACTGTGAGGTGTGTGTGTTGAAATTATTGGTTGTTTTTACAAATGACAGATGTGAACAAAAGCATGTATTGTCTGTTTTATGATGTAAAGGAGGGGTGGTTGTATTTTATAATTATGTGTCATTGAAATGGCATTTGATGACTTTTCTTAATTTGATTACATTCTATGGTATCATTTTAATGTTATCATTTTATTGCATGATTTTTGTATCTCTTTAATTCAGGTAATTAGGGACGTCAGATGGAAATTAGCTATTTAGCTATTATCTGGTGCATATAATTTGTATTTGAGTTTAATGTCTCTATGCATTGTCCCTTCAAATAAAGACCAAACTAAACTAAACTAACCTTATATAGCTCAGATCCCACATCAGGGCAAGAAAAAACTCAACCCAATGGGTTACAATGAGAAACCTCGGAGGGGACTGGGTGAACGAGTGGACACGGTTATTGATGTGAGAGTCCAGTCCATAGTGGGGGACAAATAGTTCTATGATATATTTCCAGGATGCCTTTAGTTTGTATTAGTAATAGTGCTGTCAAATTATAAATAAATAAAAAAATCAGGTTAATCGCATTCTTGCATTTCGATTTATCACAGTAAATTATTTGGGTGCATGATTCAAATTTAAAAAAGACCCCAAAATGTTGACAGTTATGTAATGTTGATGCCAGGATGTCATGCAGGAACACTTTTAAAATGTCTTCCTTGAATGCACGTCATTTATTCGCTCAAAATTTGCCAAGAGTTTTATGTAAAGTACCGGCTGGGTTTGTAAAGTGAAATTTACCAGCGACCACACCAGTCGGAATCTCTTCACTTTGCACTTACATATGCATTGATCTACTCACTGACCGTACAACAACCTGCTTCACCTTTCAGTAACCATCAGCGGTTAAGGTAAAGCATGTGCAGTCACAATAAATCCTGTGATTAATCTGAGTTTAAACAGGATTAATGCAATAATGTTTTTTTATTTAAGAGTTCAACAGCCATAATTAGTACCAATTTACATAAAGAGCCTGAACCCCTTATTAATTCTACAAAACTATGTTCAATTTAGATGAGTTCCAACTTACAACGCTTTGTAATAACCTGTTGGTAACTTTTAACATCTTTAGAACATTGCAGAGGATTTTGGAACATTTTTGAGGGCGCTACTCGGACATTTGGCTGTAACGATTTTTAAATAAATAGCCAAAAATATATATTAAATAGATTTTTAAAAATGTTTGATTTGCATTTTGTTACTTAGATGATTTGTTAAATGAGTAAACAATGCAGACGTTGTTTATGTGGAACGGAACCTATTTGTAACTTTTAAAATCTTTAGAACATTGCAGAGGATTTTGCAACATTTTTGAGGGCGCTACACGGATATTTAGCTGTAACGATTTTTAAATAAATAGCCAAAAATATATATTAAATAGATTTTTAAAAAGCTTTGATTTGCATTTTTTTGCTTAGATGATTTGTTAAATGAGTAAACAATGCGGTAGTTGTTTATCTGTGTCATCTGTGTGGGTTAATTGATAGATAGATAGATAGATAGATAGATAGATAGATAGATAGATAGATAGTACTTTATTGATTCCTTCAGGAGAGTTCCTTCAGGAAAATTAAAATTCCAGCAGCAGTGTAAAGAGTTGAGATCAATTTAAAAAAAAAAAAGTAAAAAAGTAAATAATGGGGGTTTAAAAGGAAACAAAATAGAGAAATATTACAAAAAGAATAAAAACAATGGGAATAACAATATAACAGTAAAATAAGAATATAACAAGACAAAGTAGGCAGTAGTGACCATGTTATGAAATCGTATTGCAAGTGACCATGTTATGAAATCTTATTGGCCTGTATGTGTGTGTGTGTGTGTGGCTCAACAAAAAATAATGACGATGTACAAAGAGAGCAAAGGGCCCAAAGACGACAAGAGAATGTGTCAAAATGTCAGACGTCGTGGTGAAATGTTTGCATTGTCAATTATCAGTAAGCATTCTGCATATTTAAGGGAAGCAAACAAGCAAAAACAAATGTAATGTCTATTTTTTTAGTTAAAACACAAAGCGCTTTGACAGTATTTCCACATTCGCCCATTCACACACTGATGGTGGGAGCTGCCATGCAAGGCGCTCACCAGGACCCATCAGGAGCAAGGGTGAAGTGTCTTGCCCAAGGACACAACGGATGTGACTAGGATGGCAGAAGGTGGGGATTGAACCAGTAACCCTCAGATTGCTGGCACGGCCAGTTTACCAACTTCGCCACGCCATCTGTAATTTGATTTTGATATCATTGTTTAATCTTGACGGATTGAAAATAAACACCAATGAGTTGACTGATTAACATGATCACATAATTTATTCAGAAAATATGAATAATGACAAATAAAGATAGAATACTATTAACCGCAACATGTCAGTGTAAAAAAACAAAACCTAATAACATTATAATTTGTACATTTTCAGAATGTGCTTGTTCTATTTTTAAACAAAGAAAACAATCTGAAGTTGTCTTTATTTTTAACTTATCGTGCCGTGATTTTACCAGTCCGGCCCACTTGGGAGTAGATTTTTCTCCATGTGGCCCCAGGTCTAAAATGAGTTTGACTCCCCTTGACCAGTTTGTCTGTATTTTTTTTAGAATGAGTGTTTCTTATCAACACACCAAAGGCTTACTAAATATTGTTGCATGATTAATTTCAACTGCCTCTCCCCCAAAATGTCAACTTTGTAATCAATACCACTAAAGGGAACCTTGGTATTGGAGTATTGATATATGGTATTGACTCAGTCATTATTATTGTAGGTTAATGAATAAATGTAGTGTGCTGGAGATGCATTATAAGCACAAACACTATTGCAGTAAATTATTTCTATTCCATTTAGGGTTGTACGGTATAACGGTATTTAGTACCGTGATACTAATGAATCATACTCGGTTCTATAACGCCTCTAAAAAGTACCGGTCCCGTACCCCCCCCCCCCGCGCCTCCGTCGTTGTCACGTCATTGCTGGTTTTAGGAGCAGAGGAGCATGTTCGGCAGCGCACAATCACGGAGTACTTACAGGCAGACATAGTGTCTACACAGAAAAGGGAGAACAGACGCATTTAGGCGTAAAAACAAACTATAAAGGTGAAGTTATAACACTGAAATGACATCAGGAAGAGGTGCTTTAAGACATGGATAGATAGCTAGCGGCTAATGTCCATACGCCGTCGGCAGAGTTTTAGCTACTTCTAAATCACTAATCTTCGCCTCCATGGCGACAAATGAAGTAAGTTTCTTACAAGTATCATCCCTACAGGACGAGGAATAGCTAAACATACTTCACGACACACCGTAGCTCACCGGCGTCAAAATGTAAACAAACGCCACTGTAATGATACAAAGCACAATAGCATATCTAGTCAATACTAATTTGATTACGTCGATATTTTTTGGCATCAAAACATCGTTCGTTTTTTTTTTTTAAAATTTATATTATGTTTATAAACTCAGGAAATATGTCCCTGGACAAATAAGGAATTTGAATATGACCAATGAATGATCCTGTAACGGCTTGGTATCACATTCATACCCAAATTTGTGTTATCATCCAAAACTAATTTAAAGCATCCAAACAACAGAAGAATACGTGATTATTCTATTTTAACAGAAGTGTAGATAGAACATGTTAAAAGAGAAAGTGAGCAGATATTAACAGTAAATGAACAAATAATTTATTGATACATTTTCTACCACTTGTCCTCTCTTTTGACAAAATAATATAATGGAAAATGACACAATATGTTACTGCATATGTCAGCAGACTAAATTAGGAGCCTTTGTTTGTTTACTTACTATCAAAAGACAAGTTGTCTTGTACGTTCACTATTTTATTTAAGGACAAACTTGCAATAAGAAACTTAATTTACTCTGAGATTTTTTTGTCAAAATAAAGCCATTTTGTGGTCCCCTTTATTTAGAAAAGTACCAAAAAGCACCGAAATAATTTTGGTACGGGTACCAAAATATTGTTATTAGGACAACACTAATTGCATTGCATTTATTTTCGCAAAAACACTATTGTCATTAAAACAAATGCTCAAAACAACATAGTTTTGCATCGGTTTTCAGTTTAGATCAGTGGTTCTTAACCTGGGTTCGATCGAACCCTAGGGCAGGGGTCGGGAACCTTTTTGGCTGAGAGAGCCATGAAAGCCAAATATTTTAAAATGTATTTCCGTGAGAGCCGAGTAATATTTTTTTAACACTGAATACAACTAAATGTCTGAATTTTTAAGTAAGACCAACATTTTCAGTGTGTAATAATTATCTAATTCTTTTTGATAACATTGTTATTCTGAAGCTAACCAATAATAAATAAAATAATTCTTACCATTGATGCGACTTCTTAAATAGGCAGGTAGAAAAACGGATAAATGAATTAAAATTCCTGAGAAAGTTTTATATTTTCAACGTTATTTCTAACACTGTGATTACCAGCGGAATTACTCATTACTTTTCATGTTAAGCAATGTCAGCTAATATTTATCTGACAGCCAGATGCAGTCATCAAAAGAGCCACATCTGGCTCTAGAGCCATAGGTTCCCTACCCCTACCCTAGGGGTTCGGTGAGTCGGCCTCAGGGGTTCGGCGGAGCTTCCGCCACAGAGGTAAAGACACATCGTGTAAATAAAAAGTTCTCCCTATCAGCGTATTATGGCTACACCCAAACAATGTTCCCTCTAATTTTCCATCTGATTTGCAGGTTGTTTGATTGATCGATTTGAAACTTTTACTAGCAGATTGCAAAGGAAGAGAATACATTATACGAAACAGTACAGTTTACACAGTACAGTACATATTCCGTACAATTGACCACTAAATGGTAACACCCAAATAAGATTTTCAACTTGTTTTAATCGGGGTCCACGTTAATCAATTAATGGTAATGTGTGTAAGGTGTGTAATTTGTTGTGAGTTAATGCACTGTGTTGGTTTTGTTCTTTGAAGAAGGTGATGTTCATGCATGGTTCATTTTGTGCACCAGTAAAAAAACATATAGCTTTTTCTTGAATATGTAAAAAAAAAAATAAGAATGTATTTTTTACTAAACAAGGGTTCGGTGAATGCGCATATGAAACTGGTGGGGTTCAGTACCTCCAACAAGGTTAAGAACCACTGGTTTGGATTAAAAAAAAAAAAGTCTCTATGAATGCTCCCCAATTTATTCACAATCAAGGGGAACAGTAGTCCAGTGTCAACGCTTCCCCGAAGAAATCCTCCATTTCAGATTGCAGGCTTTAAAAATATTCCCTCTTCAGTACGACGTTTGCTCTAATGAGCTGTGGTTTCCGAGAAATGTTTGCTGATGGCGGGCTTATCTTGCTATCTGGAAACAAGTCGCATTAGCCAATTAAGGAGGAAAAAAAAAGGATGGATGATAAGGGATGGAGACAAAGGTGCAGGGGAGTTGCAGAGAAGGTGCACAATTACACGAGGAGCCCAAAGCTCCAAAGATAAATCCAAAAGGGAGAAGAGGGCATGGCGGCGGTGAAAGGAAGTTTTGGAGAGATTTATTTATATAAAGATGGCGGATGGAGACAAGATAGATTTACAAGTGATAAAGACTGAGATAAAGGGCCCTCTGGAAGCGAAGGTTTATGGTCAACAAATGAGAATAGAGCGTATGCATTAAAACAATCCTAATGGTCTTTTTTTGCTTTTTGCCTTCTGGAATAAATAAACAAATGAATCAGTGTGCTGCTATGCAATGTTAGTGTTTACCCTCATGGGGATGGAGAACAGATGTGCCACATAAAAATTAATACGCTGCACTATGTTGACGTTATTGTACTGGTCACGTTCTGAATTGCTCTTCATCCATTTGTGAAGTCAGAGACCGCCCTTTTTTTCCTGTTCTGGTTCATTCCAATTGTATTTAATGAGCCTTAATCGCTCTCCTAAATGTCTCGGTGAGGTGGAGAATTAAAATGCAGGGCAATGCAACCTCCTCTGCCCTAATTGGTTGTTCAACGCCTAATTGGTTGATGAATTAAGAGGTCCCGGGACTCGCAAGGATGAGAGTAACGTGACACACGTCAACTTTTTAACAGATGGAAGTCTTATCCCGTGTCTCTGGAGCAGGGCTGTGATAATGATTTCATTACGGGGCAAGAACCGATCAGAGGAACTGCAAACCCCGTTTCCATATGAGTTGGGAAATTGTGTTAGATGTAAATATAAACGGAATACAATGATTTGCAAATCCTTTTCAACCCATATTCAATTGAATGCACTACAAACACAAGATACTTAATGTTCAAATTCATAAACTTTATTTCTTTTTTGCAAATAATAATTAACTTAGAATTTCATGGCTGCAACAGGTGCCAAAGTAGTTGGGAAAGGGCATGTTCACCACTGTGTTACATCACCTTTTCTTTTAACAACACACAATAAATGTTTGGGAACTGAGGAAACTAATTGTTGAAGCTTTGAAAGTGGAATTCTTTACTCTACGGCAACAGCTGACTGATTTGCAAGTGTGTAATTTGTTGGCAGTTAATGCACTGTGTTGGTTTTGTTGTTTGAAGAAGGTGATGTTCATGCACGGTTCATTTTGTGCACCAGTAAAAAAAACATGGTAACACTTTAGTATCGGGAACATAATCACCATTAATTAGTGCTTATTCGGCATGGCCTTATTATAACCCTAACCCTAACCAAATAACTCTGAATTAAGTCTTTATTACTTAGAATATGTTTCCCTAGTGTCCAAATAACTCTAAATTTGACATGATCTATGGCAGGGGTAGGGAACCTATGGCTCTAGAGCCACATGTGGCTCTTTTGATGACCGCATCTGGCTCTCAGATAAATCTTAGCTGACATTGCTTAACACGATAAGTAATGAATAATTCCGCTGGTAATCACGATGTTATAAAACACTTTCAAAATATAAAACATTCTCAAGCATTTTAATCCATCCAACCGTTTTCTACCGCACCTGTTCAAGAAATAACAATGTTATTAAAAAGAATTAGATACTTATTATACTCTAAAAATGTTGGTTTTAATTAAAAAATGCACACATTTACTTATATTCAGTGTCAAAAAAATATGACATGGCTCTCAGGGAAATAAGTTTTAAAATATTTGGCTTTCATGGCTCTCTCAGCCAAAAAGGTTCCCGACCCCTGATCTATGGTCTGGATTATGGTTTTGTTATTTTTTGTTAGTTTTTTTTACCTTTTTAGTTCATGTTTGCGCTCCCTTGTTCTGTTTGGTTACCATGCCGAGGTTTGTTCTCCCGGGATGCAAACGGACTATTCCGGACAAGGCTTGCAGGTAGGAACATATTTATTAACTCGATAAATCTTGGCAGGGCATGAAGTAAACAAACAAACTAGGGTGGGGAACAAACACAAAACTGTGGCAGGAAACAAACAAACATAAACCATGACTTCGAACAAACACAAAACTGTGGCAAGAAAAAAACAAGACTTACGTGGCCACGGCATCAATCAAGCAACATGAACTGTGGTATCGCATGAAAACAAGCAATGACGCCAGGCCGACTGACTGGCAAAGACAGGCTTAAATAAGGGTCTTGATTAGAAACAGGTGCGCGGTTCAAACACCAGAGGCAGGTAAAAATCACAAGTCGGCATGATAACCAAACAAAACAAGGGAGTGCAAACAGGAACCAAAAGAGTCCAAAAAAATAACAAAAACATGATCCAGACCACAGATCATGACAACATTTGGTCTTTGTTGCTTAGAATATGTTCCCTATACTAAAGTGCTACCAAAAACATATAACTTTGTCTTGAATATGAAAAAAAACAACCATTTATTTTTAACTAAAGAAGGGTTCGGTGAATGTGCATATGGACTTGGTGGGGTTTGGTACCTCCAAACCCCACCAATTTATTATTGAAAAACAAAATAAAGTCTTACCTGCCCCACAATGTCCTTCCTTGGTGGTCCTGAGAACCCGCACGACATTAAGAGACTGTCACACCCCTTAAACGAATAATTATTTAGCCTAAGCTCTGTTTCAGCCACACTAAACTGTCGTTTAAGGCCACCCTCCTTGGATAATTTTTTTACACAGGTAAGTTCCCCTTGTATTTCTTGAATCTCCGGCTCTTAGCTTTGTATGGACTCATCGATCATTTACAAACTGAGTTCGGAGAGGAAGTGACGCCAGAAAGACCGCGCCCCACACAGGAAGTGACGTCAGAAAGAACAGGCCGCAGCCAGCTTTATAATAAAAGCGGTTTCACAACTCGGAGCTAACCACTGGAAATATGGAGGCGAGTCGTGTTTCTCCTTCTTCTACATGTACAGACGCTTGTGGAAATCACACATGAATACCTTAAGAGAAAGCGATTGCAGGTATTTAGGATACAACACTTCTCAGACGGCAAGAGAACTTTCGAATGTCCAGGTCAGCTGTTATTCTACTTAGCGAAAAACTTTGTCCATATGTCAAAGGAGAGTCAACGAGAATGCGGGCTCCCGTGGATGTGATAAAAAAGGTAGCATGTGCTTTGTATTACCTGGCCGTCGGGGGAAGACTACGGAAAACGGCGAATGCTTTTGGACTGGCAAAGCAGACTGTATCAGTTATCTTCCGCCATGTATGTTGCGGACTCAACGTCTAGCTCCATATATATATATATATATATATATATATATATATATATATTAGGGGTGGGCAAATTAATGCGTTAATTACAAGTTAACTCATCAATCTATTTACGCCGACAATTATTTTATCGCACATTTGCTTATGTTGTTTACATGCTTTTATTTTGTTAACACCTTTTCTTAACAAGATGGCGTCGCCCGGACGGGCTTCGACGTCGGGGGGCTCTTGGTGAAGCTGGAACATTTGGCAAAAATACCGGACAATTCTGCAAATTTCATGGCTGGTTCACAGCGTGGTCACTCCGGGATCACTTACGACCGCCAGACAATTCTGGATGTGGATAGATCGGGCCGTTTTGGACTGAATGACGCGTGCTTGCTAGACCGGCTAGCTAGCATGGGAATACTTTGCCGGCTACATCCAGCGGCCTGTGAAGCAGCAGAGTATGTGTGTTGTCTATTTATGAATAATGCAGACGAGGCGTGTTGTCTGAGTTCTTAACGTTTACTTTCAGAGCGTGCATATCACAACATACAAGATGCCGTCATGGCAACACACAACCTATACCGGGCTACCGCGCATGCTCGTCACTCCTGTTGCATGCTGGGTAGGGTAGTTATTTTATTCCCTGGCTCATAACATCACAATATAGTACCATGTATATGCGTTCAGTTTATCAAAGCACCAAGCAAACAATCGGAAAATTCCCATCATATCAATTCCTAGATATGGTCATAATTATTTTAAGTGCACTACGCAGAATAAACACAACATTATTAATATTGCTACTACGGATAATTTGATCAAAAAATCCCTAAAACAGCCCACTACCTATAATATAGGTTTTTTAAACATAAGATCTCTGATAAAAATAAACGTTTCTGCTGTTACCTCAGAAATTGCCTGTTCAGATGTTATGATTGTGGCTCAGAGATTTGTATGTAGATTATATTTATTTTCCATAACAAACAGGATAACTTAAATACCCTGGCAGTGGTAGTAATAAGCTTAAATGTTTGTATTTACATTTTTTGAGTGGATTTTCATAAAATATGCTATTTAACTGCTACTGTTTAACAAGGACTGATTTAAATTGTATTTGCACAACAAATGTTTTGGCGCTTTTGTTCATGTGGGAGAATATTCCAATAAAGGTGCACTACACACTACTTTTGAATTCATTATTGGGCTTTGCGTATACAATGCAGTTAATCACGATTAATCAGAGAAATAGTGTGATTAACTTCGATTAAAATTTTTAATCGTTGCCCAGCCCTAATATATATATATATATATATATATATATATATATATATATATATATATATATATATATATATATATATATATATATATATACATATGAAATAGGCTTCACGGTGGCAGAGGGGTTAGTGCGTCTGCCTCACAATACGAAGGTCCTGAGTAGTCCTGGGTTCAATCCCAGGCTCGGGATCTTTCTGTGGGGAGTTTGCATGTTCTCCCCGTGAATGCGTGGGTTCCCTCCGGGTACTCCGGCTTCCTCCCACCTCCAAAAACATGCACCTGGGGATAAGTTGATTGGCAACACTAAATTGGCCCTAGTGTGGTGAATGTGAGTGTGAATGTTGTCTATCTGTGTTGGCCCTGCGATAAGGTGGCGACTTGTCCAGTGTGTACACCGCCTTCTGCCCGATTGTAGCTGAGATAGGCACAAGCGCCCCCCACGACCCCAAAGGGAATAAGCGGTAGAAAATGGATGGATGGATGGATATATGAAATACTCGCGTTGGTGAATTAGACTCCTCCCCTCTTAACCACGCCCCCCACCCCCTACCTCCCGAAATTGGAGGTCTCAAGGTTGGCAAGTATGACGAAGTGGGCTTCCAATTAGATACAGCTGTTCAAACCGAATACATGCATTCGTTATCCCACCAACCTTGCTCTCTCGCACGAGCAGCTGGTAGGCCGTGTGCTCGTCCAAGCTGAGGTCGTCCGGGAGGGCGGGAGACGAAGACTTGTCTGAGTTGAGTTGCTCCGACTTCAGCGAAGCCTGCTCGATTTCCGCCATCCTGATCTGGTGCGAGGAACAGATCTCAGTAATTCACATCCCAGGGCAGATGTAGTAAGAAAAAAAAAACTGTAGCGTTATAGTTTCCACACACCATTTAACAAAACGGAATTTATGCTATATGTTGACATGTTCAAATGGCTGGGGAACAAAAGTCATCCCCCACCATTCATCCAATCACAGCACAGCATAACGTGCATGTTACATATACTCAGAAGTGTTGTTGTAGCAAAATAATTATTTCTAATACTCTTTCTACAATGTCTATAAGTAACATATTTTTCGGACGACAAGGCGCACTTCAAATTCTTCCATTTTCTCAAAAATCGACAGTGCGCCTTATGTACGTATTAATTCTGGTTGTGCTTACCCACCTCAAAGCAATTTTATGTGGTACAAGGTGTAATTGACAACTGGGACCAATAGATGGCAGTTACACATAAGATATATGTATGGACTGCAGGTTGACGCCTGTTCAATAAATGACGCTAGCAAGTACTGGCGAGCAAGCAACACCAAAACTTTGATGTTTTCATCAAGAATATATCACGTTACACAAGGCGCTCAAAAAATCTGTCAGAATGTTTTGGTACAACTTTGGTAAGCTACGAATTCATACCGCTTGATGGACCACGTAGTATTACGGCTACTGTTGTCAGACGTACTGTCCTTCAATATACGGGTATTATTATGGTGTTGTGTGTATAAGGACCCTAAAATGGCACCGATGAGGATACATATTATCTGGACTTTTTTTTCTTCTTGTTGATTGTGTTTTTGGGATTTGCATAAGTCCCCCAAATTTTGCGCCGGTCCGCCATCGTAGTCTAACACGGTAGTCTATAAGCTCCTTCTTTTACTAAATCCTCTTGTTGTGGGGCATTCATCCTCCACTGTTGCCATTTCTAATTCAAAGTAGCCTACGGTTCTAACTTATATCTGTCAGTAGACACGCTATGGAAGTGCTTACAACTACCGATGCAACTAAGTTGACGGGGAAGGGACGTGGTCCAAGTGGAGGCACGTTAATTAGAACGGTGCATCCTGAAGACACGGTCAGAAAGCATCTTGAAGATGGTCTGTAAAACATAATCTATGCAACATTTTTACCAAAGAACGACTGTTACATACTATGTAGACCAGAAGGAAGTGCTTGTACAAACCCCAAAACCAGTGAAGTTGGCACATTGTGTAAATCATAAATAAAAACAAAGTTAAAAAGCCAACATTTGTGATGCTATGGGGGTATATTAATGCCCAAGGCATGGGTAACTCTGTGAGGGCACCATTAATGCTGAAACCTACAAACCCCGTTTCCATATGAGTTGGGAAATTGTGTTAGATGTCAATATAAACGGAATACAATGATTTGCAAATCCTTTTCAACCCATATTCAATTGAATGCAATACAAAGACAAGATATTTGATGTTCAATCTCATAAACTTTATTTTTTTTTTCAAATAATAATTAACTTAGAATTTCATGGCTGCAAAACGTGCCAAAGTAGTTGGGAAAGGGCATGTTCACCACTGTGTTACATCAACTTTTCTTTTAACAACACTCAATAAACGTTTGGGAACTGAGGAAACTAATTGTTGAAGCTTTGAAAGTGGAATTCTTTCCCATTCTTGTTTTATGTAGAGCTTCAGTCGTTCAACAGTCCGGGGTCTCCGCTGTCGTATTTTACGCTTCATAATGCGCCACACATTTTCGACGGGAGACAGGTCTGGACTGCAGGCTTGGCAGGAAAGTACCCGCAATCTTTTTTAACGAAGCCACGCTGTTGTAACACGTACTGAATGTGGCTTGGCATTTGTCTTGCTGAAATAAGCAGGGGCGTCCATGAAAAAGACGATGCTATGTTGTTCCAAAACCTGTATGTACCTTTCAGCATTAATGGTGCCTTCACAGATGTGTAAGTTACCCATGCCTTGGGCATTAATGCACCCCAATACCATCACAGATGCTGGCTTTTGAACTTTGCGTCGATAACAGTCTGGATGGTTCGCTTCTCCTTTGGTCCGGATGACACGATGTCGAAATTTCCAAAAACAATTTGAAATGTGGACTCGTCAGACCACAGAATACTTTTCCACTTCGCATCAGTCCATTTTTGTTGATCTTGGGCCCGGAGAAGCCGGCGACATTTCTGGATGTTGTTGATAAAAGGCTTTGCTTTGCATAGTAGAGCTTTAACTTGCACTTACAGATATAGCGACAAACTGTATTTCGTGACAACAGTTTTCTGAAGTGTTTCTGAGCCCATGTGGTGATATCCTTTAGGGATTGATGTCGGTTTTTGATAAGGTGCCGTCTGAGGGATCGAAGGTCACGGTCATTCAATGTTGGTTTCTGGCCATGCCGCTTAAATGGAGTGATCTCCACGTAATCTCCAGATTCTCTGAAACTTTTGATGATATTATGGACCGTAGATGTTGAAATCCCTAAATTTCTTGCACTTGCACTTTGAGAAACGTTGTTCTTAAACTGTTTGACTATTTGCTCACGCATTTGTGGACAAAGGGGTGTACCTCGCCCCATCATTTCTTGTGAAAGACTGAGCAGTTTTTGGGAAGCTTTTTTTATACCCATTCATGGCACCCACCTGTTCCCAATTAGCCTGCACACCTGTGGGATGTTCCAAATAAGTATTCCTCAACTTTATCAGTATATTGCCATCTTTCCCAACTTCTTCGTCACCTGTTGCTGGCATCAAATTCTAAAGTTAATGATTATTTGCAAAAAAAGAAAACAAAAATGTTTATCAGTTTAAACATCAAGTATATTGTCTTTGTAGGATATTCAACTGAATATGGGTTGAAAATGATTTGCAAATCATTGTATTCCGTTTATATTTACATCTAACACAATTTCCCAACTCATATGGAAACGGGGTTTGTACATACAGGTTTTGGAGCAACATATGTTGCCATCCAAGCAATGTTATATTGGACGCCCCTGCGTATTACAGCAAGACAATGCCAAGCCATGTCCTACAACAGCATGGTTTCATAGTAAAAGAGTGCGGGTACTAGACTGGTTTGCCTGAAGTCCAGACCTGTCTCCCATTGAACATGTGTGGCGCAATATGAAGCCTAAAATACCACAAAGGAGACCCCGTACTGTTGAAAAACTTAAGCTGTTGAAAATAATTCCACCTGAAATGCTTCAAAAATTGGGTTCCTCAGTTCCCACATGTTTACTGAGTGTTGTTAAAAGGAAAGGCCATGTAACACAGTGGTAAAAATGCCCCTGTGCCAACTTTTTTGCAATGTGTTGCTGCCATTAAAATATAAGTTAATGATTATTTGAAAAACAAAATTTAGTATCTTGTCTTTGCAGTCTATTCAATTAAATGTACGTTGAAAAGGATTTGCAAATCGTTGTATTCGGTTTTTATTTTCACGAATTACACAATGTGCCAAATTCACTGGTTTTGTAGGAAAAAAAAAGACCCTTTTAATGCGACTTACAGTGGGGCAAAAAAGTATTTAGTCAGCCACCGATTGTGCAAGTTCTCCCACTTAAAATGATGACAGAGGTCTGTAATTTTCATCATTGGTACACTTCAACTGTGAGAGACAGAATGTGAAAAAAAATCCTGGCATTCACATTGTAGGAATTTTAAAGAATTTATTTGTAAATAATGGTGGGAAATAAGTATTTGGTCAACCATTCAAAGCTTTCACGGATGGAAGGAGGTTTTGGCTCAAAATCTCACGATACATGGCCCCATTCATTCTTTCCTTAACACGGATCAATCGTCCTGTCCCCTTAGCAGAAAAACAGCCCCAAAGCATGATGTTTCCACCCCCATGCTTCACAGTAGGTATGGTGTTCTTGGGATGCAACTCAGTATTCTTCTTCCTCCAAACACGACGAGTTGAGTTTATACCAAAAAGTTCTGTTTTGGTTTCATCTGACCACATGACATTCTCCCAATCCTCTGCTGTATCATCCATGTATCCATTTTGGTATAAACTCAACTCGTCGTTTTTAGAGGAAGAATACTGAGTTGCATCCCAAGAACACCATACCTACTGTGAAGCACGGGGGTGGAAACATCATGCTTTGGGCCTGTTTTTCTGCTAAGGGGACAGGATGATTGATCCGTGTTAAGGAAAGAATGAATTGGGCCATGTTTCGTGAGGTTTTTAGCAAAAACCTCCTTCCGTCGGTGAGAGCTTTGAATGGTTGACCAAATACTTATTTTCCACCATAATTTACAAATAAATTCTTTAAAATTCCTACATTGTGAATTCCTGGACTTTTTTTTTCACATTCTGTCTCTCACAGTTGAAGTGTACCTATGATGAAAATTACAGACCTCTGTCATCATTTTAAGTGGGAGAACTTGCACAATCGGTGGCTGACTAAATACTTTTTTGCCCCACTATATAATCTGGTGCGCCTTTTGTATGAAAATTGACCTAAATAGTGGCAGTGCGTCTTATTATCCGGTGCGCCCTATGGTCCGAAATATATGGTACAAAACAACTGATGGAAATAAATAAGCATGCATAATGTAAACAATATGTTACGCTCACTCGTGCCCTTACCTGTAAAATGCAATTTTGTTTGCTACTCCTTCATTTGTTCCGCTTGACAAACATGTTAAAAGTAGCTCCTGAGACTAACGGCGCAGCTCTTAACGGGGTGTCGTCTAAAAATAATAGCACCAGACATAATGTTGTGGAACGTGCACCATTCAAGTGCCCCCTGCAGACTGAAATGTAGTCAGCCTCCCCCCGGGGATGTCCTCATTAGGCATTACTGTGATGGATATTGCTTCCCAGTGCAACTTTTGCGTCCCCCGTCACAAACCAAACGCAAAAACAGGTGACGGACGCCATGTGAGCAACACCCACCTTGTCGCGCACAAAACACACCATTAAGAGGTTAGAATGCAGCAGAAAGAGAGACTGATCAGAAGGAAAGAAGTACGGAGAAGTAGGCAGGTGAGATTGATGGTTTGACAGCATCTGCAGACAGGCAGAAAACACGACTGACAGGTGAGACGCCGTAGAGCCTGGTTATTGCTCCTCTTGAGCTGGCCCGCTGCACTTTGTCACCGTGACGGACAACACTGGGACAGGACAAAATGTTGCTGAGTTTATCTCGCACGCTCGACCTGCTGTCAGCAAAGTGAACCCACAAGTAGTAGGAGAGAGTTGCACACATGCGTGTTAAGGGGGGGGGGGTTACAGTACATGCAGTGGGAAGGGGCTGGAGGGCCTTATTCATCTACTGCTTGGATGGAAAGTCGGTATTACACGATGCATTACATTACAGGCTGAAAGACACATTCACGTGTGTACGGGGCATGCCTGCAGAGTACTTTCCATTCACCGTGTTCTGTGAGATGGATGAAGCCCTGAGTGTGTAACGTTCTCGTTGCAAATGCCTCTTCTTGTGTGTGTGTGTGTGTGCGTGTGTGTGTGTGTGCCATCACATCAAATGGCCTCGTATATAAACTTTATTTTTGTAATGCGTATAGATCAGGGGTGTCCAAACATTTTCCGCTGAGGGCCGCACACGGAAAAATGTAAACATGCGGAGGCCGTTTTGATATTTTTAGTTTTCAAATCATAACAATGTATTTGGATTTATTTTTTATTTTTAATTTTTCACCTTTAGGGCTCCCGGGGACCATAAAGGGTCTCCGTCATTACCATGTTAAAAATAAGTCAAAATATTATTTGTATTTTTTATGTAACGCTTACGGTAAATCTCGATCAACTTCAGGTTGATATAAAGTTTAAAAAAAATTAACGATTTTATGCCTTTTCAGTCAAAGACAACTTTGGGTTTTTTTGTAATAAAACTGCAATATGCAGTATTTCCCCCATTGCCCAAAACATTCAGAAAACAATGTTTGATCTGAAGTAATTAGAGCCTTAAAAAGATCAATAATGCAAGATACCAATGTATTATTATTTCTGAGTAACCACAGTGAAAAAATAAATAAAATCCCACTAAATATCTTAGGGGTCCAAAAGGTCCGCCACTGATAAATTTTTATTATTATTTGTTTTACTTTCAACACTTACAGTAAGTTACAAGATGAACTTTAAAAATATATTGGTTGATTTTACGTTTGAACTATTATTTTGTTGGTTTTATGCTCTTTTGTTAAAGAAAACATTTTTATATGGCAACCACGCAATAGATGCAATAGTTTCCTCAGTAAAAAAATTTAAGTGAAATATTTGGAGCCTTGAATAGGTCGATAATTCATCAGAATATATATATATTTTTTAATCCTTTTTCTTTTGGAGCAATGAAAATAAAAGCAAAATAGAGAAAGACAAGAAAAACAGCCTGCATGACAGCTTTGCAACATTGCAACTTGTTCCTTGTTAGATTTCACCTTATTCCACTTTTTTTAATGTTTTTGAATTTTTTTTGCAATAGCATTTACAGAATGTGTGGCGGGCCGCTAAATAATTAGCCCACGGACCACACTTTGGACACCCCGTGTGTGATTTAATTAAGAGATTACTGGAAAACTTACTATTTACAGTGGAGCACCCAAAGTTGTTACAATATATATTCAAATGTCACAAAACAGGCGAATATATGGAGAGAGATACGTAAGGTAAGCAGACTGTCAGCAGTCACTTAATTGGTACCGCCAGGATTTTGCCATTTTGCCAATTGATGTCAATTTAACCAATCCCTGCAAATTATTTTCTCTAAATCTCCACAATTTTATAAAAATCCCTGCAATTTTTCCCGGCACATTTTGGCCAGTCGTGGACATTTTGGCATTTGCGCAACACAACGGTCTAACCCAGGGGTACCCAAACTACAGCCTGCCAGCGTCCAACATCCGGTCTGTGAAACGTCCAATTTTTTGGTAACACTTTAGTATGGGGAACATATGCACCATTAATGACTTTATTAATTAGCTTAATAACACACAAATTAGTAAAAAAATTGGCTCTTAAAGGCCTATTGAAATGAGATTTTCTTATTTAAACAGGGATAGCAGGTCCATTCTATGTGTCATACTTGATTATTTCGCGATATTGCCATATTTTTGCTGAAAGGACTTAGTAGAGAACATTGACGATAAAGTTCGCAACTTTTGGTGGCTAATAAAAAAGCCTTACTTGTACCGGAAGTAGCAGACGATACCGTCACAGGTGTGAGGGCTCCTCACCTCCTCACGTTGTTTATAATGGGAGCCTCCAACAGCAAGAGCTATTCGGACCAAGAAAACAACAATTTCCCCATTAATTGGAGTGAGGATGAAAGATTCGTGGCTGAGGATATTGATAGCAAAGGACTAGAAAAAAAATTAATGAATAAAAAAAAAGTAAAAATAAAAGAAAAAAAAGGCGATTGCTTTGGGAGCGATTCAGATGTTTTTAGACACATTTACCAGGATAATTCTGGGAAATCCCTTATCTTTCTATTGTGTTGCTAGTGTTTTAGTGAGTTAAATAGTACCTGATAGTCGGAGGGGTGTGTCTACGGGTGTGTTGACGCCAGTCTCTGAGGGAAGTCATGGCAGCTGCATGGACGGCGCAAGCTCCGCAGATCCCCGGTAAGAGGCGACTTTTTACCACAATTTTCTCACTGAAACCTGCCGGTTGATAAGTGGTCAGGATCCATGTTCGCTTGACCGCTCTGATCCATAGTAAACCTTCACCTCCTGGAATTTTAATCAAGGAAACACTGTGTGTTTGTGTGGCTAAAGGCTAAAGTTTCCCACCTCCATCTTTCTACTTTGACTTCTCCATTATTAATTGAACAAATTGCAAAAGATTCAGCAACACAGATGTCCAGAATACTGTGTAATTGCGCGATAAAAAAAGACGAGTTTTAGCCGCAAGTGGTGCAGCACTAATATGTCCCCTCCAACTCGAGACGTCACGCGCACGCGTCATCATTCCGCGACGTTTTCAACAAGAAACACAGCGGGAAATTTAAAATTGCAATTTTGCGATGAGGTGGCGACTTGTCCAGGGTGTACCCCGCCTTCCGCCCGATTGTAGCTGAGATAGGCGCCAGCGCCCCCCGCGACCCCGAAAGGGAATAAGCGGTAGAAAATGGATGGATGGATGGATGGAATTTTGTAAACTAAACCGGCCGTATTGGCATGTGTTGCAATGTTAATATTGGCCTCATTGATATATAAACTATCAGACTGCGTGGTCGCTAGTAGTGGGTTTCAGTAGGCCTTTGATTAATCATTATTAAGTACTTATTAGGTATTTATTATGGGGACGGTGTGGCGAAGTTGGGAGAGTGGCCGAGCCAGCAATCTGAGGGTTCAATCCCCACCTTCTACCATCCTGGTCACGTCCATTGTGTCTGTGAGCAAAACACTTCACCCTTGCTCCCTATGGGTCGTGGTTAGCGCCTTGCATGGCAGCTCCCGCCATCAGTGTGTGAATGCGTGTGTGAATGTGTGTGTGAATGGGTGAATGTGGAAATAGTGTCAAAGCACTTTGAGTTCCTTAAAAAATAAAAAAGGTAGAAAACGCTGTACAAGCATAACCCATTTACCATTTACCCATGTATTAATGCCTTATTCTGCATGGCCTTATTATACAACCAGTAAGCCATTAACTAAGAGTCTTCCCTAACCCTAAATTAATAAGCAACTAATCAATGGTGCATATGTTCCCCATACTAAAGTGTTACATATTTTTTTTTAATATTTTTTATTTTATCTGGTCTGTTCAACTGCTTAGGAAAAAAGATATTCTAGTGGTTGATGCCAATATCTTTGGTACATATTTACTTTACAAAAGAGAAGTGCGGATAATGTTTGGATATATTTAGTGTTTGGCGCAGCTGGACTGCAGTAGATGCGAAAAGAAAAAATACAAAATATATAAATAAAAACTATTTTATATATATATCTATATTAAGGCTGTCAAAGTTAACGCGATAATAACGTGTGAACTTTAAATTTCAATAACGGCACTCATGTTTTTAATAGGCGATTAAAACACACGTGTCCATTTTAACCGTCAGGCAGTGCTATAGTGGGCTGCAGTTCACATGATACTGATGAACCACAAGCGAGCAGAAATGGACAAGGGAAAGTTGTCCTCTTTCTGGAAATATCATGTTCTAAGCCATAACAAAGTTGTTTTCCCGACAAGGAAGGACTCTTTTTCGCCGTGAGATGAGGCGACATCTCTGCATCAAACGCCTGCTGCGCACGTCGTTCAGAGGTGGTCGGTGCTTCCCTTCCGTGTTCAGATTACGGTTAAGGTGCAGTGGTAAGATAACATTTAGATTGTTACTGTGATTAGTAAGTAAGATGACATAAAATTTCAACAGAAATTGAAGACGGTCGGCAGGAAGTCGAAAGGATTGTATTGCAAACAGTCGATCCGACACTGTTTAATTAGATTTACAAAAATAAAATGTCTCACATTAAGATCATGCTTGTTCAATTGGGATGGACATTGGAACCGGTACTTATTTGGCACGGACCAAAACCGGTCAGTACTACCGGGCAAGTATGATCCATGTTTCTGTGCCTAGGCTGTGCGTGGTTTTAGCATCAAAAAATCTTTTGCTTTTTTAAAATGTATGTTATGTTTATAATGTCAGGAAATATGTCCCTGGACACATGAGGACTTTGAATATGACCACTATATGGTCCTGTAACTACTTGGTATCGGATTGATACCCCAAATCATCCAAAACTAATATAAAGTATGAAACAACAGAAGAATAAGTGATTGTTACATTTTAACAGAAGTGTAGATGAAACATGTTAAAACAGAAAATAACCAGATATTAAGAGTAAATGAACAAGTAGATTAATAATCCATTTTTGAAGTTTGTCCTTAATAATTTTGACAAAATAACAGAATGATAAATGACGTAGCTAAATTAGAAGCCTTTGTTTGTTTACTTACTACTAAAAGACAAGTTGTTTAGTATGTTTACTATTTTATTCAAGGGCAAACTTGCAATAACAAAACATATGTTTAAAACATATGTTTTGTTAAAATAAAGTCAATAATGCCATTTTTTCTGGTCCCCTTTAGTTACAAAAGTATCGAAATGTACCAAAAAGTCCCGAAATATTGGTATTGGGACATCACTATATGGGAATAATAGTTTCAAAGGCAAAAAAAAATCGGAGGTCCACCAGCATCTTATAGTTTTCATTATTTGTTTATGATTGTGTTCAACCTTGGAGATTCCAATATACTTTGGTTGCCACCAAATGTGTTCCCCGACAAAGTAATAACAATACTTTCGACATCTTATTTGAAGATTTAACCTAAATATGGCAACACTAAATTGGCCCTAGTGTGTGAATGTGAGTGTGAATGTTGTCTGTCTATCTGTGTTGGCCCAGCGATGAGGTGGCGACTTGTCCAGGGTGTACCCCGCCTTCCGCCCGATTGTAGCTGAGATAGGCGCCAGCGCCCCCCGCCACCCCAAAAGGGATTAAGCGGGAGAAAATGGATGGATGGATCTTATTTTCTTTGTATTTTTTTTAAACAAATAAACTAATTCCGTTAACATGCTCTCCATTTAAATATATTTTTTCTAACGTTTAACATGTGCATGGGTGCTGCATATGTGCACGTGGCAACGTCACATGGGGGTGGTACCTCTTGTGGGTGGCCCCTGCAGTCTTTACAGATGAGTGGTGGGGAGGAGTAATGGTGGAAGACAGAACCAGAGAGATTGTCGATCATCAGCATCTCCCCTTCTAATGTATCCTTGATCAGGAGAGATACGCTGTCCAACCATTGGCTCTCCTGGAACACACACGTACAAACACGCGTACAAACGCACACACACACACACACACACACGTGCGTACACACAGACATACAGGGACACAGGCCAGCAGACCAGAATTGCACGCAGGCACAGAGGTGTGCACATGCCGACATGCGAGGACAAAAAACACCAAGGGAAATGCAAAGAAAGTCGTCAGGGTTCCAAAGGAATTTTTTTTGAGCATGAAAAATACATTTCACCACATAGCAACCTTGGTTTTTAGAGATCCCTACAAAACAACACGGCGACAAAATTCGACACAGTGGATCACACAAATCTCATTAGTCGCTTAGAACAATGTGTGGGTTAAAAAAAAGGCACACCCTTGAAATGGTTCAGGTCATATCTGACAAACAGAACTTTTAAGATCCAAATTGATGATTCGGCGTGGGCCTATGCTCCCTTGTCCTGTGGTGTGCCTCAGGGTTCAATCCTAGGACCACACCTGTTTCCAGTGTACACCCAACCCATTCAACACATAAAAAAAAAAATAAATACCGTTATTCCTTGAATTGCTGCCGGGGCGCTAATTAATTTAAAACCTCTTCTCACTCCTGCGTTTACCAAAGGCATGCGGTAAAAGTAAGCATGCGCTAATTATTTTAAAACCTCTTCTCACTCCGGCACTTACCAAAGGCATGCAGTAAAAATTTGAGTGTGATGTAACCTGGACCTTAAATCCTACTGAATAGCTCTTAATCTTCTTCCCTTTATGCGATTTCAAATTACCGGTATTGAAATCAGCTTCCTCCATTTTGAAAATGATGACAGGGGAAGTGTCATTCCTGACATCACGAGTTTGACCAGGCGGTAATACTGAGCATGCGCTAGTTATTTTGCGAAGCGAGTTTGACCCGGCAGTAATTCAAGGCAGGCGCATACTATATGCCCTGCGGCAATTCAAGGAAATACGGTATAAATATCATATCATCTTTATGTGGATGATACACAAATCTATGTCCCTTTAAAAAAGAAAAGTGACACAAGTTCAAAATCACTTTTAAATAGTCTTGAGGATATAATATAAACATATATCACTATTATGTTAGATACACTATGGTCTAGACCAGTGGTTTTCAAATGGGGGTGCACGTACCCCTGGGGGTACTTGAAGGTATGCCAAGGGGTACGTGAGATTTTTCAAAAATATTCTAAAAATAGCAACAATTCAAAAATCCTTTATAGATATATTCATTGAATAATACTTCAACAAAATATGAATGTAAGTTCATGAACTGTGAAAAGAAATGCAACAATGCAATATTCAGTGTTGACAGCTAGATTTTTTTTGTTGACATGTTCCATAAATATTGACGTTAAATATTTCTTTTTTTGTGAAGAAATGTATAGAATTAAGTTCATGAATCCAGATGGATCTCTATTACAATCCTCAAAGAGGGCACTTTGAGTTGATGATTACTTCTATGTGTAGAAATCTTTATTTGTTATTTTTCAACAAGTTTTTAGTTATTTTTATATCTTTTTTCCAAATAGTTCAAGAAAGACCGCTACAAATGAGCAATATGTTATACAATTTAATAAATCAGAAACTGATGACATAGTGCTGTGTTTTACTTCTTTATCTCTTTTTTTCAACCAAAAATGCTTTGCTCTGATTAGGGGGTACTTAAATTAAAAAAATGTTCACAGGGGGTACATCACTGAAAAAAGGTTGAGAACCACTGATCTAGATTTTCACAATACTGTGTTAGACCCACTCGACGTCCATTGCTTTCGGTCTCCCCTGGGGGAGGTTGGGGGACCGCATATGCGGTCCTCTCCAAGGTTTCTCATAGTCATTCACATCGAGGTCTCACTGGGGGGAGTTTTTCCTTGCCCTTATGTGGGCTCTGTACCGCGGATGTCGTTGTGACTTGTGCAGCCCTTTGAGACACTTGTGATTTAGGGCTATATAAATAAACATTGATTGATTGACTGATAGTAGCATGGTTGGCGGTAAACGTTTTCAATTTAAATGAGAACAGGATGAAAGTAATTTTATTTGACTCCAAAGTCAAACAGAATGCCCCCCCCCCCCAGTGACCTGGACCCCTTGATGCCTTATTTAAAACCAACAGTCACAAATCTTGGATTTAAGTTCAAGAAAGCTCGTAGAAAGCTCATAACCACATGCTGCCTGGGTGTCTACAGGAGAGGTTGAAACCGAGGGAGAGTCTCTATGACCTCAGAGGTTCAGCTGTCTTTCAGAAAGCAAACATAAAAAGAGCTTAAAAAGTAGATGTGGTTCTGTCAGGGGGGTTCATCTGTTCAGCTTGGATGATTCCTTAAATTGCTCCAGTTCCATTCACACATTTAAAAAACACTCTAAGACCAATGTCTTGAAAAAATATATCACTCTTGAATCAACACATTAGTTAACACTATGATCAATGTTAATTAAAAAAACTAAATGTGGGATATAAATAATAATGGAAGTATAATTGCTTGTATATAGTATATACCTTTCTAATTGCTACAAAGGTTTAACTAACATGTGTATAAGGATATTTCACATGTCTTTACTGTGTATATAACTGAAATAACTGAACAGTGTTTATGTTGCGTACAAGGTGTATTTATAATATGTTGTGCAAAGGAAATTTTCACGAAATTTGGAAGTCCATCTTGTATTTGACATTGTTTATAGCAAGGGTCCCCAAACTACAGTCCGCGAGCGTCAAAAATCCTGGCCCGCGGGAAGTCTCAAGTTAAAAATAAATAAATAATTACATTATTTTATTTTTAATTTTAATTTTTTTTAAATCTGTCCTTTCTAATCGATTTTAATCTCTTAGCCATTCAGGCAAATCATATGGTCAAAAAATGCACTTTCCCATCGATAACTTGACATCATTAGCGGCAAGTGCGCGTTCTTTCAGTCAATGAGTGCGCGAGGAGAATATATATGTGTATATATATATATATATATATATATATATATATATACACTATAAAAACAGTACCACTTTTTATATTTTTCCTTTATTCGTTTTTTATTGTAGCAAGATGGGGGTTAACGTTTTGGAGACTTGTGTATGCGTGTGCATGTTAGTATGTTTTGGAGACTTGTGTATGCGTGTGCATGTTAGTATATATATATATATATATATATATATATATAGGGCTTCACGGTGGCAGAGGGGTTAGTGCGTCTGCCTCACAATACGAAGGTCCTGCAGTCCTGGGTTCAAATCCAGGCTCGGGATCTTTCTGTGTGGGGTTTGCATGTTCTCCCCGTGAATGCGTGGGTTCCCTCCGGGTACTCCGGCTTCCTCCCACTTCCAAAGACATGCACCTGGGGATAGGTTGATTGGCAACACTAAATTGGCCCTAGTGTGTGAATGTGAGTGTGAATGTTGTCTGTCTATCTGTGTTGGCCCTGCGATGAGGTGGCGACTTGTCCAGGGTGTACCCCGCCTTCCGCCCGATTGTAGCTGAGATAGGCGCCAGCGCCCCCCGCGACCCCGAAAGGGAATAAGCGGTAGAAAATGGATGGATGGATGGATATATATATATATATATATATATATATATATATATATATATATATATATATATATATATATATATATATATATATGTTAGGGCTGCGAATCTTTGGGTGTCCCACGATTCGATTCAATATCGATTCTTGGGGTTGTGATTCGATTATATATCGATTTTTTCGATTCAACGCGATTCTCGATTCAAAAACGATATTTTTCCAATTCAAAACGATTCTGTATTCATTCAATACATAAGATTTCAGCAGGATCTACCCCAGTCTGCTGACATGCTAGCAGAGTAGTAGATTTTTTTTTGAAAAGATTTTATAATTGTAAAGGACAATGTTTTATCAACTGTTTGCAACAATGTAAATTTGTTTTAACTATTAAACGAACCAAAAATATGACTTATTTTATCTTTGTGAAAACATTGGACACAGTGTGTTTTCAAGCTTATGAGATGCGATGTAAGTGTAAGTCACTGTGACACTTTTTTTATTTTTATAAATGTCTAATGATAATGTCAATGAGGGATTTTTAATCACTGCTATTCTGAAATTATAACGAATATTGATACTGTTGTTGATTATTTTCATTTTTGTTTCACTACTTTTGGTTTGTTCTGTGTCGTGTTTGTGTCTCCTCTCAATTGCTCTGTTTATTGCAGTTCTGAGTGTTGCCGGGTCAGGTTTGGTTTTGGAATTGGATTGAAATGTTATGGTATTGCTGTGTATTGTTTTGTTGGATTGATAAAAAAAAAAAAAAAAAAGAGAATCGATTCTGAATCGCACAACGTGAAAATCGCGATTCGTATTCGAATACATTTTTTCACACACCCCTAATATACATGCATATATATATATACATGTGTATATATATATATATATATATATATATATATATACACACATATATACAGCCCGGCCCCCGGCCAAATTGTTTTAACCCAATGCGCCCCCGAGTTAAAAAAAAGTTTGGGTACCCCTGGTTTATAGGGTTAAGAGCAATAAGTGTTCAACTTTAGCCTAAACCCTTTCGGTCTGCAACATTTTCAATTTATAAATGTACAACTGTTTGTTTATGTAAAACTGTTTGTTTCTTTTGTTGACCACTGACTGAAGAACTAATAAAATGAACTCAACTAGTTGTTGTTGTTGTTGTTTTTGTTGTTTTTGTTGTTATTGTTGTGTTGGTTGTTGTTTTTGTCTCTCTGTCTAATCCCCCTCTTATCCCCACAATTCCCCCCTCTGTCTTCCTTTTTTCTCTCTTTCTATCCCCTCCTGTTCCAGCCCGGCTGCACCAAATGTTAATATAAATACATTTAATGAAGTCAAATACAAATAAGGCAAGAAGATAAGTATCCTACACTTCTCTTTTGTAAAGTAAATCTGAACAGCTGATATGGGCATCTTCATCAACTATATGATTTGCCTGTGAAGCTGGATAGGACAAAAAAAAAAAAAAAATTTTTTAATTAACTAAACTACATTTGACAAAGATTTTAAATGGGAAAAAGCAGGTTAACTCCGTTGTGCGATGTAATTTTTTTATCATCTAAGACTTTTGCACAAATTAAATCAGTTTTATCTTTTAACGACTTTGAGCCGTTAATCCATGCTTTTATTTCATCACATTTGGACTACTGCAACACCCTCTACTTTGGATGAACCAGGCCTCAATCGCTCAATTGCAGTTAGTCCAAAATGCTGCTGCTCGCCTTTTAACTGGCACTAAAAAACATGAACAACATTACCCCCATTTTAGCATCCCTTCACTGGCTCCCAGTTCATTTTAGAATGAATTTTATAATGTTGTTGTCTGTTTTTAAAATCTCTTAATGGATTAGTGCGGTATAGCTTGGTTGGTAGAGTGGCCGTGCCAGCAACTTGAGCAAACATCATAATCTATGATTTGATTCCCTCGAATGGCCTTGACGCTAGGACCAGGCTGTTCTGAAAAACACACCCCTGATTGCGCTTTTGACCTCCCTCCCTTCTCAACGACACCTGGAGTCGAACTTTTTCAGTTCGGCCTCAGTCTACAAAAACATTTACACCATCACACCCAAGACAATTGGGCACACACGCACACACCTCCCTTCCCCCACCCCACACCTTCACCACCGCTTGTTTTTCTCTTCTGGGCGTTCCAGGGCTCCACCCCCCCACAACCCCGCCTCAGTGCGAGTTGTCGTTATTAAATGTAACGTGTTTATGTGTGCATTGCAAATTAGGTTTTTTCCCTTGGACTCAGTCTGGACCCCCTCCCGAGGGTCCAGCCTTTGACAGATATTTTTTTACTCTTCACTCCTTTCCCAATATTACCTTTTTTAAGGATCGCCGTAAAAATGGCTGATCCATTGGTGGTCCCGTCTTGTCTCCCTGTAACGTACGTCTGCTCTTAGTGGGACTGTGCCGAAAATGTACTTTTCAGTTCTTATGTGTCTTGTGCATGTTAAAAATTGACAATAAATAATATTGAATCTTGAGGGTTCCAGGTTCGATCCCCGCTTCCGCCATCCTAGTCACTGCCGTTGTGTCCTTGGGCAAGACACCTTACCCCCCTGCTCCCAGTGCCACCCAAACTGGTTTAAATGTAACTTAGATATTGGGTTTCACGATGTAAAGCGCTTTGAGTTACTAGAGAAAAGCGCTATATAAACATAATTCACTTCACAATAAATGTCAGACCTTTTAAAAATGTACTCACAAGGTCTCTAAGGTCAGCTGATCAGTTTCTTCTTGTCGTCCCAAAAACCAGTTTAACATCCAGAGATGATCGTGCATTTTCTGCCGTGGCTCGAAAACTTTGAAACAAAATCCCTCGTTATTCGGACGACTCCCTCTTTAATGACTTTCAAATAATGTCTTAAAACATATTTTTACTCTGGCTTTGAAACCAGCACGAAATTTGTGTGATTTTAGTCTATTTTTTATTTTTGTCTGATGTATTTAATGTATTTACTCTTTTAAAGTTAAATGTTTTATATTATCACAAGGTTGTGAGTTTTTGCTCTTATGTGGGATCTGAACAGAGGATGTCGTTGTGGCTTGTGCAGCCCTTTGAGACACTTGTGATTTACGGCTATATAAATAATTGATTATATTACTGAGTCTTCTAGTACGTTTGACTTGACTTCTTTGCAGCACGATGTGAAACTTCTATTGTTTTTTTGAAATGTACTGAATAAATAAAGTGGATTGGATTGGATCCACAACAAACCCTCTAGACGGATTCTGCTCGCTGTTCTTTGGAGAAAACGAGTTCCACACATTAAACCCTCATTAGCCACATAACATCTTTTCCCATCTCAAAGGCGTGAGCACAGAGTGCTGCAATTACATCTGATAGATCACCTCAATGACTTAGTGCGGTACCTTGATGCAACACTTTGAGGTTCCAGCATTTGCTTTGAGCCCCGGGCGTAATTAGCTTTAAGACACCGAAGACTCAATCCGTCTTTTTGTTCACAAACTGCAACTCTGCCACGTTACACACAAGAGAACTGTCTTTAAGAGATCCCAGCAGGTACAAGACTTTGATACAACGTTGATTATACATACAGTCGTGGTTAAAAATGTACATACTCTTGTAAAGAATGTAATGCCTTGGCTGTCTTGAGTTTGCAATTATTTCTACAACAATTTTTTTGTGATAGAGTGATTGGTCACAAAAAAACATTCATGAAGTTTGGTTCTCATACATTTATTATGGGTCTACTGACATCACATTGACAAAGATAAGACCTTCTTAAGGAAAGTTCTGTGGTCGGATAAAACAAAAAAATTGAGCTGTTTTTCCACAATACCCAGCAATATGTTTGGGGAAGAAATGGTGAGGCCTTTTAATCCCAGGATCACCACCCCTACCGTCAAGCATGATGATGGTAGTATTATGGTCCGGGCCTGTTTTGCTGCCAATGAAATTTGTGCTTTAGAGAGAGTAAATGGGACAATGAAAAAGGAGGATTACCTCCAAATTCTTTAGGATTACCTAAAATCATCAGCCCGGAGGTTGGGTCTTGGGCGCAGCTGGGTGTTCCATTGATTGAAACTTTTATTAGTAGATTGCACAGTACAGTACATACTCTGTACAATTGACCACTAAATGGTAACACCCGGATACGTTTTTCAATTTGTCTAAGTCGGGGTCCACGTTAATCAATTCATGGTAAAACAGGACAATGACCACAAACACATGTCAAAAGTGGTAAAGGAATGTTTAAATCGGGCTAGAATTAAGGTTTTGGCCTTCCCAAAGTCCTGACTTAAACATGTGGACAATGCTGAAGAAACAAGTCCATGTCAGAAAACCAACACATTTAGCAACTTCAGGCAACTTCAACACTTTACTAATACCCTCCTCCATTCACACGCCATCTCCCCGGATTCTAAACAACCTAATGTAAATAATCAAATGTACTTCTAATGTATTTACTTGTTCTTATGCTATCTGAACTCACTATGTTCTCTGCTGGCTGTACATATCCTACTAAATAAGACCTACACTGTTTCAATGTCCACATTTCTCTGTTGATGCAATTGTTGATGACTGAAGTACTGATATCAACCAAAGCTCCTCATCCCACCCCCCGGATTGTAAATAATGTAAATAATTCAATGTACATACTATGATGATTAACCTGTGTGATGACTGTATTATGCTGATAGTATATATTTGTACCATGAATTGATTAACGTAGACCCCGACTTAAACAAGTTGAAAAACTTATTCGGGTGTTACCATTTAGTGGTCAATTGTATGGAATGCACAGTTCAGTACATGAACTGTGCAATCTACTAATAAAAGTTTCAATCAATCAATCAAAAGCTGAACTGCACCAATTTTGTCAAGAGGAGTTGTCAACAATTCAACCAGAAGCTTGCCAGAAGCTTGTGGATGGCTACCAAAAGTGCCTTATTGCAGTGAAACTTGCCAAGGGACATGTAACCAAATATAAACATTGCTGTATGTATACTTTTGACCCAGCAGATTGGGTCACATTTTCAGTAGACCCATAATAAATTCATAAAAGAACCAAACTTCATGAATGTTTTTTGTGACCAACAAGTATGTGCTTCAATCACTCTATCACAAAAAAACAAGAGTTGTAGAAATTATTGAAAACTCCAGACAGCCATGACATTAAGTTCTTTACAAGTGTATGTAAACTTTTGACCACGACGGTACATGTCCCTTAAAACTGACTTTGACATACTGTTGCAAAATAGTTGTATTCGTCAATTGAGGCAACTTTGACGTCTAACGTTGCATCCATGTTGTTGGTTGGGAAATGACCAACTTTCAGTGGTCAACTCAACTGAACAACCTGACATTGAATAAACGTTGTCAAAAAGCATGTTGTTTCAATGTTGTATTTGTGTTGTAGGATATTGGTTGGGAAATTAACGTACGACATTCACGCGTCATGTGATTAGATACTCATCGGGACCGTTAGCGAATTAATTTGAGAACACATACAGTTGATAGTCAGTTGGAATAGTCAATCAGATCACAAGCCATTGATAGTAGCCTATCTAAGTAGCCTGATGTTAACGAGACTGTGATTGGATACTCAAAGTCAGTATCCATTCACAAGTTAAAATTTAGCAGGAAGCGGGAAATGTTGCACCGAAGCAGAGAAGGAGAACAAAACGTTGATTAGGTGGCAAATATATATTTGCAAGGCCATTTTCAAGAAGGATATTTAAAGGTAAACTACATTTTGAGAGACGATGTCGGCCAACCTTGGAAGCTGACTCAGCTGTTCTGGCGATGAAATGGGGAAACGCCCGCTGTTTCCACTCGAATAAGCCGACGACGAGCGTTACCACTGACTTATACACCGTCGAAAAGATAGATAGATAGATAGATAGATAGATAGATGGATAGATAGATGGATAGATAGATAGATAGATAGATAGATAGATAGATAGATAGATAGATAGATAGATAGATAGATAGATAGATCGATAGATCGATCCTTATTTATTCCTTCAGGAGAGTTCCTTCAGGAAAATTAACATTTTCAGCACAATCCTATTCAAGATCAGACAAACATTACAGGGAGACAGAACGGGATCGCTGACGGGTCTGCCGACTTCCGGCACTCCTTACAAAAAAGGTGAGATACAGGTAAACAAGGGGGGAATGGGAGAAAAAAATAAAAGAGTAAAATGAAATTAAAAAAAATAAAATAATTGGTCTAAGCCTGGGCCTCTGGAGGTTTTATAAATTGTGAGTTCAAATATTGTCCATCCATCCATCCATTTTCTACCGCTTATTCCCTTTCGGGGTCGCGGGGGGCGCTGGCGCCTATCTCAGCTACAATCGGGCGGAAGGCAGGGTACACCCTGGACAAGTCGCCACCTCATCGCAGGGCCAACACAGATAGACAGACAACATTCACACACTAGGGCCAATTTAGTGTTGCCAATCAACCTATCCCCAGGTGCATGTCTTTGGAGGTGGGAGGAAGCCGGAGTACCCGGAGGGAACCCACGCATCCACACAGAAAGATCCCAAGCCTGGATTTGAACCCAGGACTGCAGGAACTTCTTATTGTGAGGCAGATGCACTAACCCCTCTGCCACCGTGAAGCCCTTCAAATATTGTATTTGTTTATTTTTAATATGTTTTTTGCAATTTTAACGCATAAGATATGTTTTAATTGCTGATGCCGGTTTATTGATTTTTAAATGCGCCAGAACATAATCCGTTTTGTACACTGTTGATGCGTTTCAATACAATAAATGTGTTTCTGTATAGTATTTCTCCAGGAATGGTCATGTGTTGACATCCATTATGGTATTTTGAGAGGTTATCATTGAAGTTGGACATCACTGAAGGCCTAGGTGAGAAACCCACAGTAATTTAATTTGTTTAGTGTTGACACTGATTTTTTTGTTGCAAGACATAAGGGTTGCCAAGCTGCTATAAAATATAAATGATATTATGACATAACATTTACTGATTAAAAATTGCAATTTTATTCACTATAATTTACTATTTTTACTATTTTGTCTTGCATCAACAATATTCTCATTTCAATACAACCCTTTTTCTTTTTTCCTATAATGTCTTTCTTCCTCATAATTTTAACATGTTTCTCTTTTTAGTTTACTCTAATAATCCCTGACAGTGCTTTCCCAATAGTATACTGTAAGTAAACTGCCAAACAATGCCTCAATTTGGCAGCAACGTGCACACACAGCAGAAACAGTTACAAGTAACTCTGTAGTGTGTTGGGTGGCTGTATATAAAATTATGTTTGATTGACTGTGGTGGCCTATTGGCTGGCTTCCATTAATAACTGCATTAGTGGACAACAATAGGGTCCGTCTGCTGGGAGTTGAGGTCGGGATAAAGAGAGAGAGAGCTGAAATTAATTACAACCTCTATCTGACGGTCACTGGCTGAGCTATTGTCTCTGCGCTCCTATTTCCTTTACTCTTTCTAACACAGTGTGTGTTCTTGTATTTCTATCCTTCTTGAGACATCAACTAGGAAAAGTACCTTCCATATGAGGACCGGTGAGCAAGCTAGGACCGAAATCACGGTCCCAATACGGAAAACTATTGTATCTAATAGAGAGCCAATTTCTAGAGTCTGTGAACATTGCTCCAAAGTCAGGAATTTTTGTTGCTTTAATGTGCATACAAAAGTAAACATTGACAGGTGCACAGGCAGCAATATATGATAAAACAAGACAGTACACCCCTATTCATCCCCCCAAAAATCCGCCAGGTGAACAGCTGATTTTACGACTTCCAGTGCTGACGTATAAGACAACCCGCGTCCCAAATGTGAACATAGGATGAAAAAATACACCACGGTACTAAGACCATAGTGGCCATTAAAATTAGCTTCAACAAACTGGTTTGCCCAAAGTGCGGCACAAGGGCCATCTGTGATCCGTGACTCGTTTGTCATCGGCCTTAAGCACGTTACAAAAAAAATAGATATCTCATTTGCACCCCTGGTGATGACATCCATCTAAATTATTGTGGTCCCAAAAAGGAGTTTTGTTTTTTTAAATGGACTGTGTGTCGGTTTTAAAAGTGCTCCCCCTCTGGTCAACATATGAAATAACAAGTGTGTGTAAAAAAACTTAAATGCGCCGCCTTTGGCCAAAATTATTTAGACAATTTAATAAATATTTATATAGAGACATACTGTAATACTTGAAGTAAATAATGAAGATTAAAAAACAATTACAAACAAAAATAAACATTAAAAAAAGAACTAAAAGCAGTGTTTTTCTCACAATGTGTCGACTTTTTTCTTACAAAATTGGGAACAATTTCTCATATTTTCTCTTCTTCTGCAATATTGCAATATTTTCTTATAAAATTATTTCTTTATGTAAAATTATTACTTTTTAAAGCACAATGGTGACATTTGTTGGATAAAATTCTGACATTTATCACAACATTGCCACTGTTTAAATTGTTGTTCTTGTAAAATAGTGACTTTTTTTTTTAAATATAAAATTGTGACTTTTGTCACAATTTTGCCAAGTAAAATTCAGATTATTATTATAATATTGCCAACATTTTCAAGTTTACCAAAAAGCTTACCTTTTCTGTATTTGCATAGTATGTGTATGTCATTAATGTTGATGTATATGTCATCAATATACAAATCTTTATATACCTAGAAAGGCTGGTCCTAAAGAGGTAGGCATTTTTCGGAGGTCTCAAGAAGGTAAGCAATACAAGAATGTGTGTGTGTGTGTGTGTGTGTGTGTGTGTGTGTGTGTGTGTGTGTGTGTGTAGCTCCTGTGCTATCTATAACAAGTGTTTCACCACTGTCAAAACTTCACAGAGTAACTGCACAATGGAGAAGATTGCCTGGAGAACTCAATTGATTAAATCAATCAATCTAATCTCGTAAAGGAGCGGGATTGGGAAGAATTACAGGTATGTAATCTCACCAATGCTTTCTATTAAACCCCGAGATGAGGCGACCTCTTAAGGCTTATTTTAGAAAGTCATGAAGGTAAGAGGCATCATTGGTGTCGTAAACATCATCAGCACTAGAGGTGGGAATCTTTGGGCACTTCACAATCCGATCACGGTTCAGGAGCTACAGTTGGATTAAAAATCGATTATTGATGCATCTTTCATTCACCGTATTTTTCGGACTATAGGGCGCACTGGAATAAAAGGCGCACTGCCAATGAGCGGGTCTATTCAGGTCTTTTTTCATACAAAAGGCGCATTAATGGGGTAATATTAGGATTTATTTTCAAAATTTAAAACATTTCCTTGTGGTCTACATAACATGTAATGGTGGTTCTTTGGTGAAAATGTTGCATGGATTATGTTTTGCAGATCATCTTCAAGTAGCTTTCTGACTCTCGCTTCAGGATACGCTGTTTTGTGGCCGGTCTTATTTATGTGGCTCACCTTTTCTCCGTCATCTTCGTTATAGCGGTGTAGCGTGCTAGGATGGGAGTGGAAGAAGTGTCAAAAGATGGAGCTAACATTCAGACTTTACTTAATTCAATAACGGAGCAGCATCTCCTCATCCATGGCTCACTAGTGCAATACCAATGCCGGAAGTTTGTCCCGTGAAAAAACATCTGACGTAATAACAAGTGTGTGTAAGGAATTGATATCCGCCCCTTTTGGCCAAAATAACAATAATAAAATAATAATAATTATATAGAGACATACTGTAATAACTTCAAATAAATAATAACGGTTAAAAGAAATTACAAAAAAAAATAACTAAAAGCAGTGTTTTTCTCAAAATGTGTCAACTTTTTTCGGATAAAATTAGGAAAAATTGCTCATATTCTTTCTATTTCTGTAATATTGCAAAATTTTCTTGTAAAATTATTACTTTTTTATGTAAAATTATTACTTTTTAAAGCAAAAGGGTGACATTTGTCGGATAAAATTTTGACATATTATAGTGGTGTAGCGTGCAAGGATGGGGGTGGAAGAAGTGTCAAAAGATGGAGCTAACATTCAGACTTTACTGAAATCAATAACGGAGCAGCATATCCTCATCCATGGCTCACTAGTGCAATATCAATGCCGAAAATTTGTCCCGTGAAAAAACGTCTGAACTCTCTAAAAACTAAAGTTCCGTTGGTGAATTATGTAAACCCACTACAGTTTTTAGCGCTTTGATCGCCAGTCTAATGACAGATATAAGTAATAACTTTATGCTACTTTATATTAGAAATGGCAACAGCGGAAGATGAATGCCACATAAGAAGGTCGAGGAAAACTATGATGTCGTCACGGACTACAATGGCGAATTTTCAGAACTTATGCAGATCCCAAATACAGATCAGCAGGTACCAGAAGTTAAGAAAAGTTGGTTTTGCATAAAATTGTGAAACAAAACACCAGATAATGTTGGCTAATGGATGCCATTTTGCGACCCTTATACACACACCATAATAATAGTCGTATGTTTAAGGCGCCGACAATCCATCAAGCGGTGCGGCTTCATAGCTTACCGAAGTCGTACCAAAACATTTCAATAGATTTTTGAGCGTTGTTTGTAATGTTCTACATTTTCAATGGAACATTTAAAGTTTTGGTGTTGTTTACAGGCGTGTATCTCTTATGTGTGACTGCCATCTACTGGTCACATTTATCATTACACCATTTTAAATTAAAGTTAAAGTACCAATGATTGTCACACACACACTAAGTGTGGTGAAATTTGTCCTCTGCATTTGACCCATCCCCTTAATCACACTCTGGGAGGTGAGGGGAGCAGTGGGCAGCAGCGGTGGCCACGCCCGGGAATCATTTTTGGTGATTTAACCCCCAATTCCAACCCTTGATGCTGAGTGTCAAGCAGGGAGGTAATGGATCCCATTTTTATAGTCATTGGTATGACTTGGCCGGGATTTGAACTCATGACCTACCCATCCCAGGGCGGACACTCTAAACCATGGCTCGGGAACCTTTTTGGCGGAGAGAGCCATGAAAGCCATATATTTCAAAATGTATTTCCATGAGAGCCATATAATATTTTTAAACACAGAATACAATTAAATGTGTGCATTTTCAAGTAAGACCAACATTTTTAGAGTATAATAAGTCTCTTATTTTTTTTAATAACGTTGTTATTCTGAAGCTAACCGATAATAAATAAAATACTTCTTACCATTAATGCGACTTCTAGAACAGGTGCGGTAGAAAACGGATGGATGGATTAAAATGCATGAGAATGTTTTATATTTTTAACATTATTGTGATTATCCACGGAATTATCAATTACTTTTTGTGTTAAGCAATGTCAGGTAAGATTCATCTGAGAGCCAGATGCAGTCATCAACAGAGCCACATCTGGCTCGAGAGCCACAGGTTCCCTACCCCTGCTCTAACCATTAGGCCACTGAGAAGGTACCAAAAATAATAGCTTCGAGCTGGGTAAGCACCACCAAAATTGTGCAGTACATTAGGCGCACCGGGTTATAAGGTTGACAAAATTCAAGGATTTTAATTGTGCCTTATGGTCCGGAAAATACGGTATATACATTGATGCAGTTTTACATTTCTTTTCGTTTCACTAAAAGAGCGTTTTATCATTTGCAATTCTAAAACACTGTGCATTTGTTATAAGAAAGAGTTAAATTAATTCCATAAAATAAATGAATGGATATGTGCGCAAAACTGGAACATAAGTGCCTGACAATAAAGGAGCTGTTCGGATCTCTCGGTGAGGTGGCTCACTGCAAATCTTAGAACTGTGTGCAATTATTTTATTCACAATAAATACAACAATTATCAACGTTTACTAATCGATTTCTAATCGTCCATGTCCGAATCGCTATGCATACAAAAATTCCTCCACCTCTAGGCAGCACCCTGAAGTGATAAGAGTGAATGTTGCACTTTTATTAGAACTGAATGACGTAAATCTCATAATCTTATCGTATCACAGTCTAAAACACAACATTTATAACTGAATTAGTGAAGTGAATTATATTTATATAGCGCTTTTTCTCTAGTGACTCAAAGCGCTTTACATAGTGAAACCCAAAATCTAAGTTACATTCAAACCAGTGTGAGTGCCACTGGGAGCAGGTGGGTAAAGTGTCTTGCCCAAGGACACAATGGCAGTGACTAGGATGGCAGAAGCGGGAATCGAACCTGTAACCCTCATGTTGCTGGCACGGGCACTCTACCAACTGAACTAAACATATTTCCCACATCATTATAGTTCCATATTAATTACATATATGATGGGATGTGTTGTTGCGGTGGGGGGGGATCCTTTTTTTTTTTCTTTTTTTCTTTGTCATGAAAAAGAGACGTTTTTGTCATAAAAAATTGAGGTTTTTGTGGTTGGTGCACTAATTGTAAGTGTATATTGTGTTTTTTATGTTGATTTAATAAATAAAAAAAATATTATTATTATTATTTTTTTTATTTTAAATAAAAATGAATACAAAATTCTTCTGCGGCCCGGTACGAATCGGGCCATGGCCCGGTGGTTGGGGACCACTGCCCTAGTGTATTTGTTCATCCTTGTCTTACGTCAGCACCGGAAGCCGTAAAATCAGCTGTTCACTCGGCCGTTTTTTTCAGGGAAGAATAGGGAAGTCCTTCTTTACCTGCCATCTTGTTTTATCACACATTGCTGCCTTTGCACCTGTCAATGTTTACTTTTGTATGCACATTAAATAGACAAAAAAAATCCTTACTTTGGAGCAATGTTCACGGACTCTAGTATTTGTTTCTCTATTTGATGCAATGGATTTCAGTATCGGGACCATGATTCCGGTCCTCATACGGAAGGTATTTTTCCTTGCTGATGTCTCAAGAAGGGTAGAAATACGAGAACACACACACACATACACACAACCTAAACCCTGCCACTGAAGAAATTGCAGCAGTCTGCCAGATCCCTTACCGCAAATCACTTAAAAAAGAGAGAGAGAGAGAAAGAGAGAGAGATAGATAACGAAGGAGAGACGAGGAGGATTCACTCGGTGCGTTTTCCCTCGTCTGCAATAAGTTCCTTTGTCAGCTATCACTGAGCTAAAAATGGCTCCACGTGAAACGAAGGTAAAAAGCAGCCAATGAGTCATCTTAACGCGTGTTGATATCAGCGTGAGCATCTTGCGCCACGACCGAGCGTCAGGCTGGGCGTAAAAACAAAAAAGGGAGGGACCAAAAACTCAAACCCTGCAAAGTCCTGACTTTCCCCTGAGGCTCCTAAGGCACACCCACAGAACGACACTCACCTGTGCTGGTGAGTACATGGGCCGGTTGGAGTCGGCGGTGTTGTACGGCGCCCCGTGCGCGCCGGCCCCCATGCGCGTCCTCCCTCCTCCATCCTTTCTGTTGGCCTCGGCGTCGGCTCCCAGTCCGACCGCGCCTTTGTCCAGCCCTCCTCCGCCACCCCCGCAGCCGGGGGCGCCCATGCAACAGAGGGTGCCCTGGGCCAGCTCCAGCTCAATTTCTGCATCCATCTCCGCCTCCTCTTGGGCCTCCTTGTTGGAGTCGTCCAGGTGCTTCATCAGCACGGCCACCACCACATTGATGAGCACGAACTGGGCGGTGAGCACGAAGGAGACAAAGTACATGGGCGAGATGAACTGAAGGCTGGGGTTGCAGGCATAGTCCACGTCTGTGCCGTGGTCTGGTGGGCACTCCCGCAACGTGTCCTGGGGTGGAAGACACAGTGAAAAGGACAAATATTTCCGGAAAAATGTTTCAGGAATTGAAAAAGGTGCTATTGTTCGATATTGTGGTTGTACTGCAGAGAACGTTTCAGGATGTTTCAACTATTCATGACAATTATTCTCTGCATTTGACCCATCACCCTTAATCACCCCCTGGGAGGTGAGGGGAGCAGTTGGCAGCAGCGGTGCCGCGCCCGGGAATCATTTATGGTGATTTAACCCCCCAATTCCAACCCTTGATGCTGACTGCCAAGCAGGGAGGTAATGGGTCCCATTTTTATAGTTTTTGGTATGACTCGGCCGGGATTTGAACTCACGACCTACCCATCTCAGAGCGGACACTCTAACAACTTGGCCAATGAGTGGCTGTTCTGAGTTCCCAAAACTTCCTGCAACTCTTTATTTTTTTGTGATAGAGTGATTGAAGCACATACTTGTTGGTCACGAAAAACATTCATGAATTGTATTTTGTTTTAATGAATTTTTTGTGGGTCTAATGAAAATAATAAAACATACAGCAATGTTAATATTTGGCAAGTTTCACTGCAATAAGGCGCTTTTGGTAGCCATTCACAAGCTTCTGGTTGAATTTTTGACCACTCCTCTTGACAAAATTGGTGCAGTTCAGCTAAATTTGTTGGTTTTCTGACATGGACTTGTTTCTTCAGCATTGTCCACACGTTTAAGTCAGGACTTTGAGAAGGCCATTCCAAAACCTTAATTCTAGCCTGATTTAGCCATTCCTTTGCCACTTTTGACATGTGTATGGGGTCATTGTCCTGTTGGAACACCCAACTGCGCCCGAGACCCAACCTCCGGAATTGGCGGTAATCCTCCTTTTTCATTGTCCCAGTTAAAGCACTAGTTCCATTGGCAGCAAAACAGGCCCAGAGCATAATACTACCACCCCCGTGCTTGACGGTAGGGATGGTGTTCCTGGGATGAAAGGCCTCACCTTTTCTCCTCTGAACATATTACTGGGTATTGTGGCCGAACAGCTCAATTCTTGTTTCATCTGACATCATATGGACAAAGATAAGATCTTCTGAAGGAAAGTTATATGGTCAGAGGAAACAAAAATTGAGCTGTTATGTAAACTTTTGATCGTGACTGTATTACAAACAACTGTCTGTGTGACACGGCGTAGCTGAACTTGTAAACTATATTACCTTTCATAGCACGTTTCGAATTTTATATTTTTCAAGCAATGAGTAACGATTTGGAGGCGATTCTCCTGTGCTTAAGAGAAAAGAGATGCAGAACTGCGCAGCATTCTTCCCCTCAGACTAAGTCTGTCACTGCGCGCCTTCATCCAAGATGCTCCATTTTGGGAGGAGAAACCCTTAATATGGACGTTCCCTGTCGAATATTCCAACCATCACCTGGCGCTGATGAGGCTCCACGCTTCTTAAGCCAACGCAACCTGCCTTCCAGGGCCAGAACGTAGAACCCTGTATGGTACAGTAGGCCTAAACGTCTCTAGCTCTTGCCATGTGCATTCACTCTCTCTGTGTTTCTCCTCCTCTGTGCTTATCATCTTGTGTCCTGTGTCGTCATCTCGCAGCGTTCCTCCGTTTCCTGGTTTCGAGCGGTGTGTCTCGTCTCCCCGGCCTCTAGTTCCCTGGCCGCCTTCCTAGATCTCTACCTCTTGCCTTGACACGGACATCGGCGCCTCGCTCCTGCCCCTGACCCCTTGCATGCCCACGGACCTCCGAGACTGCCTTGCCCTCCTTGACTTTTGCATCTCGCTCAACACGCACCTTCAACAACTCCTGGTAACACTCCGTTAAACACAACATAGTCACACCATACGTATCTTGCTTTGATAATTTTCATGGTCAACATCGCGGAAATTCCATGTTTCCTGATCAAAACAATGCAGCAGATGAGAAGTGAGGCAGACACAGGCGGTGCCTCCACGGCTACACACAGTGGATTCGCATGCTTGTTGCCACGTGGAAAAGGCAAGTCTTGAGGCAGCAAGTACCTCTGCCTCAAGGTAGGGGGCGATATATTGTCAACTTGCAGTACAATGTCTCAGCAGTACTCTGACTCGCCACATTGGGGGCGCTCAAGCTAGCAGACACAGGTCTCTCTAGCGGAAGCCAGCATTTTTTATTTATTTTTTTTTTTTTTAACTGTATTTATAACAAACATGGCCTTTTTATCAGAGTAAACCAGCATTTCTGGGTGTTTTTTGTCAGATGCAAAAATATTGTTTAATTTCTTGGAATGAAATTGAATCAAATGAATGTTTCTGCCAATACGGAGGATTATATACTGTATCCAAGATGAAATACTTCTCTAAACTGGACTTTAAGACAAAATGAATGCGATCATACAACGTATGTTTTCATGGAGGATAGCTATTGCTGCTTCAGATACAAATAGAGAAAGGTAATAAACACTCACAATACTTGATTTATTTTGTTAAAAGCAAATGGGACCAAAAAGTATTTAATAACAACTTTATCAAATACTTTTTGGACCCATTTATCATATCATAATATCATTATGAAAACGTTTTTATGAAAGCGAATAACTCCCTTTTTTCCCCCTGCAACCTAAATTAACAACGACTAGAGCTGCACATATGAATTAAAGTAAAAAAAAGAAAAAAAAAAAAGAAAAAAAGAAAGTATGTATACCCCACCTTGTGTTTAGTTCACCGCACGTCACTGGTATGGTGAAAATAACAAGTGAAACAAATGTTCATCTATGGATTAATATTCATATCCAACCATGAAGAAGAAGCTGTTGTAGCGTGCATACACACACTACATCACCATGGACTTCCTCGAATGATATCACTTTTTGAAATTGAAAGTGTTATCTTTTTTATGTATTTTTTTAATAGAGTTCAATGACATTAATACACCTTGATTATGCTCCACAACGGGAAAAATGGTCTAACGGCAAAGTCCATCTCATTTGGAATGAGCCAGTCTTTATTCCAGACTTAAGCACTTTAGGTCTAATTTGTGCGGGGTTGGTGTGTCCGCAGGCTGGATGGAAGAATACGAGAACCGACGTAACATTATGTTTTCTCGAGAAGGTACAATTATCTCATCCGGACTGCAAGCCCTCAGAGCTGAAGCTGGTCTCTTTTTTTCTCTTTTTAAATCTAATTTGGCCTGATATTTTTTCGCTTAGTTCTAGGTTTAACTTATGTAACCCAAAGGGATTTGCTCCTGAGGTTAATTGATTAATTCATGTTAAATTCTACATATGGTGAATGTTTTTAAGTTCAACTTGGAGAAAGCAAACCAACAGGTTTAAGTAAATAACGGTTGAACCCATAATAAATTAAGGAGCCTTAGTTGGACATTCACATATGGACTAGGTAAACTCTCTCATGAGAAGAGGTAATAAATTCCCACTTGGGAATGCACAAGTGATAGCTCTATCCTGGAGGAGAGACTCCTTGTCTATGTTCAAGTCAACACTTTAAAGGCCTACTGAAACCCACTACTACCGACCACACAGTCTGACAGTTTATATATCAATAATGAAATCTTAACATTGCAACACATGCCAATACGGCCGGTTTTAATTTACTAAATTGCCATTTTAAATTTCCCGCGAGCTATCCTGTTGAAAACGTCGCGGAATGACGACGCATATGATGACGGGTGCGCGTGACGTCACCGGTGGTAGCGGACATGTTCTCCCAGCACCGCTCATGGATCCATTTTTTTTTTTTTTCTCTTTGTCATGAAAAAAGGACGTTTTTGTCATGAAAAAGGGAGGTTTTTGTGGTTGGTGCACTAATTGTAAGTGTATATTGTGTTTTTTATGTTGATTTAATAAAATAATAATAATAATAATAATTTTTATTTTTATTATTATTATTTTTTAAATAAAAATTAAGAAAAAATTATTTTGCGGCCTGGCACCAATCGGGCCACGCCCGGTATCGGGCCGTAGCCCGGTGGTTGGGGACCACTGCCTTAACTAGTCATAATTAAGTACTTATTAGTGCCTTATTTGGTATGGCCTTATTATAACCCTAACCCTCTAACCCTGACCCTAACCCTAACCAAATAACTCTAAATTAATCCTTTATTACTTAGAATATGTTCCCCTACTGTCCAAATAAGTCTAAATTAATTATTTACTTAGAATATATTCCCCATACTAAAGTGTTACCAAAAACATCTAACTTTGTCTTGAATTTGAATTTTTTTTTTTTTTTTTTCCACTAAAGAAGGGTTCGGTGAATGCGCATATGAAACTGGTGGGGTTCGATACCTCCAACAAGGTTAAGAACCACTGAACTAGATCCACTAGGCCAGTGGTCCCCAACCACCGGGCCATGGCCCGATACATCGGTAAATATATTAAAAGTTCTTTAACCGCCACCGGTGCGGCAACAAAATTCGATACAGACAAAAAGTGCCCCATTTACCGATACCGGGCCGTGGCCCGATTGGTACCGGGCCGCAGAATAATTTTTTATTCATTTTTATTAAAAAAAATAATAATAATAAATAAATAAAATAAAATTATTAAATCAACATAAAAAACACAATATACACTTACGATTAGTGCACCAACCACAAAAACCTCCCTTTTTCATGACAAAGAAAAAAAAAAAAAAAAAAAAATTAAATAAATTAAAAAAAAAAGGATTCTCCCCCCCCACCCGGGCGGCGGGACAAATTATTAAGCGTTGACTGGTCCGGGGATACAAAAAGGTTGGGGACCACTGCACTAGACGCCCATTGCACTGGTCGCCCGGTGGGGATGGGTGGGTGGTGCGCTTATCCCCACATCTGCGGTCTTTTCCAAAGTTTCTCATTGCATTCCATTGGGTTGAGTTTTTTCTTGCCGAGGATGCCGTTGTGGCTTGAATCAGAACTTTGAGACACTTGTGACTAAGGGCTATATAAATACACTTTGATTGATTGATCGATTGAACTCTTAATGTGTCAGGTTTACCAACTTCCTCTAGAAAAGGTGGACCAGGTTGCCACTCACTGTGCCTAAAACTACATTCTCGGTAAGACCACAACACCACATGGCCCGGGGATTGAATCCCAGTCCACAGATTTATAGCCAATGAGCTAAAATCCTTAGCTCTCAGCTTGTTGTCCAATGCGACTCTCAAGGCGTCATGAAGCGTACCATCTTACATAATCACTGGTCTTCCTCCCTATGTTCTCTAATTTGTATCACCCTGGCGGAATGTCTAAATGACCACTCAATCATTTCTACCGACTCTTAGAGTCCAGGTAGCGGTGCACCAAACAAATACCGGCGATTTATTCACATACTGTGAGGACGGAAGCAGCATCCTCCTACTTGAAGGTGTGCATTGGGAGAACGCCGCTGGAGGTGTGCGTTCAAGGGTAATTAGTGTTTTGTGTGTGTGTGTGTGTGTGTGTGTGTAACGAGCCACAGTCCTTTCCCAGCTCGACAGAGCGGAAATTTCTGCAGCCGTCGCTGAGCCAGCACATTTCTCCTGCATCCGTAGTCCTGATTGAGACAGAAGGATAGTTTGTCTTTTGTCTCTCCCGGGGGCGGCTTGTCGCTGCCCGTTTTAACGGTTTGAGTTCAATCTTTCCGGACACTTGACTAACCTGAGTAACGATAGATGAATCTGCTATTGGAGTCTTAAAGGCCTACTGAAACCCACTACTACCGACCACGCAGTCTGATAGTTTATATATCAATGATGCCAATATTAACATTGCAACACATGCCGATATGGCCTTTTTAGTTTACTAAATTGCAATTTTAAATTTTCCGTGAAGTGTCCTGTTGAAAACGTCGCGGTATGATGACGCGTGCGTTTGACGTCTGAGGTTGTAGCGGACATTATTTTCCAGCCCGATCCAAGCTATAAATCGTCTCTTTTCATCGCGCAATTACACAGTATTCTGGACATCTGTGTTGCTGAATCTTTTGCAATTTGTTCAATTAATAATGGAGAAGTCAAAGTGGAAAGATGGAGGTGGGAAGCTTTTAGCCTTTAGCCACACAAACACAGCCGGTGTTTCCTTGTTTAAAATTCCCGAAGGTGAAGCTTCACTATGGAACAGAGCGGTCAAGCGAATATGGATCCCGACCAACGTTCCCTCTAAGGGTACACGCCTGTGCAATTGCACACTGCTCAAGCGTCCTCTGCGCACGGCAAATCTAGGCCACGCACAAATCGAATAAAAAGATAAGCGCGTAACAGTGTGCACGTCTGCCGTCGCGGCACTGAATGCTCAAGGAGTTTTAGCGTTTGCTCACACATATGAAAAATTAGAGGGACTGTTGATCCCGACCACATGTCAACCGGCAGGTTTTGGTGAGAAAATTTTGGTAACAAGTCGGCTCTTACTGTAGTTATGATCGGAGCTCACGTCCTCCTGCAGCTGCGGACTATTACCTCCTCCCACCGGAGACACTGGCGGTCACCACACCCGTGGCCACACCCCTCCGACTTTCAGGTACTATATAATCTCACTAAACACTGGTAACTAGAGATGCGCGGATAGGCAATCATATCATCCGCAACCGCATCACCAAACTCGTCATCCACCCGCCGTACACCCGAACCAATATTTTATCAGAACCGCAACCGCCCGCTGAAATACATCAGAGGTCGGCCACCTTTACTACCCAAAGAACTATTTAAACCCGTTTCACAGAGTAAAGAAGACAATGGAAGCCGCTAGCAGGGTGTGTAAAATAGTCAGGAATTTTCATGGATGCAAAGGATTCTGGGTATTTGTTGTGTTGCGTTTATGTTGTGTTACTGGGAGGATGTTCTCCCAAAATGTGTTCGTCATTCTTGTTTGGTGTGGCTTCACAGAGTGGCGCATATTACTAAGAGTGTTAAAATTGTTTATATCACAACCATTAGTGTACTCTGTGTCACCCAGTATGCCTTGCAGTCGTGTGCGTGTGTCTGTGGAAGCCACACACAACATGTTTCTGGACTGACAATCAAATCGTACATGCTGTAGAAGGCGACAAAGCCAAAGGTTTCATAGCACGCCCTAATACTTAATAACTGAGTGACTACCGGCAGTCATTCTAGAGAATGTTTGAGTCTCCTATTGTCTTCTTTGCTTTATGACACGAGACCTAAATGGCTCTTTTTAATGGTAAAGAATACCGATCCCTGAACCATGTATATCAAATATTTCCAAATGATACAACCGCCACCCGCCCGAATCTAATTAAGATCTCTTTTTTCGTCATGTCACCCGCCCGACCCGCGGTTTATCCGCGGACTCCGTGGATGAGACCGCAAACCGCGCATCTCTACTAGAAACACAATGGGCAGATAAGGGATTTTCCAGAATTATCCTAGTAAATGTGTCTAATAACATCTGAATCGCTCTCACTGCCCTCGCATTTTTTTTTTTACTTTTTTTTTTCTAGTCCTTCACTCTCAATATCCTGATCCACAAATCTTTCATCCTCGCTCAAATTAATGGGGAAATTGTCGCTTTCTCGGTCCGAATCGCTCTAGCTGCTGGTGGCTATGATTGTAAACAATGTGAGGATGTGAGGAGCTCTACAACCAGTGACGTCACGCGCACATCGTCTGCTACTTCCGGTAAAGGCAAGGCTTTTTTATTAGTGACAAAAAGTTGCAAACTTTATCGTGGATGTTTTCTACTGAATCCTTTCAGCAAAAATATGGCAATATCACAAAATGATCAAGTATGACACATAGAATGGACCTGCTATCGCCGTTTAAATAAGAAAATCTCATTTCAGTAGGCCTTTAAAGAGAGCAAGGCATACCTTCATAATGCCGTTCCAGTTGTCGCCCGTAGAGACTTGAAACAAAGTCAGGAAGGCCATGCCAAAGTTCTCAAAGGTAGCGTGACGACTCATTCCTTCACATGGGTAGTCTTGATTGCAAACTGGAGTAAGGGGGGGGGGGGGGGGGGGGAGATGGCAGGGATGGTGAAAGGAGAAGAGGAGGGAAACACATTTTTGATGTTACAAGAGATCATTTAGAGGAATTCGGCATGCCGTTCTCCTTCACGGCGGCCTTAAAGTCCACTTCCAGATCAATAACGATGCCACGTTTGTCCTTCAGCATTTCCCAAAATAATCTGGGAAATGACCTCAAGAAAGACGCATATTTCTCCAGCACAGCAGGGATTCTGACAAGAGAGAGCGTCGTCTTCCATTTGCAACGTGGCACTTAAGGACAACTTGGATGAGAGCGATGGAGAGTGAGATGATTCCCGGATGGCTGAGTCAGAGATGAAGAGAATTTAAGGACTGAGAGAAAAAAATATGATGCTTTTAACACAAAGCAACACTTGGCTCGGAAAATCTAGTTATCTGAAAAATCTAGGACATCCAAATCCTTTATGTGTTTGTGTGAGTTAACTGCATCAAAACCACTGCACACAAAAGGGTTAACATTTGTCAAAAAAGTTTGCTCCAAAGTGCTGTTATATTTCAGTATTCCTTTTTTTTCTTTTTTCTAGTTATCATTACGTATACATATTGTAAAAAAAAAAATACAAAAAAAAAAATATATATATTTCTGAAAAACGTTAGGGCTGTTATGAAACCAAAAGTTTGACCCTGCACTTGAAACTTCTCACACCGTGTAGTATACTCAATACTGTAACTTCCAATCGCCACAAAATTTTTTTGTGAAATTTCAGCAAAATTGGTTGAAAAACATAGCTGCAGGAAAATCTTTGCAGGGGCACTTCACCAGACATTGACCATTCGTCTACACCACCCGGCCCGCCAGATGTCACAAGAATCTGGCCCCGCAGTGTGCCTCCGGTTTAATTTGACATAGCTGACAGTATAATTGCTGCAATTTTGCGAACAACGTGAGTAAATCAGGTCAATGGCCATGAATTGTACATTGACATGTACAAAGCACAGCAGTTACTTGCATTCACTTGGACTAATCCAATCAACCTTTCCCACTAGTGGCGCAAATAAACTGCAACCGACACAAAAAGTCCACACAGATGGTCACACATAACACAACCTGTACACTGAACTTTATGGATATTATAAAATGAAACGTCCACGCACCATACATACAATTACACTCATTTGAATCCACTGCAGTGCATGATGGGAAAAATGCATAATACTCTCCCCACACTAATCCATGTTTTTAGTCGCTTGATATTTCTGAATGATTGCAAAACTTGAAGGAGGTTGTCACGGAAGTAAGCAAGGTAGGAGTTGAACTTTCTCATACTCCTTATATCCAATTATATTAATTATTGTTATATATATATATATATATATATATATATATATATATATATATATATAGGTGTGGGAAAAATCACAAGACTACTTCATCTCTCCCAAACTGTTTCATGAGGGGTTCCCTCAATCATCAGGAGATTTTAATGGAAGCATTCACATACAATGGAAAATCTCCTGATGATTGAGGGAACCCCTAATGAAACAGTTCTGTAGAGATGTAGTCTTGTGATTTTTCCCACACATACATATATATATATATATATATATATATATATATTTCTTCATTTATATTTATATATAAATATATCAGTGGCGGGCCGTGCGTTTACCACCTAGGCCTTCAGTTATGTCCGACTTAAATGATTACCTCTCAAAGTACCATAAATTATGTCCCCACATGACCATTGTGTCAGGCTTTCCCCTGACAGTTTGTCTATGTTATAGTTTTTTCCTCTGCATTTGTCTGTTTCCTCTGTGTTTAGTAGCTCCTGTCTTTAGTTCCTGTCTAGTGCTCATATTTTGTCATCTTCCTGACTTGTTCCCTGAGTGCTGTGTTCTTCCTCAGCTGCGGATGATTGGCACCTGGCCACACCTGTTGCCAATCAGCCCGCTCCTATTTGTACCTGCTTTGTCTTGTGTCAGTTGCTAGATCATTGTATTTTCATTTTTATTGTCGTTGCCACATGTCGCTCTTGTCGTGTCGTTTTGTTACAGCTACTACCTGTCGTGCTACATTTTGTCCTGGTCGTCGTAGCGGTAAGCTGTTTCTGTTAGCATTAGCTGTTTTCAGTTTTTCTGTTTGCTACCCACTAGATTCCATGCTAAAGTTCCTTTTTGTTTTCTAGCTCCCTTAGTTTGTTATTCCGCCCATGTGCGTGCTTTTTGTTTGTTCTTGTTTAGTTTGAATTAAATCATGTTTTCTTGCTCAATGCCTGCCTCCTTCTCTGCATCTTGGGGTTTGACACCAGATAACTGTGACGCATTGCTGGAGAAATACTATACAGAACGGGTTATTTTCTGGCGCATTTAAAAAATCAATAAACCCATATCAGCTGGTACTGTCAAAAATGAAATTGCAAAAAACATATTACACGAGAAAAAATAAAGAAATACAATATTTGAACTGACAATTTGTAGGACCCATTTGACGCCGTATCCCTCCTCGTGGTTGGTTAAATTGAGTGGAAATGGCGTCATCTCCCAAGATGTAGTTTCTCTTTAAATATCTTTCTTGAAAATGGCCTTGCAAATATATATCTGCCACCTATTCAATGTTTTGTTCTCCTTCTTTGTAGGTCAACACTTACTGCTTCTTGCCAAATCGCAACTTGTGATTGGATACTCACTTTGGAATAACAAGTGAGTATCCAATCACAGTCTTGTTAACATCAGCCTACTTAGATAGGCTACTGTCAACAACTTGTGATCTGATTGGCTATCGCAATGGTCTATCAACTGTGTGTGTTCTCAAATTAATTCGGTAACGGTCCCGGTGAGTATCCAATCACAGGATGCGTAAATGTCACGTTCAACCTTACTGACAACAACTTGTGATCTGATTGGCTATCGCAACTGTCTATCAACTGTATGTCTCCGTTCACTTACAGTGCATAGATGTCGCATTGTTGATTCTGAAGGCCCCCGGCAGATTTGATAGAGCATGGCTACATAAGCTAGCTGAATTGTGATTGAATACAAACTCTAACCTAAAAAAAAACAGCACTGGAAAGAGCGAAACATGTCATGAAGATAATATGAATAATTTTAGATATTTAGGGAAAGTAAATACAAAAATTACTTTTATCTTTAATTACGATCATGATTTCTGGTTATGTTAGGCCAGCAGAGAAGGCCATGCTGGCCCTGACGGCACACCACTGATTATATATATATATATATAGCTAGTTACTTTACATGCAGCCGGCCAAAGATTTTTAGCCCAATGCGGCCCCCAAGTCAAAAAGGTATTACCCTCAATATTTTCTCAAGAGATAGTCATGATTACTCACCTAGTTCTCCGAAAAGCTCTACTCCTAAGGCGGCGTAGATGAAAAACAGTAGCATGAAGAGCAGACCCAGGTTACCCACCTGAAATACACACAGTCAAACAAACAAGAGACATCAGAATGCTTGCCCTATGATTAGCATGGCTTCACACTGGTCATGTTTGGTTTGGTTAAAAACAACTCTGGTGCTTTTGCTCAACTTGTATGGTTTGTTTGGTCAAATGTCAACATGATCTTTAGAACCCATTGGGACACTAAATAACTTAAAAAAATAAATGCATGAATTAGTGTTGTACAAAAATTATTACGGTACTTTTCGGTACTTTTTGATACATTTCTAAATAAAGGGGACCACAAAAAAATTGTGATACTTTCTTTATTTCAACAAAAAATCTTAGGGTGCATTAAAATATGTTTCTTATTGCAAGTTTTTCCTTAAATAAAATAGTGAACATACAATACAACTTGTCATTTAGTGGTAATTAAACAAACAAAAGCTCCTAATTAGTCTGCTGACATATGCAGTAACATATTGTGTCATTTCTCATTCTGTTATTTTGTCAAAATTATTAAGGACAAGTGGTGGCAAACATATTATTTATCTATTTGTTCATTTACTGTTAATATCTTCTTACTTTCTCTTCTAACATGTTCCATCTACAATTCTGTTAAAATGTAAAGATCATTTATTCTTCTGTTGTTTGATACTTTACATTAGTTTTGGATGATACCACAAATTTGGGTATCAATCCGATACCAAGTAGTTACAAGATCATTCATTGGTCATATTCAAAGTCCTCATGTGCCCACGGACATATTTCCTGAGTTTATAAATATAATATACATTTTAAAAAAAAACGGAAGAAGATGCTGTGATGCTAAAAAATATTGATGTAATCATAGTAGTATTAACTAAATACTGTCAGGTTTGCTCCTGACAGTTTGGTTGTGTCTTTGTTTTTTCCTCTGTATTTCCTGTCTTTAGTTCCTGTCAGCTCTTTTTTTGTTGGTTTCCTGTCTTTCTCCTTGATCGCTGTTACCTCTCAGTTGCGGCTGATTGGCACCTGGCCACACCTGGTGTCAATCAGCCCGCTTCTATTTTTACCTGCTTTGTTCCTCCAGTCAGTGCTGGATTATTGTATTGTCGCTCCTGTCGTGTCGTGTCATTACAGCGTAGGAAGAAGAATACTGAGTTGCATCCCAAGAACACCATACCTACTGTGAAGCACGGGGGTGGAAACATCATGCTTTGGGGCTGTTTTTCTGCTAAGGGGACAGGACGATTGATCCGTGTTAAGGAAAGAATGAATGGGGCCATGTATCGTGAGATTTTGAGCCAAAACCTCCTTCCATCAGTGAGAGCTTTGAATGGTTGACCAAATACTTATTTTCCACCATCATTTACAAATAAATTCTTTAAAATACCTACAATGTGAATTCCTGGATTTTGTTTTCACATTCTGTCTCCCACAGTTGAAGTGTACCTATGATGAAAATTACAGACCTCTGTCATCATTTTAAGTGGGAAAACTTGCACAATCGGTGGCTGACTAAATACTTTTTTGCCCCACTGTATGGTGTCAATCTATCCTCAGGTTACATTTCCTCGCCCGGTTCTTTACACTTTGACCACTTTCCTGACTTTAAACACAAACCCACACCCACGGAGAGACAGAGACCTCGTTGAACTGTTTAATTAGCCTTTAATCACCTCCCTGTTCCCCCTTGGGATAGAGCAAAGGGCTCGGTGTAATGAGAAGGGATCGATTAAAAAACAAAAGAAAGAATCTCCTCTGACTGACCTCCTTTAACACACCGGCGTGTTGTTCATTGTGTCTTTCTTTTGGACGGTCAGTGGGTCATACTATGAGTCCATAAAAGAGGCTGTGTCTGTAAAACAACCTCTTTATCATGCATTAATTAGAGCGGGGGCTAGACCTGTACATTTTATTATTTATTATTACTTTTCATTATGATTCATTTTACTCAAATATTGATAAGAATGTAGGAAAACCTGTAGCAGGTCTATTCAACAACATCCAACCCTCCAAAACTTTGGATTTGGCCCGCCGAACATTACCCAAATAGGCTTAATGAAACCATTAAAGGCCTACTGAAAGTAGATTTCCTTCAGATCCATTCTTTGTGTCATACTTGATAATTTCGCGATATTGCCATATTTTTGCTGAAAGGATTGAGTAGAGAACATCGATGATAAAGTTTGCAACTTTTGGTCGCTAATAAAAAAGCCTTGCCTGTACCGGAAGTAGCAGACGAAAGCGATTCGCACCGAGAAAGCGACGATTTCCCCATTAATTTGAGCGAGGATGAAAGATTTGTGGATGAGGAAAGTGAGAGTGAAGGACTATATATATATAAAAAAAAAAAAACTAGACGGCAGAGCGATTCAGCTGTTATTAGACAAATCTACTAGGATAATTCTGGAAAATCCCTTATCTGCTTATTGTGTTACTAGTGTTTTAGTGAGATTATATGGTCGTACCTGTACAACCTGAAAGTCGGAGGGGTGTGGCCACGGGTGTGGTGACCGCCCGTGTCTCTGAGGGAAGCCCCATTTTTCGACGAGGCGAAGGCAGCCATCGGGTGACCGGGCTGAGATTTTATTTTTTTCCCCCTCCTCCACAGTGGAAGCATCCGACGGTCGGGGGCAGCCGGTGGGAGGAGGCAAGAGAGTCCGCAGGTGCGTCTTTGACAGGTGCAGGAGGAACGAGGCAAGCTGTCCGCTCATGTGTATGGAAAGAGCCAACTTATTACCACCATTTTCTCACCGAAACCTGCCGGTTGACATGTGGTAAGGAACCATGTTCGCTTGACCGCTCTGTTCCATAGTATAGCTTCACCGTCATCTTTCGGGAATGTTAACAAGGAAACACCGGCTGTGTTTGTGTTGTTAAGGCGGCCGCAATACACCGCTTCCCACCTACATCTTTCTTCTTTGATGTCTCCATTATTAATTGAACAAATTGCAAAAGATTCAGCAACACAGATGTCCATAATACTGTGGAATTATTCGATGGAAAGTGACGACTTATAGCTGTGAACGGCGCTGGACCAAAATGTCCTCTACAATTCGTGACGTCACGCGCACGCGTCATCACACCGCGACGTTTTAGCATAATACTTCCGCGCGAAATTTAAAATTGTAATTTAGTAAACTAAAAGGCCGTATTGGCATGTGTTGCAATGTTAATATTTCATCATTGATATATAAACTATCAGACTGCGTGGTCGGTAGTAGTGGGTCTCAGTAGGCCTTTAAAACTAGAGTTGATCATGTATGCAGTACTCCCGCCACCCTCTGGGGGGAACAGTGAGGCATATGTGTCACAATGGTGCAGCAGTACGGTGAGTAGAAGAAGACTATTGATTGATTGAAACTTTTATTTGTAGATTGCACAGTACAGTACATATTCCGTACAATTGAGCACTAAATGGTAATACGTTTTTCAACTTGTTTAAGTCGGGGTCCACGTTAATCAATTCATTATTCATTATATTAAAAAAAAAAAAAAAAAATCAAAATAAATTGCAAAAATCAAACTTTTACCAAGTACAGGATAACAAAGATTGAATGTTCTGCCCCGAGCAAGTGCTCGAGTCATTGTTTTCTGGGGGACCTTTTTAAGCAACGGACACATTGATCCAGACAAGGAGCAACAACGGTAGAAAGTTACATCATGAAACTTTTACTTTTTTAAGTAAAAATTGTGCATAAAGATATTGAATGTGTTTTGTATTGAAATTGCTGACTTTGTGATGTCTTTTGTATTGCTGGTCGTGTTATTTGTCGGAGAGTAGCTGCCAATCAAACTCGTTTAATACATGTAGCGCTAAATTTGACCAGTAGAGGGTGACGATGCTACACCTTAGGTTTAATTGTGATAAGTTGTGATACTGTTACATTGTGTACCATTTTTGATGTGTAAATGTTGTGTAATTTTCTAGAAATGTAAGCATGTGTAGTTTATTGTGTAAACTAGTGTTGTCCCGATACCAATATTTTGGTATTATTTCAATACTTTTTGGTACTTTTAGTACTTTTCTAAATAAAGGGGACCACAGCAAATTGCATTATTGGCTTTATTGTAACAAACAATCAGAGGGTACATTAAAGATATGTTTCTTATTGCAAGTTTGTCCTTAAATAAAATAGTGTACATACAAGACAACTTTTCTTTTAGTAGTAAGTAAACAAACAAAGGCTCCTAATTTAGTTTGCTGACATATGCAGTAACATATTGTGTCATTTTGTGGTAGAAAATTAATTGTTAATCTACTTGTTCATTTACTGTTAATATCTGCTTACTTTCTCTTTTTAACATGTTCTATCTACTCTTCTGTTAAAATTTTAAAATATTAAAAACTTCTGTTGTTTGAATGCTTTACATTAGTTTTGGATGATACCACAAATTTAGGTATCAATCTGATACCAAGTGGTTACAGGAACATACATTGGTCATATTCAAAGTCCTCATGTGTCCAGGGACATATTTCCTGAGGTTATAAACATAATATAAATGTAAAAAAAACAAAACAAAGAAGATGTTGTGATGCCAAACATTATCAACATAATCGCTCCTGCGCTTCGTATCATTACAGTGGATGTCTGGTGTAGATCCACCAATGGCGTTTGTTTACATTTTGACGCCGGTGAGCTTCGGTGTGTAGTGAAGCATGTTTAGCTATTCCTCGTCCTGCAGCGATGATACATTTCAGAAACGTACTTTATTTGTCGCCATGGCGGAGAGGAATAGTGATTTAGAAGTAGCTAAAACACTGCCGACGGACGTTAGCCGCTAGCTCGCTAGCCATGTCTTAAAGCACCTCTTCCTGAGGGCTTTTCAGTGTTATAAGTTCCCCTTTATTGTTAGTTTTTAAGCCAAAATGCGTCCGTTCTCCCTTTTTCTGTCTATACACCGTGTCTGCTTGTACGTACTACATGATTGTGCACTGCCGAACATGCTCGTCTATCCCCAGGTGCATGTCTTTGGAGGTGGAAGGAATCCAGAGTACTTTTTTATTCATGTAAAATACACACTGGACTTTAGACTTCTGTTCTGTTTATTTTATGTGTATATTTTCAGTTTTGCAAACCTAAATGAAGGGAGAAGTGTAAAGATATACAACTAAGAGAGGACAATTATTCAAAAGAAGGAACATCAATCCTCAACAAAAACTGGAGCTTCTGTTTCAAGAGCCAAGGGCTCAGGCCCGGACATTCGAAATGTGATGTTCCAGCGGAATGATTCCTTCTGCAGGTTGTATCCTTTGAAGTGTGTTTACTTACTTTGCAATTAAGTAAACACACTCTCAAAGGAATACAACCTGCAGAAGGAATATTCCGATGGAACATCCACATTTCGATGTCCGGGCCCTGAGCCCTTGGGCTCTTGAAACTGCGGCCTTCTTTATTATGTGGTTGAATAACCCTGCCGTATATGCTTTGTTTTTGGGGACGGCGTGGCGCTGTTGGGTGAGTGGCCGTGCCAGCAACCTGAGGGTTCCTGGTTCAATCCCCACCTTCTACCAACCTCGTCACGTCCGTTTTGTCCTTGAGCAAGACACTTCACCCTTGCTCCTGATGGGCCTTGCATTACAGCTCCTGCCATCAGTGTGTGAATGGGTGAATGTGGAAATAGTGTCCTTGAAGGTAGAAAAGCGCTATACAATGGGCGGTATAGCTCGGTCGGCAGAGTGGCCGTGCCAGCAACTTGGGGGTTCCAAGTTTGATCCCCGATTCCGCCATCCTAGTCAGTGCCGTTGTGTCCTTGGGCAAGACACTTTACCCACTTGCTCCCAGTGCCACCTTCACTGGTTTAAAGGCCTACTGATATGAGATTTTCCTATTTAAACGGGGATAGCAGGTCCATTCTATGTGTCATACTTGATCATTTCGCGATATTGCCATATTTTTGCTGAAAGGATTTAGTAGAGAATATCGACGATAAAGTTCGCAACTTTTGGTCGCTAATAAAAAAGCCTTGCCTTTAACGGATGTATGTGCACGCGTGACGTCACCGGTGTGAGGGCTCCTCACATCCTCACATTGTTTATAATGTGAGACACCAGCAGTAAGAGCAATTCGGACCAAGAGAGCCCCATTAATTTGAGCGAGGATGAAAGATTCGTTGATGAGGATATTGTTAGTGAAGGACTAGAAAAAATAAATAAAAAAAATAAAATGTGTGAGCGATTCAGATGTAATTAGACACATTTACTAGGATAATTCTGGAAGATCCCTGATCTGCTTATTGTTTTAATAGTGTTTTAGTGAGATTGTAAAGGCATACCTCAAAGTCGGATGGCTGTGGTGAACACGCCAGTGTCTCAGAGAGAAGCCGAGGAGCCAAGCTCACAGCTGCCTTTTTTGACAGCTACTGCAGGAGGACGCATAATCCACTGATGTCTCCGGTAAGATATATATCACAATTTTCCCATCCAAAAACATGCTGGTTGACGTAAAGAAAACATGTTCGCTTGACAGCTCTGTGTTAAATCTTCACAACAAATAAAGAAACACCGGCTGGGTCTCGGTGCTAAAGACAGCTGCAATCCACCGCTTTCCACCAACAGCATTGTTCTTTATAGTCTCCATTATTAATTGAACAAATTGCAAAGATTCAGCAACACAGATGTCCAAATTACTGTGTAATCATGCGATGAAAAGAGACGACTTTTAGCCATAAGCGGTGCTGAGCTAATATGTCTTCTCCAACCAATAACGTCACAAACACACGTCATCATACGCGTCATCATTCCGCGATGTTTTCAACAAGAAACTGCACGGGAAATTTAAAAATTGTAATTTAGTAAACTAAACTGGCCGTATTGCCATGTGTTGCAATGTTAATATTTCATCATTGATATATAAACTATCAGACTGCGTGGTCGGTAGTAGTGGGTTTCAGTAGGCCTTTAGATTTAACTTGGATATTGGGTTTCAATATGTAAAGCGCTTTGAGACACTAGAGAAAAGCGCTATATAAATATAATTCACTTCACTACAAGCATAACTCATTTACCATTTTTATTTGTGTGTGTGTGTGTGTGTACCTGAGGCAGGGCTTGGACCACCGTATCCAGCAGGGCTCTCATTCCTGTGGCCATCTTCAGCAGCTTCAGGACTGCGTACATGTGGTAGGAAAGCGTATACCTCAGTGAGTGGTATATAAAGTATACACAGCAGTATTTCATAACGCGATGCGTACCTCGTGCTATCCTCAGTACTCTCATTATCCGGATGATAGTGGGGTTGATGGGCAGAGCGGCGCTGATCTCGATCTCCTCCAAAGTGATGCCCATCACAGACAGCAGCACAATGGCAAGGTCCAATTGGTTCCACCTGGCACAATAATATATTTTACAAATATTACATATCATATATTTGTTTTTTTGTCGTACAACTTTTTTTACCCCGTTTGCAAGATATATTTTTTAAGGTGTGTTCAAGTGCGACTGTGCCGTTTGATTGCTGGCTGCTGTCTTTATGATGCCTTCAGGTGCTGATTTATAATATTTCTTTCTTTCCTCTGCTTTTATTATTGTAATCATTTGGTGCATGTTCACGCGCAACATTGGTGTCTAGTGTGATAGTTGGCTGTAGAGTTTACAGGGTGTTAAACGTCTCTTTTAGAATTTATGGTAATTGAATCCTTACTGCTTGCTGGCTGTGGTCTTCGTGGTGCATTCAAGGGCTGATCCTTTGCTTGTGCTAGGTGATGTTGATTGTAGATTTTATGGGGTGTGGAACGGGTTACTTTATGGTGCATGTTCATAAGTAATCTTATTTTAATGTTTGGGATGTGTTCATGCTCTAGTCTGTGCTAGCTGTTAGTTGGATGTATGATGTGTTGAAGTGCTACTTTCTGACCTGCGCAGTACTTCAAATTGCTACTTTCTATAGTGATGGATACTTAGGGCGTTTTCTACAGAAATCCAAATACCACGCGCTAAACAGCATGTACAAACTACGAAAGGGTGTAAAGTGCAAAACTGTGGAGACACTCATTTACTGCACCTTATCATGCTCCTACCGGTCTTTTTCGTATATGAAAAAAATAATACAATAAAAATGCCAGCCGACACCAAAACGCATCATTAAAGTAATTTAAATCAGATGTTTTTATACATCTTAAACACTATATTTAGGTGTATATAACATGCAATGATACTTCTTTGTCAACATTTTGGTATATTTGAATAGATTGTGTTTCACAGATCATCTTCAAATCACTTTCTGACCGTCTCTTCAAGATGCGCAGTATATATATATATATATATATATATATATATATATATATATATACATATACATATATATACATACATATATATATATACATATACATATATATACATACATATACATATATATACATACATATACATATATATATATATATATATATATATATATAAATAAATAAATAAATACATATATATATATACATATATATATATACATATACATATATATACATACATATATATATATACATATACATATATATACATACATATATATATAATATATTGTAGGTGTGGGAAAAAAAATCACAAGACTACTTCATCTCTACAGATCTGTTTCATGAGGGAACCCCTCATGAAACAGATCTGTAGAGATGAAGTAGTCTTGTGATTTTTTTCCCACACCTACATATTGCGCTCTACCACGGTATCGAGCACTATTCTCTGGATAATCCAATCAAGACATATTATATATATATATATATATATATATATATATATACATATATATATACATACATATATATATATATATATATACATATACATATATATACATACATACATACGTATACACATACATACATACATACGTATACACATACATACATACATACATACATACGTATACACATACATACATACATACATATATATATATACTTACATATATATATATTTACATACATATATATACATACATATATATATATACATACATATATATATATATATATACATACATACATATGTACACATACATACACATATATACACATACATACACACATATACACGAACATACACACATATACACGAACATACACACATATACACAAACATACACACATATACACGAACATACACACACATATATATACATATATATATACACATATATATATATATATATATATACATATATATACATACATAAATATACATATATGTATACAAATATATATACTGTACATATACAGTATATATATATATAGCTTATAGAGATTATAGCCAGGGCTTGTAATCTCGCTAGAAAGATGTCCAGGCATCGAGTAATTGTCTCTGGCCCCCTGCCTGGGAGAGGCAATGATGAGAGATATAGCAGATTAGTCTCTCTTAACAAGTGGCTGGATAGCTTCTGTAGACAACAGGGATTTACGTTTATTGATAATTGGCCCTCTTTCTGGGGCAAACCTGGCTTGCTGAGGAGAGATGGCCTTCACCCTAACCAGGAAGGCGCTATCCTCTTGTCTCGAAACATAGATTTCGCATTGAGCCACATTTGACTAACTGCACTAGAGCAAGCCCGGTCACAGGCAATTACAGAGCCTGCTAGCCTGGGTATGGAGTCAGTTAAGTTAGAACTAGCCAGCGCCAGGCTGGATAATCCCTGTACACATAGCAATTTTCTTAGAATAATACACAACTCACATAATGGTTTTTCTGCTATGACTATGACTACATCAGAGTTAGACATGCGTTCTACTGAGGTGGCAAATTATGATGCGTTCAGTTTATCGCAGCAACAAGTAGACAATCTGAAAATTCCCGTCATATCAATTCCTAGATATGGTCGTAATTATTTTAAGTGCACTGCGCATAATAAACGCAACATTATTAATATTGCTACTACGGATAATTTGATCAACAACTCCTTAAAACAGCCCACTACCTATAATATGGGCTTTCTAAACACGTTACGTCTCGTCTCGATTACTGTAACGTATTATTTTCGGGTCTCCCCATGTCTTGCATTAAAAGATTACAGTTGGTACAAAATGCGGCTGCTAGACTTTTGACAAGAACAAGAACGTTTGATCACATTACGCCTGTACTGGCTTCCTGTGCACTTAAGATGTGACTTTAAGGTTTTACTACTTACGTATAAAATACTACACGGTCTAGCTCCATCCTATCTTGTCGATTGTATTGTACCATATGAAAGAAGAAATCTGCGTTCAAAAGACTCCGGCTTATTAGTGATTCCTAGAGCCCAAAAAAAGTCTGCGGGCTATAGAGCGTTTTCCGTTCGGGCTCCAGTACTCTGGAATGCCCTCCCGGTAACAGTTTGAGATGCTACCTCTGTAGAAGCATTTAAGTCTCACCTTAAAATTCATCTGTATACTGTAGCCTTTAAATAGACCTCCTTTTTAGACCAGTTGATCTGCCGCTTCTTTTCTTTTTCTCCTATGTCCCCCCCTCCCTTGTGGAGGGGGTCCGGTCCGATGACCATGGATGAAGTACTGGCTGTCCAGAGTCGAGACCCAGGATGGACCGCTCGTCAGGACCCAGGATGCACCGCTCGCCTGTATCGGTTGGGGACATCTCTACGCTGCTGACCTGCCTCCACTTGAGATGGTTTCCTGTGGACGTGACTCTCGCTGCTGTCTTGGATCCGCTTTGAACTGAACTCTCGCGGCTGTGTTGGAGCCACTATGGATTGAACTTTCACAGTATCATGTTAGACCCGCTCGACATCCATTGCTTTCGGTCCCCTAGAGGGGGGTGGGTTGCCCACTACTGAGGTCCTCTCCAAGGTTTCTCATAGTCAGCATTGTCACTGGCGTCCCACTGGATGTGAATTCTCCCTGCCCACTGGGTGTGAGTTTTACTTGCCCTTTTGTGGGTTCTTCCGAGGATGTCGTAGTCGTAATGGTTTGTAAAGTCCTTTGAGACATTTGTGATTTAGGGTTATATAAATAAACATTTATTGATTGATTGATATATATACATATATATACATACATACATATACATATATATATATATATATACATACATATATATACATATATGTATACAAATATATATATCTACAGACACACACATTTGGTCCACTGACAACGAAAATTCAAAAAATCTTGTTGTTCATGAGCCGCATGTTGTTTACAATCGATTCAGATGATATGAAACAATGTGTTATCACAAATATTATTAACACATTACCCTTTGCCTTAAATCGGGCTGATTACAAAAATAAGTACTAACCAAACAATGCATAGGAAGGGACTCATAAGTAATTGAGGAAAATACGTTAACATACAATTATGTAGAGCTAAAGTAAATTAACTAAATTACAGCCAATATAATTAAAGTGTAAACGAAAATATGTTTGCCCTTAAGACATGCTCTATGACTTTATCCATCCATCCATTTCCTACCGCTTATTCCCTTTCGGGGTTGCGGGGGGCGCTGGCGCCTATCTCAGCTATGACTTTATCTCCAGACAAATTCTGTTTTTTTATATTGCCATTACTGCCACAAATGGTGGAAAAGTGTATTACAACTTAGTACCGCTACGGCCCATGCACCACAGATGAGAAACAGATATGTTTGTCAGCCCTCTATGGAGTTTTAGTGTGATTTATTTATTTATTTATTTTTTATGGTTTGTTCAGGTGCTATTTTCTGTGTCAGCTGAATGTTGGTGTTTTTTTGCCGTACTTGTAATTGCGACTCTCTGGGTTGTGCTATTAATGGTGACCTGTAATATTTGTGTTGCATTCAAGTGTTGCTTTCTGGTCCGTGAAAGATGATAGCTGGCTGTGCTGCGTTGTTAAGGCCGATCTCTGGCCTGTGCTAGTGTATTGTCGACTGCAGAGTATACGAGGCGTTCAAGTGTTACTTTATAGTGTGTGTTATTTCATTACTGTGTCCGTTTCAGGGGCTATATGGTGTGTTCAAGTGCTACTTCTAGCCTGGACCAGTCATATAATGCGGTAGTCTTTATGGTGCATTCATTTTCTGGTTCCTAGCTTGTGCAATTTACTTTTTAGTTATAGATTCTACCTTGCTAGTGTATTATTTGTGTTAGTTGTCTTGCTTGTTGCAAGTTTTTATATTTAGTGTGATGATGTACTAGTAGTTGATTACCATAGTTTTACCTTAGTATTTCTATCCTGTACTTGACTGTCAATTTGACTGTAAATGTGTATTGCATTTAGGTTAGGGTTCTCTGCATACAGTAGTTAAGTATATATGCGGCCTGTGCACCAGGGGTGGATATAAGTTAGAGTTATTGTGTCGATTTTGAATCCCTCGACTCAAAAGACTAACTGCAATCATAACAATAACAGCACCGCAAACAGATACTACTATGGGGGAATAACAACAACTATGTTAACCCTAAATACGTAACTGTAGCAACTTTTTACAAAACAACTGCTGCAAAGCATGCTGGTTAATGGAAATCACTCCTATATTGTAAACAAAAAGTCAGTAGATTTTACGGTAAAATACCCATGGCTGAATACCTACAATTTTACAATAAAAAGAAAAGTTGTATAGTTCTTTCATTTACAGTAATGCCCTGTAAAAAGAGCAATAGTGAATTTTTGGGTTGAAAACTGGCACCTCCTTCTCCAGAATTTTACAGTAAAATAACAATGGTACCGTTTTTGCAATTTTGTGTCAAAGACTATGCAAATGCTTTTACCGTAAAGTCTAGAAATATATTTTTATAGTGTAACGATGGGAGTGGCGCCAGTTCCTAGCATACTTTTCAGCACATTTTATGTAAATAGTCACTCAAAGTTTAAGTGTTTAAGGAGTTGTTGTTTATTATTCTCCCCTAGTAGTAGTGGTAGTAGTAGTAGTAGCCATGGGTGTGTTCGCTACCTGTTGCCTGTGAAGTTGCTGCATGATAGATTATGTTTAGGCTGCAGGCCAAAGTGGCCCCAAATCTAATTTTTTATCAAAATCGTATTTTTTTTCCAGCTGACTGTTTACACTGCAAGTAAAATGTGATTTTTATCAGACTAAGGTGTAAACGCGCACAGTCCCTAATGTGGCATCGACATGCATGCACAGTTCGACAAAGTGAAAACACAAGAAGTTGACTGTATTCCGTAAATGAACAAGGAAGTCTATACTACTAATACAAGATAAATGATCTCGCCACACCTTAACAATTAGCGATTTTTAACATTGAAATAAATTATAGTAATATAAGGTAGAATGGATCTATATCTGGGGTGTCTTTCTCATTTTAGATCGGGGGCCACATGGAGAAAAACGTATCGCGGGGTACAGTTTGAACACCACTGTTCTGTCACTTTCTTTTTGTGTTGTATAGAATAGGACTTGCCTAATCGGCACATGAAGCAGTCTCTTCCACTGTATTATCTCTTTAAGTCATACTTTCCAACCCTCCGGAATTTTCCGGGAGACTCCCGAATTTCAGTGTGTCTCCCAAAAATCTCCGAATTTCTCCCGATTTCCAGCCGGACCTGAGAGAGGACAGCCTGTCGTCACGTCCACTTTACCTCCATATAAATAGCGTGCTGGCCCAGTCACGTTATAACATCTACGGCTTTTGGAGAGAGCACAATTGCACACACAACAAGAAAGAAACTATTATATATGTCCCCGTTATCCATAGGTTTATCTATAACCCATAAAGTAGGCAGGCTCGGAGCTATTTCTCAGTGTGTGTTTATTCCAGCCGGCACTTTAATACACTGACACACAACATCCGGAATCTCATCATGCATTGCTTCATAACTAAGGCAAGTAGTAATGTCCAAAAAAAGATAGTGACAGAGAACAGAACGAGGATGGACAATTCAACCTCAAACTCACTCCTTTCCTGCAAATTAAATGTCACAGATGCTGCCCATACCTATGCTCCTTCAAAGGCTTGGCTACTGGCTGCAAAGCATTGCACTTTGAACTAACCTACTCAGTGGCCTCGTGGTTAGAGTGTCCGCCCTGAGATCTGTAGGTTGTGAGTTTTTTTTTATAGTCATACTAAAAACTATAAAAAAAAATGGGACTCATTGCCTCCCTGCTTGACACTCAGCATCAAGGGTCGGAATTGGGGGTTAAATCACCATACTGTAAATGATTCCCGGGCGCGGCACCGCTGCTGCCCACTGCTCCCCTCACTTCCCAGGGGGTGATCAAGGGGATGGGTCAAATGCAGAAGACAAATTTCACCACAGTTAGTGTGTGTGCGACAATCATTGGTAGTTTAACGAGTGTTATGTGTGTGTATTTGTGTAAATAAATGAACATTGAATTGAAAGTATGTATTTCCCATATATATATATATATATATATATATATATATATATATATATATATATATATATATATACATACATTTTTCTACCGTTTTTCCCTTTGGGGTGGCGGGGGGCGCTGGTGCCTATCTCAGCTACAATCGGGCGGAAGGCGGTGTACATCCTGGACAGGTCACCACCTTATCGCAGGGTCAACACAGATAGATAGACAACATTCACACTCACATTCACACTAGGGCCAATTTAGTGTTGCCAATCAACCTATCCCCAGGTGCATGTTTTTGGAAGTGGGAGGAAGCCGTAGTACCCGGAGGGAACCCACGCATTCACGGGGAGAACATGCAAACTCCACACAGAAAGATCCCGAGCCCGGGATTGAACTCTGACTACTCAGGACCTTCGTATTGTGAGGTGTGTGTGTATATATATATATATATATATATAGGGGAGTCTGGGCTTCCCTAATTAGGCTGCTGCCCACGCGACCCGACTTCGGATAAGCAGAAGAAGATGGATGGATGGATGGATGGATATATATATATATATATATATATATATATATATATATATATATATATATATATATATATATGAAATAATTGCAGTTCACTGAGTTCTAGCTATAAATATACTCCTCCCCTCTTGACCCCGCCCACCCCAACCCCGCCCACCTCAAACCTCCACACACCCCCATCTCCCGAATTCGGAGGGCTCAAGGTTGGCAAGTATACTTTAAGTCTGAGGACATCTGCAGTTTTTCTCCATAATTACAAAATGCCTATACTTACATGAAAGAAGGGAAACATGAAAATGTGTGGTTGAGAAAAACAACTTCAAATCAGTACACACACTCACAATTTGCACACTTACAGATCCTGCTGTTGTGTTTGTGTGTCCCTGGCTGCTATTAATGTGGTCTGACAGTCTCCCGCCGCGGCCGATACGTGACATGATGCACAGTGACCGCTCTTGTCTGTCAATGACACTTTCTAAATTCATGTGTGTGCTACTTTCGGTTTTGCCCTCATTTCTTCGATTATTAGCGGCGTTTCTTTTTCTGATTGATCCCAGTCATACATTAGACAGTGATTATCCTCTTTCAGCTATATTATCTAAGTCAGTGTTTTTCACTGTGTAGTGTGAGATATCGTCTGGTGTGCCGTGGAGAATTATGTAATCTCACCTAGTTGGGTTAAAAATATTTTTACAATTACGGTCTGTGCTGTCAAGAGCTCGACAGAATAACTGTGTAATACTCTTCCATATCAGTAGGGGGAAGCAGGTAGCTAATTGCTTTGTAGATGTCGGGAACATGGTTTGTCATGATCACAATATGAAGACAACAGCGGGAGGCAGCGTGCAGTTAAAAAGGTATCTATAGCTCAAACTAAAAATAAACAAAAGGGCATTGAAGCTTAGGGATGGTTAGGCAAAACCAAACTAAAACTGAGCTGGCTGAAAAGTAAACAAAAACAGAATGCTGGACGACAGCAAAGACTTACAGCGTGTGGAGCAGACGGCGTCCACAAAGTACATCCGTACATGACAATCAACGCCAAAATAGGAGCGCGACACAAGAACTAAAACACTACACACAGAAAAACACCAAAAAACTCTAAATATATCACAGCGTGATGTGACAGGTCGTGACAGTACACCTACTTTGAGACAAGAGCTATAGTGACGCATGCTTGGTTGTGGTTTAAATTCATATCCAACAATTGCGAGAACAACTTTTTATTGTCAATATCGGCTGCTGAGTTTCATTGTTTGTTTTCAACTGGTGGTAAGCCTCGGGATTTTTTCAATGAAAAAAAATGTTCCTTGGCTCAGAAAAGGTTGAAAAACTCTGATCTAAATCATATCAAATAGTCTATCGTAAATCATTTTGCATACAACGCAGCATTGTTTTAGTTATAAAGAACTAATGTCCCCTGCAGTGGACACTAGTGTTCTGCATACACAGCATATTATTGTCACGAAATGTGTTAAATACGTAGACTGAAAAAAATAAAAAGTCCATTGCAGAGGACGCTGGCTGGCAGGAGGATATGTAATAAATAGCGTTGGTTACATCACTACATTTTAGAACCAAGCTATGTAAAGAACAACATGTACAACAATACATATTTGTTTTACATGTTCCGTAATATTAATTTTTTTACATTTTCATATATTATAATTATAGCAGCACATATTTATATGCGTTAGATGCAGGGGTGTCAAACTCACTTTAGCTCAGGGGCCACATGGAGGAAAATCTGTGCACTATTACAATCATGGCATAAAACTAAAAAAATAGACAATTTCAGATTGTTTTCTTACTTGGGCCAAAAATAAAACACAGTCTGAAGATATTAAAATTAAAATATAGAGTTTAGATCCATGAAGGAAAGAAGAAAGTTAATGAATGTTTATAACTGAATACATTTACTTAGCATAAAAATGTGTTTTCCTTTGTATTATTTTTCTTTATGAATAAGTAACGTTTATTCCAAAACACAATATAGAATGTGAGCTATAACAGGATAATTAATACATTTATCATTTGTTTTCAAAACAGTCCAAAAAAGTCAGACCCCAAAAATGTACTGTGGTACTCTATTTTTATGACTTGATGGGGTCCCTGGGACCCCATTTTGAAACATTCCTAGCGCCAACACTGATGGAGTATTGGTGCGTACAAAACAGCCTGCGGGCCGGTTCTAATACTAATCAAATATCACCCAATATCTTTGATACAAAGGCATTAGAATAATCATCAGAAGTGATTAATGTCCAAATTTGTAATTGTTTCCCCTCATAGGGAAAATGATTATCATTAAGTCAATATTTTTAATACAAAATTGAGTATTTAGATTGTAATCAATTGTGTGGACCAATCGTTCTCAAACTTTTTTTTTTTTTTTTACCAAGTACCACATCAGACAAAACTTGGCTCTCCAAGTACCACCATTATGAGCAACATTAAAAATAGAGTAGCGTAGTAGGCCTAAGTATTCTTTAAAAACAAGGCAGAGGTTTTATTTCACAAGTATAATGAATAGGTTTGGCCACTGTAACAGTACACACAGTTTTAACAGTAACACTGTGTTCGAATATTTAATAAAGTGATTCTTTGGCATACCACTAGATGGAGACTGTGTACCACGAATGCGGGGGTCAGCAACCAGCGGCTCTTTAGCGTCGCCCTAGTGGCTCCCTGGACCTCTTTCAGAGATGTGTGAAAATGCAAAAAGAAAAAAATATATATTTTTTGTTTTAATAGGAGGACAAACATGACACAAACCTACCTAATTGTTAGAAATCTCACTGTTTATGTTATACATGCTTCACTGATGAGTGATTGCCAGGCACCGTTTTGTCCTACTAATTTCAGTGATCATTGAACTCATCGTAGTTTGTTTACATGTACAACTTTTGCCCGACCCTGCCACACAAAGACGTGTTTAATGCTACTCCTTTGTTTCATTTTGTCCACCAAACGTTGTATGCTGTGCGTGAATGCACAAAGGTGAGCTTTGTTGATGTTATTGACTTGTTGGAGTGCTAATCAGCATATTTGGTCAATCCATGACTACAAGCTGATCGATACTAACATGCTATTTAGGCTACCTCTATGTACATATGGCATTATTATGCCTCGTTATTTCCACAGCGTATTTAATTTAATTCTGCATGTCTCATGACACATTATCTATATGTAATATCGTCTGCATTTATCATAGTTGTTTATGTGCCATGCTGTTCCAGACCACAGCAAACATTACCCAGCTTGCAAAGATTGTAATAAATCCATTAGAAGAAGACAGCCTGCCGTTTCATTAAAGTTGGACACACACATCTATACCTTTGGCCATTCTGAGCCAGTAAATTCCAGAAGTTATCTCATCCTCTGAGAAGCCTCCATTTAATAATGATTTCCAATGCTGCAAAAATGTGTAGAATACAAATTAAAATACAACATTTCTGTCAACGAAGATTTGCATCATCCTTTGATAGTAGGCTAATATAGACACTTACATCATGTGTTGCCTTCATTATAACACCTATATAAGGATTTTAATTGTTTGCGGCTCCAGACAGATTTTTTTGTTGGTATTTTTGGGCCAATATGGCTCTTTCAACATTTTGGGTTGCCGACCCCTGCACCAGTGGTACATGCCCCCACAGTTTGAGAATCACTGTGTCAGAAGAAAAAGAGTCATCTCCTAACGAGTAAACTCACCACAAAGTGGTTGATTATGTCAAAATGATGAAGCACTCGTACACAACTCAGCACATGACAAGACACACTGCACCTTTCTTTGAAGAAGCGTCGGAAGCCGAAGGCGATCAGCTTGAGGATGGATTCCAGCACAAAAGTGGAGGTGAAGAAGTAATTGCAGTACTTCAGGGCCAGATCTAGAGACTGGGAGAAGGTAAAGTCAAGAGGCATGAACGTGTTGTCAGCGAGTGTGCAGCTGGGTGAAGTATCGGCGGCACCGATTAAGGGGGGGAGAAAAAAAAAATACTGGAATTTTCCTCAATGTTTGGAGAGCAAAAACCAAGTAAGCCAGAGGCAAGAACACAGCATCTTCTATTCATTACAATAAAAAAAATTCACACATTTGGTCTAGAAATACAAGAAACCACACGGTGCCATAGTGTAGCCCACATTTATTAAATATATATATATATATATATATATATATATATATATATATATATATATATATATATATACATATATATATATATATATATATATATACATATATATACTGTACATATACATATACATAAATATATATATACTGTACATATATATAAATATATATATATATATACATATATGTATATATACACAAATACATACACTTATATTTATATATTGTATATACATACATATATATCTATACATACATGTATACATACATGCATACATACATACACATTATATATATATATATATATATAATATATATATATATACACACACACACACACACATATATATATATATATATATATATATATATATATATATATGTATATATACATACATACATACACACACATACATACATACACATTATTTATATATATATATATATATATATATATATATATATATATATATATATATATATATATATATGTATATATATATATTTTTTTTTTCCATTTTCATTTTCTACCGCTTGTTACTCTCTGTGTCTTCTAGCCGCTCAGGCAAAAATGCAGTTTCCCATCGATAACATGACATCATATATATATATATATATATATATATATATATATATATATATATATATTTCAAGCGCAATGATGTCATGTTATCGGTGGGAAAATGCATTTTTGGACAAAATGTTTTGCCTGAGCGGCTAGGAGACACAGAGAGTAACAAGTGGTAGAAAATAAAAATGGAAAATATATGTATATATAGGAGACTTTGTTTGCTTACTTACTAGTAAAAGACAAGTTGTCTAGTATGTTCACAATTTTATTTAAGGACAAAATTGTTCTTCAATTGAAATAAAAAAAAATATTTTTAATGTACCGTAACACTTTTTGTTGAAATAAAGCCAATAATGCCATTTTTTTTCTTTGTCCCTCTTATTTAGAAAAAGTACCGAAAAATATCGAAATACATTTACGTACTGGTACGAACATATAGGTATCGGGACAACACTACTACGTTTGTACGTAACACGTGCACGCGCATTAGGTTTGGGTGTTCTTAGCTAATAATAGTTTGACACAACTACATTCTCATTGTCAGAATGTACACAAGAATGTTTTAAAAACATTGTTAAGGCGAAGTTGCATGTTAATGTGTGAATCGTTTCCCCGAGATACTAATGGAACTGCATTGTAGGAAAATTATTTATTTTCAATAAATCAGGTAAAACACAAAAATAAAGAAAAGCCTGCCGATTTGCACGGGAAGCTAAGGAAAAAGCTAACGGGAAATCTTAGCCTAGAATCAGGACTCAAAGAGTATAACCACGTAACTCTTTGCATAGCGCAAACAAGACAGCCAGACTGAGTGTGGCGAAAAGCAGGAATAAATAGCTCTCTGATTAGTGCCCAGGAGCAGGTGAGCGTCCCGAACACAATTGGAGGCAGGTGAAAATTAATCAACACCCATGGCAACCAAGAAAACACAAACCCAGGGGTGCTGAAACAGAACTAAGGTAGTCTTCAACTAAACAAAGCATGATCCGGTTAAACGGATCATGACACATATATACTCAAATGCACATCTTTTATTTGTTCAAAACTGTCAGAACATGGACTTGGATTTGTATTGCTTCTTCCATGCAAAGGATGATTGGCATGAGCCAGACGTTAATGTAAGTACATGTTTGATTTATTTAAACACTATAATACAAAAACGAGAAAACAAAAGGCGCGCACAAGGGCGGATAACAAACTAGACTATACTCAAACAAAAACAGCACTATGGCATGACTGTATACAAAGGAACACAAACACGCTAGCTGGGGCATAAAACAAACCAAGGACTTGCACTGAGGCATAAATACAAAAAAAAAAGTACGTGGCGTGGTCAAAACAACAAACAACGTGGTAAGGGATGAAGTTCGGCAAGGTAAGGTAGGTAGGATAGTAGGTATAGAAGGTAGGGTAAAGTTGCCTGGACGAGGACAGAAACAGAACGGTTTAAATAATGACTATGATGATGATTACTAACAGGTGTGAGGCTGAGGACAGGGGCGTGACTTGAGACCAGGTGGAAACTAATGAGTAACTATGGGAACAAAACAAACCAGGAATTGCAAAACGCAAGAACTGAATGTCCAAAAAAGAAAAAAAAAAAGTTACTAAAGTTGCTAAAAGTTATATTAAAGTTCTGTCAGGTAGTGTTTGGAAGTAACATTTGTGACAGAGAACACCAATCGGAGTTTCTTACTCATCTTTGCACGTGCAGTCAAAATAAATTGTGCGATTATTCTGCGTTTGTACGTGATTATGATTATTGCAATAATGTTTTGTGATTAATTGCATGTCTTAACGTGTTACATTTGGCAGCCCTAAGAAAAAAAAACATCAGTGTAAAAAATTATTATTTTTTTAACTCTCAAAAAATTATCCTGACTCTCGTCAGGTAATTGTAGTTGGCTGAGCTCCACACAAAGGTCTGGGCTCGAAGGCATTGCCAACTCCTTCCAGATAGCAAAAAATAATGAACCGATCAGGATCGCCGGGCGGGTTTTCATAGATGTGGATTTCGCAGCGTCGCTCTCATCAGCGTCACGGGTGAGTGGTTGAAGTAGTGTTTAGTGGTTTATCCAATCAATTACAATTATTATAATTTTTTTTTATTACAAGGCTCCACCTTCTGAAATACATCTCCTATCGAGAACCCCCAGATCCTTGTGTGGAGCTCAGCAAACTACAAGGATCTGGCGAGAGTCAGGTTAACAAAAAATACCATACAGGCTTTATTAATAAAGCCCTTTTAAAAATGCTTAAATATTATACAGAAAAAACATGTATTTTTGGGGGGGACGAAATAGTACTAAAATAATTACATGCAGATGTTTTTAATTATTAAAATAATAAATTCTGCTGGATCTACTCTTTATTTTATGCTGCCCTTTTTTTTCTGCAGCTGTTACATATACTGTAATATTGTACATCGTAATTGGGATTCGTTATATATTGCATATATTACATATTGATACAATATATCAGTATATATTATATACTGCATATATAGAATATGTAAATCTTACATATGTTATAATTTTTATTGCTTCTAGTGTTGTCCCGATACCAATATTTTACTACCAGTCCCAAAATGTATTTCAATACTTTTCTATATTTTTCTAAATGAAGGGACCACAAAAAATTGCATTATTGGCTTTAACAAAAATTTTGTTATCAATCTGATACCAAGTCGTTACAGGATCATACATTTGTCATATGTAAATACCTCATGTGTCCAGGGGCATATTTCCTGAGTTTATAAACATAATATAAGATAAAAGAAAACGAAAGAGGATTTTGTGATGCCAAAAAATATCGAAGTAATCATAGTAGCATCGACTAGATACACTCCTGTACTTGGTATCATTACAGTGGATGTTAGGTGTGGATCCACCAATGGCGTTTGTTTACGTTTTGACGCCGGTGAGCTACGGTGTGTAGTGAAGCATGTTTAGCTATTCCTCGTCCTGCAGGGATGATACTTGTAAGAAACGTACTTTATTTGTCAGCATGGAGGCGACGATTAGTGGACGGACGTTAGCAGCTAACTAGTTAGCCATGTCTTAAAGCAGCTCTTCTTAAGGGCGTATCATTGTTAGAACTTCACCTTTATTGTTAGTTTTTAAGCCAAAATGCGTCCGTTCTCCTTTTTCTGTCTACACACTGTCTGCTTGTAAGTACTCTGCGATTGTGCACTGCCGAATATGCTCCTCTGCTCGAAAAAAACAGCAATGACACGACGTGACAAGGACAGGGGTATGGGGACCGGTATTTTTCAGAGGCGGTATCGTACCGAATATGATTCATTAGATGGCTATACAGAACGAAATTATAAGTGAATTATATTTGTGAAGTGAATTATATTTATATAGCGCTATTTCTCAAGTGACTCAAAGCGCTTTACATAGTGAAACCCAATATCTAAGTTACATTCAAACCAGTGTGGGTGGCACTGGGAGCAGGTGGGTAAAGTGTCTTGCCCAATGACACAACGGCAGTGACTAGGATGGCGGAAGCGGGAATCGAACCTGCAACCCTCAAATTGTTGGCACGGCCACTCCACCAACCGAGCTAAACCGCCCCTAAGACCGGTATACCGTACAACCCTAGTTCATAGTTTTGAAAACCCCGAAATTAAGTTAAAATAACACCCCTATAACCCCAAAAATGGATTGCTCTTCATACAAATAACTCCAAATTTTAACCCAACCCTCGCAACCCATAAATTGGGTTATCAAAATAACCCAGCATTTTTTTTTTAGTGTGTATGTAAAATAATAGGTTGAATATGGGCTTCTGAAAAAATAAAAGGCTTCCAAATGTCAGCCGCCAAAATCCAACCAAGACCTGTGATATTCATCTGATTTTGGGTCAGTTGGAGTCAGTTCGCCCGCCAGTCCGTTAAAGGTCGACGAGGTACGTTATCTGAGTTATTATCACTTCTCTTCAATGCTTTCTCTGCAAAAAATATGAGCTCTTCGCTAATGATTGGACATACACTGCATCAAATCAGGGGTGCAATCACAGCTCATTGTGTTGGCTCCGCCGGCCTTTGCGCCACGTCCTCAATGCAACTTCCCGCCAGTCCACGAACGCCAAACGACCGCGGTGCAATAGTTTGCGTTAACTTGTTTCACTCAAACTTCACAAGAACACCTCCTGCTACAAAAAAATGGAGACAGAGACTTACGTGAGGTTGATTGTAGTGCTCCAGGGACATGGTGATGACGTTGATGCAGATGATGAAGGTGATGATGAGATCCAGGTAGTGGTTGGTGCATAGTGTGTGGATCATCAGGCGTACATTGCTGTAGCTGGCATAGTAGGGAAGCTTCTGGGCTTCTGTTGGTACAAAGATGCATCATATCAAAGCTGTTCAACACGTAATATTAATTAATGATGCCTTTACAGATGTGTAAGTTACCCATGCCTTGGGCACTAATACACCCCCATACCATCACAGATGCTGGTTTTGGACTTTGCGCCGATAACAATCCGGATGGTTCTTTTCCTCTTTGGTCTGGAGGACACTACGCTCACAGTTCCCAAAAATAATTTGAAATGTGGACTCGTCACACCACACAATGCTTTTCCACTTTGCATTAGTCCATCTTAGATGAGCTTGGGCCCAGCGCAGCCGCCGGAGTTTGTGTGTTGTTGATAAATGGCTTTCGCTTTCCATGGTAAAGTTTTAACTTGCACTTACAGATGTAGCAACACACTGTAGTTACTGACAGTGGTTTTCTGAAGTGTTTCTGAGCCCATGTGGTGATATCCTTTACAGACTGATGTCAGTTTTTGATGCAGTACTGCCTAAGGGATCAAAGGTCATGGGCATTAAATGTTGGTTTTCAGTCTTGCTGCTTACGTGTTTTTTCCAGATTCTCTGAACCTTTTGACAATATTACGGACCGTAGGTGGAGAAATCCCTACATTTCTTGCAATCACTGGTTGAGAAATGTTGTTCTTCAACAATTTACTCACGCATTCGTCCACAAAGTGGTGACCCTCGCCCCATCCATTTCACGGAAGCTGCTTTAATACCCAATCATGGCACCCACCTGTTCCCAATTAGCCTGTTCACCTGTGGGATGTTCCAAGTAAGTGTTTGATGAGCATTCCTCAACTTCCTCAGTCTTTTTTGCCACTGGTGCCAGCTTTTTTGAAACATGTTGCAAGCACCAAATTCCAAATGAGCTAATATTTGCAAAAACTAACAACGTTTTCCAGTTTGAACGTTAAGTATCTTGTCTTTGCAGTCTATTCAATTGGAAAACAGGATTTGCAAATCATTGTATTCTGTTTTTATTTACCACTTACACAACGTGCCAACTTCACTGGTTTTGGGTTTTGTATGTTTTATATCACTGTTTTGTATGTTTTATATCACTGTTTTGTATGTTTTATATCACTGTTTTGTATGTTTTATATCACTGTTTTTCAACCACTGTGCCGCAGCACAGTGGTCCTCTCTGAGCTGCCACCTTACCGTGGTAGAGGAGTTTGCGTGTCCCAATGATCCTAGGAGCTATGTTGTCCGGGGGCTTTATGCCCCCTGGTAGGGTCTCCCAAGGCAAACTGGTCCTAGGTGAGGGACCAGACAAAGAGCAGCTCGAAAACCTCTATGAAAAGTAAAAACAAAGGACCCAAATTTCCCTCGCCCGGACGCGGGTCACCGGGGCCCCCCTCTGGAGCCACGCCCGGAGGTGGGGCACGATGGCGAGCGCCTGGTGGCCGGGCCTGTACCCATGGGGCCCGGCCGGGCACAGCCCGAAGAGGCAACGTGGGTCCCCCCTCCAATGGGCTCACCACCCATAGCAGGGGCCATAGAGGTCGGGTGCAATGTGAGCTGGGTGGCAGCCGAAGGCAGGGCACTTGGCGGTCCGATCCTCGGCTACATAAGCTCGCTCTTGGGACGTGGAACGTCACCTCACTGGGGGGAAAGGAGCCTGAGCTAGTGCGCGAAGTAGAGAAATTCCGGCTGGATGTAGTCGGACTCACTTCGACGCACAGCAAGGGCTCTGGAACCACTTCTCTTGAAAGGGGCTGGACTCTCTTTCACTCTGGCGTGGCCGGCAGTGAGAGGCGACGGGCTGGGGTGGCAATTCTGGTTGCCCCCCGGCTTAAAGCCTGCACGTTGGAGTTCAACCCAGTGGACGAAAGGGTAGCCTCCCTCTGCCTTCGGGTGGGGGGACGGGTCCTGACTGTTGTTTGTGCTTACGCACCAAACAACAGTTCAGAGTACCCACCCTTTTTGGGTACACTCGAGGGAGTACTCGAGAGTGTTCCCCCGGGTGATTCCCTTGTCCTACTGGGGGACTTCAACGCTCATGTTGGTAACGACAGTGAAACCTGGAGAGGCGTGATTGGGAAGAATGGTCGCCCGGATCTGAACCCGAGTGGTGTTTTGTTATTGGACTTCTGTGCTCGTCACAGTTTGTCCATTACAAACACCATGTTCAAACATAAGGGTGTCCATATGTGCACTTGGCACCAGGACACCCTAGGCCGCAGTTCCATGATCGACTTTGTAGTTGTGTCATCGGATTTGCGGCCTCATGTTTTGGACACTCGGGTGAAGAGAGGGGTGGAGCTTTCTACCGATCACCACCTGGTGGTGAGTTGGCTGCGATGGTGGGGGAGGATGCCGGACAGACCTGGCAGGCCCAAACGCATTGTGAGGGTTTGCTGGGAACGTCTGGCAGAGTCTCCTGTCAGACAAAGTTTCAATTCCCACCTCCGGAAGAACTTTGAACATGTCACGAGGGAGGTGCTGGACATTGAGTCCGAGTGGACCATGTTCCGCACCTCTATTGTCGAGGCGGCTGATCGGAGCTGTGGCCGCAAGGTAGTTGGTGCTTGTCGTGGCGGTAATCCTAGAACCCGCTGGTGGACACCAGCGGTGAGGGATGCCGTCAAGCTGAAGAAGGAGTCCTACCGGGTTCTTTTGGCTCATAGGACTCCAGAGGCAGTGGACAGGTACCGACAGGCCAAGCGGTGTGCAGCTTCAGCGGTCACAGAGGCAAAAACTCGGACATGGGAAGAGTTTGGGGAAGCCATGGAAAATGACTTCCGGATGGCTTCGAAGCGATTCTGGACCACCATCCGTCGCCTCAGGAAGGGGAAGCAGTGCACTGTCAACACCGTGTATGGTGCGGATGGTGTTCTGCTGACCTCAACTGCGGATGTTGTGGATAGGTGGAAGGAATACTTCGAAGACCTCCTCAATCCCACCAACACGTCTTCCTATGAGGAAGCAGTGCCTGGGGAATCTGTGGTGGACTCTCCTATTTCTGGGGCTGAGGTTGCTGAGGTAGTTAAAAAGCTCCTCGGTGGCAAGGCCCCAGGGGTGGATGAGATCCGCCCGGAGTTCCTTAAGGGTCTGGATGCTGTGGGGCTGTCTTGGTTGACAAGACTCTGCAGCATTGCGTGGACATCGGGGGCGGTACCTCTGGATTGGCAGACCGGGGTGGTGGTCCCTCTCTTTAAGAAGGGGGACCGGAGGGTGTGTTCTAACTATCGTGGGATCACACTCCTCAGCCTTCCCGGTAAGGTTTATTCAGGTGTACTGGAGAGGAGGCTACGCCGGATAGTTGAACCTCGGATTCAGGAGGAACAGTGTGGTTTTCGTCCTGGTCGTGGAACTGTGGACCAGCTCTATACTCTCGGCAGGGTTCTTGAGGGTGCATGGGAGTTTGCCCAACCAGTCTACATGTGCTTTGTGGACTTGGAGAAGGCATTCGACCGTGTTCCTCGGGAAGTCCTGTGGGGAGTGCTCAGAGAGTATGGGGTATCGGACTGTCTTATTATGGCAGTCCGATCCCTGTACGATCAGTGTCAGAGCTTGGTCCGCATTGCTGGCAGTAAGTCGGACACGTTTCCAGTGAGGGTTGGACTCCGCCAAGGTTGCCCTTTGTCACCGATTCTGTTCATAACTTTTATGGACAGAATTTCTAGGCGCAGTCAAGGCATTGAGGGGTTCCGGTTTGGTGGCCTCGGGATTAGGTCTCTGCTTTTTGCAGACGATGTGGTCCTGTTGGCTTCATCTGGCCGGGATCTTCAGCTCTCACTGGATCGGTTCGCAGGCGAGTGTGAAGCGGCCGGAATGAGAATCAGCACCTCCAAATCCGAGTCCATGGTTCTCTCCCGGAAAAGGGTGGAGTGCCATCTCCGGGTTGGGAAGGAGACCCTGCCCCAAGTGGAGGAGTTCAAGTACATAGGAGTCTTGTTCACGAGTGGGGGAAGAGTGGATCGTGAGATCGACAGGCGGATCGGTGCGGCGTCTTCAGTAATGCGGACGTTGTACCGATCTGTTGTGGTGAAGAAGGAGCTGAGCCGGAAGGCAAAGCTCTCAATTTACCGGTCGATCTACGTTCCCATCCTCACCTATGGTCATGAGCTTTGGGTCATGACCGAAAGGATAAGATCACGGGTACAAGCGGCCGAAATGAGTTGCCTCCGCCGTGTGGCGGGGCTCTCCCTTAGAGATAGGGTGAGAAGCTCTGTCATCCGGGAGGAACTCAAAGTAAAGCCGCTGCTCCTCCACATCGAGAGGAGCCAGATGAGGTGGTTCGGGCATCTGGTCAGGATGCCACCCGAACGCCTCCCGAGGGAGGTGTTTAGGGCACGTCCAACCGGTAGGAGGCCTCGGGGAAGACCCAGGACACGTTGGGAAGACTATGTCTCCCGGCTGGCCTGGGAACGCCTCGGGATCCCCCGGGAAGAGCTAGACGAAGTGGCTGGGGAGAGGGAAGTCTGGGCTTCCCTGCTTAGGCTGCTGCCCCCGCGACCCGACCTCGGATAAGCGGAAGAAGATGGATGGATGGATGGTGCCGCAGCACACTGGTGTGCCGTGAGATACAGTCTGGTGTTCCGTGGGAAAATATGTAATTTCAACTATTTGGGTAAAAAATATACTCTTCCATATTAGTGGGTGGCAGCAGGTAGCAAATTGCTTTTTAGAGGTCGGAAACATGGTTTGTTGTGATCACAATATGCGGGAGGCAGTGTGCAGGTAAAAAGGTATCTAACGCTTAAACCAAAAAAAAAACAAAAGGCTAGTGCCGCTGCTAAAAGGCATTGAAGCTTAGGGATGGCTATACAGAACGAAATTATAAGTGAATTATATTTGTGAAGTGAATTATATTTATATAGCGCTTTTCTCAAGTGACTCAAAGCGCTTTACATAGTGAAACCCAATATCTAAGTTACATTTAAACCAGTGTGGGTGGCACTGGGAGCAGGTGGGTAAAGTGTCTTGCCCAAGGACACAACGGCAGTAACTAGGATGGCACAAGCGGGAATCGAACCTGCAACCCTCATGTTGCTGACACGGCCACTCTATCAACCGAGCTATGCCGCCCCGGAACTGGGCGGCATAGTAAACAAAAACAGAATGCTGGACGACAGCAAAGACTTACAGCGTGTGGAGCAGACGGCGTCCACAAAGTCCGTCGTCCGTACATGACAATCAACAATGTCCCCAGAAAAAAGGATAGCAGCCGCACAATTTAAATAGTCTGGATTGCAAAGCAGGTGCGGGGGAATAGCGTTCTAGGAAACATGATCCACGGTTGGTTGTGGTTTGAAATCACATCCAGTGAGAACGACTTTTTATCGTCAAAATCGGCTGCTAAGTTTATTTTTTTTACGTTTTCTGCTGGCGGTGTTCCGCGGGATTTTTTTCAACGAAAAAAATGTGCCCTGAGTCAGAAAAGGTTGAAAAACACTGTGTTATATATTCAGTCGTCGTCTTATTTTATCATGTTGTAGTGATGGTTAAAGATATTCTCCAAGCAGGACTTCCTTGCTGGGTCAAGGGCGAACGCAGCTAACAACAACAAGCGGCAAAGCAGGTTCCTGTATCTTCACCGCTGAAATCAAGTTGATTAACTTTCTACAGCCTAACTTTTCAATGCACTTCATTTTCAACTCCTGCCTCATCCATAATACATCCCCACGTCGGTGAGACTTTGATGACATTTTAAAAGGTAACAGCAGGATGTATAATCGGGGCTGGTGCAGCACTTCAGGCTAAGACTGATATGTAAGACTGATATAAATGCTCAACAGCTGTCCAGGGAGAGGGGAGATTAACTCATGGGGATGGGTCAAATGCAGAGGGTAATTTCACCACACCTAGTGTGTGTGTGACTATCATTGGGACTTAAAAGGCCTACTGAAATGAGATTTTCTTATTTTGACGGGGATAGCAGGTCCATTCTATGTGTCATACTTGATCATTTGGCGATATTGCCATATTTTTGCTGAAAGGGTTTAGTAGAGAACATCGACGATAAAGTTCGCAACTTTTGGCCGCTAATAAAAAAGCCTTGCCTGTACCGGAAGTAGCAGATGATGACGTCCCCGGTGTGAGGGCTCCTTACATCCTCACATTGTTTATAATGGGAGCCACCAGCAGCAAGACCTATTTGGACCGAGAAAACGACAATTTCCCCATTAATTTGAGCGATGATAAAAGATTTGTGGCTGAGGATATTGATAGCGAAAGACTAGAAAAAATAAATAGATAAAGGTGATTGCATTGGGACGGATTCAGATGTTTTTAGACACATTTACTCGGATAATTCGGGGAAATCCCTTATCTTTCTATTGTGTTACTAGAGTTTTATTGAGATTAAATAGTACCTGATAGTGGGAGGGGTGTGTCCACGGGTGTCTTGACGCCAGTCTCTGAGGGAAGTCTACGGCAGCTGCATGGACAGCACAAGCTCAGCTGATCTCCGGTAAGAGACGACTTTTTACCACAATTTTCTCACCGAAAACTGCCGGTTGACATGTAGTCGTGATCCATGTTTGCTTGACCGCTCTGATCCATAGTAAAGCTTCACCTCAGGTAATTTTAAACAAGGAATCACAGTGTGTTTATGTGGCTAAAGGCTAAAGCTTCCCAACTCCATCTTTCTACTTTGACTTCTCCAATATTAATTGAACAAATTGCAAAAGATTCAACAACACAGATGTCCAGATTACTGTGTAATTGCGCGATGAAAAGAGACAACGTTTAGCCGCAAGTGGTGCTGTGCTAATATGTCCCCTCCAACCAGAGACGTCACGCGCACGTGTCATCATTCCTCGGAAATTTAAAATTGTAATTTAGTAAACTAAACCGGCCATATTGGCATGTGTTGCGATGTTAATATTTCATCATTGATTGTAAATTATCCGACTGCGTGGTCGGTAGTAGTGGGTTTAAGTAGGCCCTTTAATTTCCATCCTTTAATTTTTCCATACTTCTCCTCTTCTTCTCCATGCGGCGCTGACGCTTCTCCTCGCGCCTCTTGGCCTCCTCCACCTCCTGGTGCTGCCGGCACTTGTGAAAGTTCTCCACCACCACGCCGACAAACATGTTGAGGACGAAAAAGCTGACGATGAGCAGGAAGGAGATGAAATAGAGCAGCATCCAGGGGTTGTTGTTGGTCACCGGCTGGGAGAGATGAACAAGTTAGGACGGTTATTTTGGCCGGATGTTCCTTAGCGGGTGTTGTCGGTTGTTTACCTGTTGGTCCACAGCGACAGCATCCAGGCCGTGGTACATGATGTTGACCCAGCCGTCCTTCGAGGCCAGTACAAACAGGGACATCAGAGCCTATCACGTGTAAGCATTTGAAGGGTGTAAATATACACTTCATAGAGAAATAGATAGTTAATGACTTTAATTTAATTTAATCATTTTACACTTAACACAAAACCAAATGGCACCGACCTGACCCAGGTTGTCGAAGTTGTACTTATGGTGGACCCACTTGTAGTTGGCTTGCAGACAGTCGGATTTGTTGGTGATGTTTTTGACATCCGGGCCCAAGCAGTAGAAGAACTTGCCTTTAAACAGCTGTCGGGGAATCGAGACAATGAGGCAAGTTAAATAAGGGTTATAATATTAATAATAACAATACATACATACATACAGTCATACATACATACATACATACATACATATACATTTTAGGGCTGTGAATGTTTGGGTGTCCCACGATTCGATTGAATATCGATTCTTGGGGTCACGATTCTATAATATCGATTTTTTCGATTCGATTCTCGATTCAAAAACGATATTTTTCTGATTCAAAACGATTCTTTATTCATTCAATACATAGGATTTCAGCAGGATCTACCCCAGTCTGCTGACATGCAAGCAGAGTAGTAGATTAAAAAAAAAAACTTTTATAATTGTAAAGGACAAAGTTTTATCAACTGATTGCAATAATGTTAAAGTGTTTTAACTATTAAACGAACCAAAAATATGACTTATTTTATATTTGTGAAAATAATGGACACTGTTGTCAAGCTTATGAGATGCGATGCAAGTGTAAGCCACTGTGACACTTTTTTTATTTTTATAAATGTCTAATGATAATGTCAATGAGGGAGTTTTAATCACTGGTATGCTGAAATTATAACTAATATTGATACTGTTGTTGATCATTTTCATTTTCGTTTCACTACTTTTGGTTTGTTCTGTGTCGTGTTTGTGTCTCCTCTCAATTGCTCTGTTTATTGCAGTTCTGAGTGTTGCTGTGTCAGATTTGGTTTTGGAATTGGATCGCATTGTTATGGTATTGCTGTGTAGTGGTTTGTTGGATTGATTAAAAACAAAAACAAAACAAAAAAATATATATTATTATTATATATATATTTTTAAAGACATTTAAAAAAAAATGAATCGATTCAGAATCGCACAACGTAAACGATTCGATTCGTATTCGAATCGATTTTTTCCCCACACCCCTAATACATACATACATAAAGTTCATCCGACAATACAGTGATGACATTGAACAGTGCGCAGGTATTTCAGTTAGTTATGAGATCACCAATTACACACCCGTATTGCACGTCTCCCGTGTTGAACTATCCCAATATTGCACTCCTTATCATTATGCAGATCCCGCGCTGCGCGTAGGGACCTGGGATCAGTGGGGGGCCCAGGTTTGTGTTAATTAGCGCATCTAAAATGTAAATTAAGGAGTGACATGGGGGGGGTTCTCTCGGGAAGCAATCGGACTATTCCGGACAAGGCGTGAATGTAGGAACATATTTATTTCCCAAAACTCAAAAAGGTACAAAAAACGGAAAACAACCCGTAGGCAACCGTGCCTATCGCACGCGTAAGCTGAAGCAAAAACTTAGGACATGAAACTATAGACATGAAACTAATATCCAAACTATAGCATGGAGCAACTAGCATAAATGTGGAATCAGACATGGAACAAGCAGCATGAATTAGGTAATGACGCCAGGACGACTGACTGGCAAAGACAGGCTTAAATAATGGTCTTCTTGATTAGAGCAAGTGCGTGTCCCGAACACCAGAGGCTGGTGAAACCAATAAGTCGCCATGGTAACCAAACAAACAAGGGAGCGCAAACAGGAACTAAAAGAGTCCAAAAAATAACAAAAACACAATCCAGACCACAGATCATGACACTAATTTCCTTGGGTATTTGCATGGTCCCAGCTGGTGCAGCATTAGTGACAAAAAACAAACCAAAATTACTTGCTTCAAATCCCAGCAGGTGATGCGACAAAAAAACTTAAATTTGTCAATAAAATCAATGTATTGATCTGACTGATTTGTATTACCACTTAATGATCATTGGTATTGAAGTGAATTAATGAACTCATATTATGTTCTACGCATGGTGAATGCCGGGTTTAAGTAAATAATGCTTGAGAAGTAGCCTTAGTTTGACATTTGCATGGGGACTGCAATTAGCTCTCTCACAAGAAGAAGCAATAAAACTAGAGATAATATCGGCAGTCTGATATTATCGGCTGATAAATGCTTTAAAATGTAATATCGGAAATTATTTGTATCGGTTTCAAAAAGTAGAATTTATGACTTTTTAAAACGGCACTGTACGGAGTGGTACACGGACGTAGGAGAAGTACAGAGCAGTTGAGTCTCCCAGTCAAACTTGCCAACCCTCCCGATTTTCCCAGGAGACTCACGAATTTCAATGCCCCTTCCGAAAATCTACCGGGGCAACCATTCTCCTGAATTTGTCACGATTTCCACCCAGACAGCAATATTGGGGGCGTGCCTTAAAGGCACTGCATTTTGCGTGCTGGCCCATTCACATTATATCTACGGCTTTTCACACACACACAAGTGAATGCAAGGCATACTTGGTCAACAGCCATTCAGGTCACACTGAGGGTGGCCGTCTAAATAACTTTAACACTGTTACAATTATGCGCTACACTGTGAACCCACACCAAACAAGAATGACAACATAAACACAACAGAACAAATACCCAGAACCCCTTGCAGCACTAACTCTTCCGGAACACTACAATATAATCGACCCACCCACCTCAACCTCCTCATGCTCTCTCAGACAGAGCTTGTCCCAAATTCCAAGCTTCTGTTTTGAGGCATGTTAATAAAAAATGCACTTTGTGACTTCAATAATAAGTATGGCAGTGCCATGATGGCATTTTTTTTTTCATAACTTGAGTTGATTTATTTTGGAAAACCTTGTTACATCGTTTAATGCATACAGCGGGGCATCACAACAAAATTAGGCATAATAATGTGTTAATTATACCACTGTATATATCGGTAATGGTTGATATCGGAATCGGTAATTAAGAGTTGGACAGTATCGGAATATCGGATATCGGCAAACATGCCATTATCGGACATCTCTAAATAAAACCAGGCTTCGGAATGCAAAATTTATAGCTCTATGGTATACATCTTTTGTCCTCTACACACAAACATCTCCTCACATGGTCAGGGTGTCCTGTCCTGACTTAGCACACACCCAAACAGAGAAAGAAGGAATATATAACCGATGGTTTGGCTTTTTTATGTTAGGAGTCCTTCATTTTTTGACGGGAGTTCCTCCAGGTACTGCAGACCTGTTTAATGACACTCGCTTGTATTAAAGTGAAGTGAATTATATTTATATAGCGCTTTTTCTCTAGTGACTCAAAGCGCTTTACATAGTGAAACCCAATATCAATTTTTTACATTTAAACCAGTGTGGGTGGCACTGGGAGCAGGTGGGTAAAGCGTCTTGCCCAAGGACACAACGGCAGTGACTAGGATGGCGGAAACGGGGATCGAACCTGCAACCCTCAAGTTGCTGGCACAGCCACTCTACCAACCGAGCTATACCGACACCCCGCCCCCCCCAATAGGTTGCTCACATATGCGGTCCTCTCCAAGGTTTCTCATAGTCATAATAGTCACTGTCACCGACGTTCCATTGGGTGTGAGTTATTCCTTGCCCCTATGTGGGCTCTTTACCGAGGATGTCGTTGTGGATTGTGCAGCCCTTTGAGACACTTGTGATATAGGGCTATTTAAATAAACATTGATTGATTGATTGAAGCTACTTTTTGTTCAGCAAAGTGTCTCTGGCTTCTCTTTGATCTAGTCGGGGGTGACAAGACCATAAATACACTTCAGTATCTTTAATGATGTCATTGGGAGTTTATTTGCATGCAATGAGCACTTCTACATTTCTATTTACAGAAGTATTTTTTTTCAAAGAAATATTGCCTCCCTAGAACGGGGGTCGGCAACCCGCGGCTCTAGAGCCGCATCTTTAGCGCTGCCCTAGTCGCTCTCGGGAGCTTTTCCAAAAATGTATGAAAAATGGAAAAAGATGAAGGGAAAAAATATATTTTTTGTTTTAATATGGTTTCTGTGGGAGAACAAACATGACACAAACCTCCCTAATTGTTATAAAGCACACTGTTTGTATTAAACATGCTTCACTGATTCAAGTATTTGGCGAGCGCCGTTTTGTCCTACTAATGTTGGCGGTCTTTGAACTCACCGTGGTTTGTTTACATGTACAACTTTCTCCGACTTTTTAGGACGTGTTTTATGCCACTTTTTCTGTCTCATTTTGTCAACCAAACTTTTAATGTTGTGCGTGAATGCAAAAAGGTGAGTTTTGTTGATTTTATTGACTTGTGTGGAATGCTAATCAGACATATTTGGTCACTGCATGACAGCAAGCTAATTGATGCTAACATGCTATTTAGGCTAGCTATATGTACATATTGCATCATTATTCCTCATTTGTAGCTATATTTGAGCTCATTTAGTTTCCTTTAAGTCAGGGGTGTCAAACTCAAATACAGAGTGGGCCAACATTTAAAACTGAACAAAGCCGTGGGCCAAGGTTGAACAAATCAACCTTTTAATAGGGACCCAAACAAGTTTTGCATTGAATATTGAACAAGCAAGGCTTAAATAACTTTATAGTGACGTGCAAAATGGAGTTTCAAATACTAATAATTAAAAAACATCATTGGCATATCAAATAAAATTTAAATAAACATTGAATGCCTCTTTTCTATTTGTGCCCTTCTGAGGTAAATATCCAAATAAACTTTTTCCACAAGCTAATAATAAATTTGAAAATAAAATAATAATGAATGAATCAAACATTCAAGCCTTGAAGTAGCAAGAGAGTGCAGGAATAAAACGTTAATGATGGGCTTCACGGTGGCAGAGGGGTTAGTGCATCTGCCTCACAATACGAAGGTCCTGCAGTCCTGGGTTCAAATCCAGGCTCGGGATCTTTCTGTGTGGAGTTTGCATGTTCTCCCCGTGAATGCGTGGGTTCCCTCCGGGTACTCCGGCTTCCTCCCACTTCCAAAGACATGCGCCTGGGGATAGGTTGATTGGCAACACTAAATTGGCCCTAGTGTGTGAATGTGAGTGTGAATGTTGTCTGTCTATCTGTGTTGGCCCTGCGATGAGGTGGCGACTTGTCCAGGGTGTACCCTGCCTTCCGCCCGACTGTAGCTGAGATAGGCGCCAGCGCCCCCCGCGACCCCAAAAGGGAATAAGCGGTAGAAAATGGATGGATGGACGGATGATTGCTCAGTTTGCTACACTGATTAGCTTTAACACTGAATATGGAACAAGCAACACTTGTATAAATCAACTTTCAAAAAACTAATTAAAAAACATCAATGGTATATTAAATAAAATAAAAAAAATAAAAAATGTAATACCTCTTTTCTATTTACAATTTTCTGAGGTAAATATCAACATTAACTTTTTCCACAGGCTAATAAATTTCAAAATAAAATAACAATGGGTTGGGGGGGGGGGGTTGGTGGTAGCGGGGGGTGTATATTGTAGCGTTGCGGAAGAGTTAGTGCTGCAAGGGGTTTTGGGTATTTGTTCTATTGTGTTTATGTTGTGTTACGGTGCGGATGTTCTCCCGAAAAATGTTTGTCATTCTTGTTTGGTGTGGGTTCACGGTGTGGCGCTTATTTGTAATAGTGTTAAAGTTGTTTATACGTCCACCCTCAGTTTGACCTGTATGGCTGTTGACCAATTATGCATTGCATTCACGTACGTGTGCATACGAGCCGCTTACATTATGTGACTGGGTCGGCTTGCTGTTGGATGGAGGGAAAGCGGACGTGACGCCCCCAATATTGTTGTCTGGGTAGAAATCGGGAAAATGGTTGTCCAGATTTTCGGGAGGGGCACTGAACTTTGGGAGTCTCCCGGGAAAATCGGGAGGGTTGGCAAGTATGAGTATTAGCGGTGAATGCGGTGTTACAGCGGGCCAACTCTAATGTTAATTTCATATTGCCTCAAGGCCCAAATGAAATTACACGGCGGGCCAGAGTTTGACACCCATGCTTTAAGTCCTCTTAACTCAATTTATATCTCATGACACACTATCTGTATGTAATATGGCTTTCAATTTAGTTTTGCGGCTCCAGACAGATTTGTTTTTGTTTTTTTGGTCCAATATGGCCTTTTCAAAATTTTGGGTTGCCGACCCCTGCCCTAGAAGAATCTCTTAATTTAGTTCTGTGAAAATAATTGCATAAAAAGTACAATCTATATCTGGTTTTAAAAAGAACACTATACAAATTAGAATTTTGACCACACAAAAGCATAACTTGTTTTGAATTACAGTATCTCTGTCATTTGTATTGATTAATTTCTTTAAAAAGTAAGAAAAAAAAATCTGAAATAATTAATTAAATGTTTAGGCCATACATCATACCTGGACGCCCAGAATGCCAAAGATGATGAAGAAAGCACAGCAGATGAGGACAATGTTGCCGATGGGTTTAAGGGAGGTAATGAGGGTCTCCACCACCAGCTTCAGGCCTGGAGCTCTGCTAATCACCCTGTAGGGAACAACAGAACAATAAAATATTTTTAAAACTCTTACACTGGATCTCTTAATAGTGTTTCAGGCAAACAATTGTTTGAAAGTAGCATAGAGAAGAGCATCACACTACTGATGCTGTGTCTGTCGATTCCATTCAGACTGTATCATTGAACAGTGCTTTGCCTTTACTGCACCTGAGGGGACGCAAGGTTCTCAGCAGTCGGAGCACTCGGAGCACGCCCAGGATCTTAGCCCCGCCCGCCATGGACACCACGATGTCAATCAATGATACAAAAACCAGAAAGCCGTCCAGGATGTTCCAGCTGCTCCGCAAATATGCTTGCTCCCCCATGTACAGACCCATGGAGACCACCTGAGGGTGAAAAAGACAGCAAGAAGGGTGACGCCTGGACGACTACGTTGACAAAGAGTTGCATTACATCCAAAGAGGTTCATGAGGTTTTCCAAAAATTAGGCAATTTTGTTATTCTTTTAGCTGGATATGTGTTTTTATTTCCATTTTTTTTTTTATTTATGGAAATAAACACAGGCCTGGCTATAAGAATACCAAAATAACAGAATGAGTAGCATTGTTTTTTTGTCTGGGTACAGACTAGGTTCTTTAATTATTATATATATATATATATATATATATATATATATATATATATATATACACACACACACACACACAAAATAAAGAAAACTCTATATATACAGGACTGTCTCAGAAAAAGAATCTGTGGGGTATTGTGAAGAAGAAGCTAAAAGACACCAGACTCAATAATGCAAATGAGCTAAAGGCCGCTGTTGAAGCATCCTGGGCATCCATAACACCTCAGCAAAGCCACAGACTGATTTCCTCCATGCCACGCCGCATTGATACAGTAATCCGTGCAAAAGGATTCCCAAACAGGTACTGAGTGCATTATTTGACATTTTTAAATATTTGATTTTGTTTTACGGTTATAAATCTTCTTTTTTTACTTGGTCTGAGGAAATATAATTTTTTGAGATAGGATTTTTGAGTTTTCTTAAGCTGTATGCCATAATCAGCCATATTAAAATAATAAAAGGCTTGCAATATTTCAGTTGATGTGTAATGAATCCAGAATGTATGACACTTCCATGTTTTTAGTTGCATTACAGAAAATAAAGGATTTTATCACAATATTCAAATTTTAAGACAGTCCTGTATTTATAGAGGTTTCTTTATTTTCATGACTATTTGCATTGTAGATTGTCACTAAAGGCATCAAAACTGTGAATGGACACATTTGAAGTTATGTAAAAAAAAAAGGTGAAATAACAGAAAACATGTTTTATACTCTAGTTTCTTCAAAATAGCCACCCTTTGCTCTGATTATTGTTTTTCACACTCTAGGCATTGTCTCGATGAGCTCTCTGATTAGTGCCCAGGAGCAGGTGAGTGTCCCGAACACTAATCAGAGGCAGGTGAAAACAATCTGCAGTCATGGCAACTAAAACACAAACTTAGGGGCGCTCAAAACAGGAACTGAGGGAGTCAAAAACTAAAACATCATCGGGGCCGTGGATTCCGACAATACTAGTTCTATACATCATTCTTAAATATGTTCATGTACATACAGTAAGATGTGTGATTGAAAATAATGTTATTGAGATTAATCCTAATTGGGGGTTAAATCACCAAAATGATTCTCGAGGGCAGCCGCCGTTGCTGCTCACTGCTCCCCTCACCTCACCTCCCAGGGGGAGGAACAAGGGGATGGGTCAAATGTAGAGAGTAATTTCACCGCACATAGTGTGTGTGTGTGACTATCAGTGGTACTTTAACTTTCACTTTAATACAATTCCCTTCAAGAAATAAGTAGCTTTAAAAAAAAAAAAAAAAAAAAAAAAAGCCTTTCACCCAAAAATGGTTCATAGTTTTGAAATGTAAAAATAATACCCTTATAACCCCAAAATATGGATTGCTCTTCATAAAAATTACTCAAAAATTTAACCCAACTCTCTTAACTCATAAAGTGCGTCATCAAAATAATCCAGCATTTTTTTGTGTGTAGCTGGGAGTTGAAAGGCTACAATAGTGTTGTAACAAAACCAATATTTCGGTACCGGTACTAAATCTATTTCGATACCTTTGGTACTTTTCTAAATAAACGAGACCACCAAAAAAATAGCATTATTGGCTTTATTTTCTCCAAAAATCTTAGGGTACATTAAACATAAGTATCTTATTCCAAGTTTGTCCTTAAATAAAATAGTGAACATACTAGACAACTTGTTTTTTAGTAGTAAGTAAACAAAAAAAGGCTCCTAATTTAGCTTCTGACATATGCAGTAACATATTTTTTCATTTATCATTCTATTTTGTCAACATTATTAAGGACAAGCGGTAGAAAATAAATGATTAGTCTACTTGTTCATTCACTGTTAATATCTGCTTACTTTCTCTTTTAACCTGTTCTATCTACACTTCTGTTAAAATGTAATAATCACTTATTCTTCTGTTGTTTGATACTTTAAATTAGTTTTTTATGATACCACAAATTTGGGTATCATTCTGATACCAAGTCGTTACAGGATCATACATTGGTCATATTCAAAGTCCTTATGTGTCCAGGGACATATTTCCTGAGTTTATAAACATCATATAAATAAATAAAAAACAAAAGATGTTGTGATGCCAAAAATTATCGATGTAATCAGTAGTCTTGACTAGATACACTCCTGTACTTGGTATGATTACAGTGGATGTTAGGTGTAGATCCACCCATGGCGTTTATTGACATTGTGACGCCGGTGAGCTACGGTGTGTAGTGGAAAATGTTAAGCTATTCCCCGTCCTGCAGGGATGATACTTTGTTTGTCGCCCTGGAGACCAGGATTAGTGATTTAAAAGTAGCTAAAACACTGCAGACTGCGGGTGGACGTTAGCCGCGAGCTAACTAGCCATGTCTTAAAGCACCTCTTCCGGGTGTTTCAGTGTTATAACTTCCCCTTTATCTTTAGTTTTTAAGCGTCCGTTCTCCCTTTCCGTGTCTGCGTGTAAGGACTCCGTGATTGTGCGCTGCCAAACATGCTCTGTTGCTTGTAAAACTCAGCAAAGTCACAAAGTGACTTCGATGCAGGCGCGGGACCGTTACGCTTCAGAAGGGGTATAGTACCGAACATTTTTCATTAGTTTGGCGGTACTATACTAATACCGGTATACCGTACAACCCTGGTCTACACTGGTACATCCGCTTGTGATTTACAAACACGTGCAATCTGCAGGTTTTTAAAAGAAAAAAATAAGCAATCAATCAGTTGCGCATTGCAGCAAAAGTGCACAACCCTTAAATAATCACCCAAAAAAACCCACAGTGAAATATCGAGCTGACCACTTCATCATGCGCCTTTTACTTTCGCTGCATCTTGAATACACAAACTGAGCTCAGCTGTGGAGTCCTGCAGAGAGATGAATGCTGCACACACCAACATGTGTTATTTAGACACACAGGGCTCAGACACAGAGGGGTAACATACAGCGGGGGTCAACAACGCGATGCCCGCGGGCACCAGGTAGCCCGTAAGGACCAGATGAGTCGCCCGCTGGCCTGTTCTAAACATAGCTCAAATATCAGCACTTACCAGTGAGCTGCCTCTATTTTTTAAATTGTATTTATTTACTAGCAATCTGGTCTCGCTTTGCTCGACATTTTTGATTCTAAGAGAAACAAAAATCAAACAGAATTTGAAAATCTAAGAAAATATTTTAAAGACTTGGTCTTCACTTGTTTAAATAAATTCATTTATTTTTTTACTTTTCTTCTAATAACTTTCAGAAAGACAATTTTAGAGAAAAAATACAACCTTGAAAATGATTTTAGGATTTTTAAACATATATACTTTTTTACCTTTTAAACTTGTTCCTCTTCTTTCCTGACAGTTTAAATCAATGTTTAAGTATGTGTTGTTGTTTTTTTTGTAAAGAATAATAAATACATTTTAATTTAATTCTTCATTTGTTTTTTTCGACAAAGAATATTTGTGAAATATTTCTTCAAACTTATGATTAAAATAAAAAAAATATATTCTGGGAAATCTAGGAAATCTGTAGAATCAAATTTAAATCTTATTTCAAAGTCTTTTGAATTTATTTAAAAAATAAAAATTCTGGAAAATCTAGAAGAAATAATGATTAGTCTTTGTTAGATATATAGCTTGGTCCAATTTATTATATATTCTAACAAAGTGCAGATTGTATTTTAACCTATTTAAAACATGTCATCAAAATTTGAAAATGAATGTTAATCAGGAAAAATGACTAATGATGTTCCATAAATTATTTTTTTTATTTTTTCAAAAAGATTCAAATTAGCTAGTTTTTCTCTTCATTTTTTTCGGTTGAATTTTGAATTTTAAAGAGTTGAAATTGAAGATAAATTATTTTTCAAAATTTAATTGTTATTTTTTTCGTGTTTTCTCCTCTTTTAAATCGTTCAATTAAGTGTTTGTTCCGTCATTGTAGTCAGCTGGAGGCGTGCGTGTCTTAATGAAATTAAACAATGGATGTCCGCTAACTTTTTACAACTCAACGCCAAAAAAACGGAAATGCTGATTATCGGTCCTGCTAGACACCGACCTCTATTTAATAATACAACTCTAACATTTGACAACCAAACAATTAAACAAGGCGACACGGTAAAGAATCTGGGTATTATCTTCGACCCAACTCTCTCCTTTGAGTCACACATTAAAAGCGTTACTAAAACGGCCTTCTTTCATCTCCGTAATTTCGCTAAAATTCGCTCCATTCTGTCCACTAAAGACGCTGAGATCAGTATCCATGCGTTTGTTACGTCTCGCCTCGACTACTGTAATGTATTATTTTCGTGTCTCACCATGTCTAGCATTAAAAGATTACAGTTGGTACAAAATGCGGCTGCTAGACTTTTGACAAGAACAAGAAAGTTTGATCACATTACGCCTGTACTGGCTCACCTGCACTGGCTCCCTGTGCACTTAAGATGTGACTTTAAGGTTTTACTACTTACGTATAAAATATTACACGGTCTAGCTCCATCCTATCTTGCCGATTGTATTGTACCATATGTCCCGGCAAGAAATCTGCGTTCAAAGGACTCCGGCTTATTAGTGATTCCCAAAGCCCAAAAAAAGTCTGTGGGTTATAGAGCTTTTTCATTTCGGGCTCCAGTACTCTGGAATGCCCTCCCAGTAACAGTTCAAGATGCCACCTCAGTAGAAGCATTTAAGTCTCACCTTAAAACTCATTTGTATACCTTAGCCTTTAAATAGACTCCCTTTTTAGACCAGTTGATCTGCCGTTTCTTTTCTTTTTCTTCTATGTCCCACTCTCCCTTGTGGGGATCCATTATGGATTGAACTTTCACAGTATCATGTTAGACCCGCTCGATATCCATTGCTTTCCTCCTCTCCAAGGTTCTCATAGTCATCATTGTCACCGACGTCCCACTGGGTGTGAGTTTTCCTTGCCCTTATGTGGGCCTACCGAGGATGTCGTAGTGGTTTGTGCAGCCCTTTGAGACACTAGTGATTTAGGGCTATATAAGTAAACATTGATTGATTGATTGATTGATCATTTATTCTCTACAAAAAACCTTCCGTGAAAGGAGAAAAAAAGTACGACGGAATGACAGACAGAAATACCCATTTTTTAAAATAAATATAAATTTATTTATTAAAGGTATATTGAGCAAATTGGCTATTTCTGGCAATTTATTTAAGTGTGTATCAAACTGGTAGCCGTTCGCATTGATCAGTACCCAAGAAGTAGCTCTTGGTTTCAAAAAGGTTGGTGACCCCTGATGTACAGCCTGGCCGGGGGTGGGCTGACAAGTCTGCGGCTGCTTGACGGCGCACGATTGGTTAATAATTGATCGTGGGAGTGCATAATGGATGGCCCACTTGTGCCAAAGAATCACAGGGAAAACAGAGACGTGCAGAGAGGATGCATGCAAGGTATGGGGGGGAAAAGGGGAAGCAGACGGAACATGCGCGAGGAGGGATTAACTCCGTGCAGTGAATGGCCATAACGGGCACCAGGTCGTAAAGTGTTACCTTGAGTGTCATCTCGCTCACAAAAATGGCGGTAAAGATGTAGTTGGAGATGGTGAGAAACACTCTTTCCTGAATTAAAAGAGACACACAGACAACGAGAGAGATTCGCAGTTAAAATAAAATAAAAAAAGAACAAGAGACGATGCGACAATAAGGAGTAGTAAAGTCTTCCTTATAGCCCCTTTTATGTCATAAAAGTTAATTAAGCCTGAGATTGAAGTTATCGCCCGACAAACGGCCTCTCGGAAGGAGTAGTCGCTCATGTTGGGAGTCGGTTCACGTAACATTTTAACCGGATCGTCAGAAGCCGAGACAGTTTTCTGTGTTTTGTTTGTGAATTCATAAACGATATGAATATGTATCATATCGGCTGGAATGGTTGCCACAGGAGTCTCCTCCAGTTGTCTGCTTGGACTTTGACGAAGTGAAGTGAATTATATTTATATAGCGCTTTTTTTCCAGTGACTCAAAGCGTTTTACATAGTGAAACCCAATATCTAAGTTACATTTAAACCAGTGTGGGTGGCACCAGTGTTAATTTTGTTGACTAAAAATGTTTGCATTAGTTATCATTAACGATGTAAATTTTTGACAGCAGTTTTTAGTTTTGTTTCAGTCAGTCTTTTGATGAAAATATATATAAAGAAATATATTTCAGTCTTTTAAACTGATTTAGTTTTAGTCGACTAAATTCCTTGACATTTTTCAGTACTGTAATTTTACCAAAATGACAGTAATCTGCATCGACCGAAATATAAAGGATAAAATATAACGCGTCTTTGAAGTTGTCTTTAAAACACTTTTATTAAGGTTATTGCAGAGCATCCACAACAAGATCTGTCGTTGGTGATAACTAAGACAAACATTTTAAGTCAACACAGATAACACTGGGTGGCACTGAGAGCAGGTGGGTAAAGTGTCTTGCCCAAGGACACAACGGCAGTGACTAGGATGGCGGAAGCGGGGATCGAACCTGGAACCCTCAATTTGCTGGCATGGCCACTATACCAACCTAGCTATACCGTAAACTTTATTGATCCACAAGGGAAATTGTACCACAGTAGCTCAGTTTTTCAAAGGATTCAGAGGACAATGCAGGTATTAAATAGACTTAAAATGTACCATAGTAGCAATATAAAATATAACATATATGTTAGGCTGACCATATTCTAAAATGGCAAAAAGAGGACACATATATGCGTGCTAAGGCCGAGACTATAGGTGAATATTTGCCAATGATACTTGAACTTATATTTATAAATAATATATTTTGGCAGGGAATTTTGCCTATCGTTCACAATCATTATGAAAGATAAGAACATGTCTTTTTTGGGGGGTGGATTTTAAATATGATTAAAACAACCCTTAGAAGATGCACCTAATTGGAGTCACCATTGTAGCCTTAAAAGCCCTCTAAAACAACTTCCAAACCATCCATCAACGTTTTATATATTTATATACACAGTGCAAGTCTATATATAATGTAGCAACAGACATGTTCATAGCAATACGTAACATGTTCACTATTTACCGTATTTTGGTCATTTTAATCATTGCCGGAACTAATTATTCAACGCATTTATTTCCGTTTCCATAGCAGCGCACGTCAGAATTCTGGCAACAACCCCGAGTGTGTTTTAATCATGGCAGATTCTGTACCAGACAACAAAAACAGCTATTTTTGGACAGCTATTTTTGGACGAATGAGGATTTCCAACTTTATCATTTTGAATTTGAATTTACGGAGGATGAACTGCTGTTTCTGTAAACGAGTACTAAAGCAGAGTGAGATGTTGGAGCAGACAAAAGGCAAGAAACTAAGGTGGAAGTGAATCGAAGCTGCCAAATGTGTAATTTGGAGCCGAGCTATATTGACATAAATGGATTGCTTACCCATAATTAACCGTAAAAAATGTCCATGGCCAGCTGGACCAAACAGACGATTGTCCATCGAGTAAGAGACACGCAGCACTTTGTGTGTTAGTACAACTACAGTATATACGCTGTCTGGCTCGCTGTGTAACATGAAATGTGGGCTAATTTTTATTTATTTGTTTATGTTTTTCATTTTGGTGTCGTATCACACGCATTTTGTGCTGACGTAGAAGCTTGTTTATCTCATGCCGTAGTTTGCTTCTGCGGCTAATGTGGTAGCATGTTGATGTGTTAGTATGTTAGAAAATTTGTTTCTCAGTGTTCGCTCTTACAATAACAATGTCACTACAGTTTGGTTATTACATGGGTTACGGAACGTAAATGAATGCATTTTCAAAGTGATTTAGAGGTAGAATTGATGGCTCCCATTAGCTGTATTGCTAGCCACCAAAAACTAGCAGATTTGTATGTTAAAAAGCGAAAAAAACTCAAAAACTTTTGTCTTCTTGTCTTTCATAATGATTGTGAACGATAGGCAAAATTCCAGAAAACGTGCAGTTCCCGTTTAAACCATGGAATTTATAAAACGGTATGGCTAGTTTATGGATTTTTCTTAACCAACGGCCGCTACGTTTTGCATTCAACAAATGGTTTTCATGAAACGGCGACAGAGAAGCTCAAAAGGTGTGTTATTGTTTGTACAAGTTTGCTCACTGTAGGTGCTTAGTTTAGCGCTGTTTAGAGCTTTGAACTGAAAGTGTAAGTGCCGTTCCATTTACTAGTCATCCACAGCCTTTCCATAAGGCTACAATATAACTAAAACAATTCACATTTACTTAACGATTACATGTTTTGTTGTAGTGTTTTCATGCATAATTGTATGTGCTATTGTAACGTAATCAAGCTGGCTCAAGTGTCTTTGTTAGTATTATTAACTCACGACGGCATTACTTTTATACTGTTTCAGGTTCACAAATTCCTCATTAAATTCATCAAAGTGTCACAGTGGAGTTTTTGTGTCTGTTAAAGGGGAACATTATCACCAGACCTATGTAAGCGTCAATATATACCCAGATGTTGCAGAAAAAAGACCATCTGTTTTTTTAACCGATTACCGAACTCTGAAAGGGTGAATTTGGCGAATGAAACGCCTTTCAATTGTTCGCTGTCGGAGCAATGACCTTTCACCCGTGACATCACAACAGGAAGCAATCCGCCATTTTCTCAAACACATTACAGACACCAAGTCAAATCAGCTCTGTTATTTTCAGTTTTTTCGACTGTCTTCTGTACTTTTGAGAGATCATGCCTCGTCGGTGTGTTGTCGGAGGGTGTAACAACACGATCAGGGACGGATTCAAGTTGATTTACGTGGAGTGTGCTAATCAGACATATCAATGGACACGGCATGCTAATCGATGCTAACATGCTATTTAGGCTAGCTGTATGTACATATTGCATCATTATCCCTCATTTGTAGCTATATTTGCATCAAGCCTTTCCCTCCACCCACATGTAATGCCAAACAAACACATACCAATCGACAGGTTCAAGTTGCACCAGTGGTCAAAAGATGCAAACGTTGGTTAGAAGGCGATCGCCAAATTTGTCCTCGTTGCCGCTGTTTGTCGTGATATGGCTCAATAGCTTCAGTTTCTTCTTCAATTTCGTTTTCGCTATCTGCCTCCACACTCCAATCATCCGTTTCAATACATGCGTAATATGTTGAATCGCTTAAGCCGCTGAAATCCGAGTCTGAATCCGAGCTAATGTCGCTATATCTTTCTGTTCTATCCGCCATGTTTGTTTGTATTGGCGTCACGCAGTGACATCACAGGAAAATGGATGGGTGGATATAGCCATGGTGAAAATCAGGCACTTTGAAGCCGTTTTTCGGGATATTGCGTGATGGGTAAAATTTTGAAAAAACCGTAGAAAAATTAAATAAGCCACTGGGAACTGATTTTTATTAGTTTTAACACTTCTGAAATTGAGATAATGTTCCCCTTTAAGCTGATCAAAGCGCTAGCTTCTGCAGCTTGTGGGTCCACGATGATGACTTCTGTTTTGTTTGATCAGCTGTTTTACTGCCTTGTGACAGGCACCGTTTGGAAACAGTTAAGGTATGTGAATAAACATTTACGGGAACACTTTAGTATGGGGAACATATTCTAAGTAACAGACACTTAATTTAGAGTTACTTTGTTAGGGTTAGGGTTAGTAATGGTGAATATGTTCCCCTTACTAGAGCGTTACCTGCTTACTGGTTGTATAATAAGGCCATGCAGAATAAGGCATTAGTAAGTACTTAATAATGACTAATTAAGAGCCAATATGTTACTAATTTACATGTTAATAAGCAATTATTAATGGCAAATATGTTCCCTATACTAAAGTGTTACCATATTTATAAAATATTTCTGTGTAAATACAGTAACTCATTTCACAATGTATATGTCTGCAGCTTATAGTCCTGTGTGGCTAATATATGGAAACATTTCAAGTCCTTAGTGGTTTCATTTTTTGTAATTTAAAATTTTTTTTTTTTCAAAATCTAACGAGTTTGTAGCTAATACCACACATCTGTACACGTAAATGCAGCGTGCAAAGGCACCGTTGCAGATAATTCAATATTGTCTTGTAATTAATCACATGTAAAGGCGTTAAAAATAATAATATAAACTGTAAATATATTATATTGCTCCTATATTTTTGCATAATCTCCACCATTACCAACTACTTGAACACACGCGCCCATGCATTTGTTTTGCTTTACCAAGCTGCCCTGCAGTATCTTGGGCCTCTCGAGCGCCACTGTGATGCAGTTGGAGAAGATGAAGGCCAGCACCACGTAATCAAACAGCTTATGAGTGATGATAGACTGGCAAATCTGCCTGAACCTGAGATAAAAATGACAGGAGAGAGCACAGTTAGAAAAACTGCAACTCATCTGCTATAACTACTGCACATCTGTTCCAAGACAATCTTCGACAAATTACAACACACAAGGAAGCCCAAGCCTGTTGGTGTAATGCAACGGACAGACACCGCATCAAAACCATAGATGGGAGTGAAACCAACTGAATGCACATTCCCATATTTGGCACATTTCTGCTGAAAAAGCAATTAAATATCCTCACATTGATGTCTATTGGAAAGAACGGAAAGAAAGTGAAGTTCTTTTTATTTATTTATTTTAAAACCATTGCATTACCATGAATTGATTAACGTGGAGCCCGACTTAAACAAGTTGCAAAACTCATTCGGATGTTACCATTTAGTGGTCAATTGTACGGAATATGTACTGTACTGTGCAATCTACTAATAAAAGGTTCAATCAATCAATTAAAAAGCAATGCCTGCTTCTATACCGAAGATGATTAATTAATGCGTTCGTTACGTCTCGTCTCGATTACTGTAACGTGTTATTTTCAGGCTAGCATTAAAAGATTACAGTTGGTACAAAATGCAGCTGCTAGACTTTTGACAAGAACAAGAAAGTTTGATCATATTAGGCCTATACTGGATCACTTGCACTGGCTTCCTATGCACTTAAGATGCGACTTTAAGGTTTTACTACTTACGTTTTAAATACTACACGGTCTAGCTCCATCCTATCTTGCCGATTGTATTGTACCATATGTCCTCTCAAGAAATCTGTGTTCAAAGAACTCAGGCTTGTCAGTGATTCACAGAGTCCCAAAAAAAGTCTGCGTGCTATAGAGCGTTTTCTGTTCCGGCTCCAGTACTCTGGAATGCCCTCCCGGTAACAGAGATGCTACCTCAGTAAAAATAACTAATTTTACAATGTCTGCGGTTCATAGTCCTATATGGTTAACATATGGAAACATATTTTTTTCTTTCCAAATTTAGTGGGTGCAGCTAATACACCGCCGTACTCTGTCCTCCGGAAAATACGGTATGTATTTATGTTTACAATAACCAAAACAAAAATGGTTTCAAGTCCTTTGTAGTTTCACTTTTTTGGCCATTTTCGATGTTATTTTTTCCAAATCTAAAGAGTTTGTAGCTAATAGCACACATATAAAATACTAAACGGTCTGGCTCCATCCTTTCTTGCTGATTGTATTGTACCATATGTCCTAGCAAGAAATCTGCGTTCAAAGAACTCAGGCTTGTCAGTGATTCCCAGAGCCCAAAAAAAGTCTGTGGGCTATAGAGCGTTTTCCATTCGGGCTCCAGTACTCTGGAATGCCCTCCTGGTAACAGTTAGAAATGCTACCTCAGTAGAAATAACTTATTTAACAAAGTCTGCAGTTTATAGTCCTACATGGCTAATCTTTGAAACATATTTTTTCTTTTCAAATTTAGTTGGTGCAGCTTAAACACCGGCGTACTCTGTCCTCTGGAAAAAAGGTATATATTTATGTTTGCAATAACCAAAACAAAAATGGTCTCAAGTCCTTAGTAGTTTCACTTCTTTGCCATTTTCAATGGGATTTTTCCAAATCTAATGAGTTTGTAGCCAATACCACACATATAAAATACTACATGGTCTAGCTCCATCCTATCTTGCTGACTGTATTGTACCATATGTCCCGGCAAGAGATCTGCGTTCAAAGAACTCCGGCTTATTAGTGATTCCCAGAGCCCAAAAAAAGTCTGCGGGCTATAGAGTGTTTCCTATTTGGGCTCCAGTACTCTGGAATGTTAGAGATGCTACCTCAATTAACGCATTTAAATCCCATCTTAAAACTCATTTGTATACACTAGCCTTTAAATAGACCCCCTTTTAAACCAGTTGATCTGCAGTCTCTTTTCTGCTCTGCACCTCTTTCCTGCGTGGAGAGGTTATTAGGCGAACACATATGAAGTGCCAGCTGTTCAAAGTCGGGACCCGGGGTGGACCACTCATCTGTGCATCAGTTGGGGACGTCTCTGTAATGGTGCAATGGTTAGCAGACCATTGCACGGTCGCCCAGGGGTTGTGGGTCCCCACATTTGCGATCCCTTCTAAGGTTTCTCATTGTATCCCATTGGGTTGAGTTTTTTCTTGCCCTGATGTGGGATCTGAGGCTTGTGCAGCCCTTTGAGACACTTGTGATTTAGGGCTGTATAAATCAACTTTAATTGATTGATTGATGCAGAGTATGAAAGAAACCATTTACAAAGCGGCAATCGATCCCTGTGGCGTTTTGGCCCGTCTTTCGATAAGATGGGCAGGGCTGAATCTCTATTATTAATGTTTTGGTCTGAAATGCACCACCGGTACTTTGTGTCAAGGCACAGTAATGATGGGGACTCACTTGTTCTGCGGAGAGAAGAGAAACACCGACCAGTCCTCCCTGGTCTCACACCAGTCTGGCTTGTGCGCCTCCAACATCTTCTGGATGCGGAAGCACAAACTCTGCAAACACAACCCAACGCATTATGTTGTAAACGTAAAAACGACGCTAGACCCACATAGTTTGAATTATTTACAGACGTGAAACACATACAGGAAACGGCTCCGAGCGTCTACCAGCATTACCATCTGTAAAGCGTTCTTACCCCCGCTGTCTAAATAGTCTTCTCTAATTAACCGTGTTTCTCTCGTACACGGTCTTGTTTACAATAGAAACAATAGGGCCCCCGTGGGGCCTGATGGATAGAAGTGCCGACTTTACACAAAGTGCTCGGAAATCCTGCACATGAGAGCAGGAGATTATTGCATGTGTAAAACGCCGCAGTAAAACACACAACAGCTAACGGCGGGGTTAGTGAACGCTACTGTTGATTGTATTTCTTTGTTGAGCTTAGCAGCTGTCAAGGTTCCATCTGTGGAATTAAATGCCAAGAATAAACATTGATCCATCCATTTTTTTACAATGTTTATCCTGTTAAGGATTACGGCGAAGGATGGAGCCAGTTGACAACATAGACCGGTTGCCGGTCAATCAAAGGGCAATTGGAAGTGGGACAAGATATGGAAATGGAGCTATGTGAACCACTACATCACCAGTACCATGGATTGCTAAATCCATAGGATTATATTATATTGCACAAAACACAAAACCAGTGAAGTTCGCGTTGTGTAATTCATAAATAAAAACAGAATATGATGATTTGCAAATGCTTTTCAACCTATATTCAATTGAATAGACTGCAAAGACAAGATACTTAATGTTTGAACTGAGAAACTATTGTTTTTTATGCAAATAACCATAACTTAGAATTTAATGGCAGCAACACATTACAAAAAAGTTGGCACAGGGGCATTTTTACCGCTGTGTTACATGGCCTTTCCTTTTAACAACACTCAGTAAACGTTTGGGAACGGAAGAGCCCTATTTTTTAAGCTTTTCAGGTGGACTTATTTCCCATTCTTGCTTGATGTACAGCTTAAGTTGTTCAACAGTCCGGGGTCTCTGCTGTGGTATTTTAGGCTTCATATACCTTTCAGCATTAATGGTGTCTTCACAGATGTGTAAATTACCCATGTCTTGGGCACTAATACACCCCCATACCATCACAGATGCTGGCTTTTGAACTTTACGCCAACAACAATCCGAATGGTTCTTTTTCTCTTTTGACACGAAAACCACTATTTCCAAAAATAATTTTAAATGTGGACTTGTCAGACCACAGAACACTTTTCCACTTAGCATCAGTCCATCTTAGATGAGTTGGGGCCCAGCGAAACTGGCAGCGTTTCTGGGTGTTGTTGATAAATGGCTTTGGCTTTGCATAGTAGAGTTTTATCTCGCACTTACAGATGTAGTGACCAACTGTAGTTACTGACAGTGTTTTTCTGAAGGGTTCCTGAGCCCATATGGTGATATCATTTACACACTGATGTCGGTTTTTGATGTAGTACCGCGTGAGGGATCCAAGGTCCGTAATATCATCGTTTACGTGCAGTGATTTCTCCAGATTCTCTGAACCATTTGATAATATTACGAAATGGAGATGGTGAAATCCCTAAATTCCTGGCAATAGCTCGTTGAGAAATGTTCTTAAACTGTAGGACGATTTGCTCACGCATTTGTTCACAAAGTGGTGACCCTCGCCCCATCCTTGTTTGTGAATGACTGAGCATTTCATGGAAGCTGCTTTTAGACCCTGGACTGGCTGGACTTCTCCCTTCAGTAGTATTGTCATTTTGTATATTCCGGAGAATCAACGTCCTCTACTTTGGCCTTTATTTTTTTGGTGTATTTATTTCGTCAGTTACTCTGCTGTTCTTAGGGACCTCTTCCAAAAAAGTTATCTGCAAAAATAGGCTGAAAAAATGTCAGTCACTTACACATTTTTTCAACTAAAAATCGCAGGCTCCCCAGCTGAATAGTGCAAATGAAGAAAAAGGACAGGACCTAAAACACAACCTTGACGAACACCACTAAAGAAGTTGAACAAATGACTACTGACTGCATCTGAAGTAAACAAGCTAAAGCAACATCTAACTTACTTAGATCACATTACAAAAAATATGTGTAGCTGCCAAAAAGGATTTAAAGGGGTCCCTTGAATAACCCCTCAGTTATGTAAATCACAAGTTATGCTAGCAAGGTTAAAATGTCAATGCAAAGATCTGCCAATGTGTTTAAAGTGGTCCAAGTTCCTCTATACAACATTAGCACTAGTGATTTTTGGAATCGGCTGCAAACAAAAGTTTGTCTCCCAAGTAAAGTTTTGAACTGAACTCAAAAGCCTGTAAAGTGTAATTCCCAGGCTGGATAGCGCTGCCCTCAATATAAGACAATCCATCTTTTCCCAGACTTGTTTTTTTTCTAGGAAAAATATCAGCTTAGCAAAAGACGGAAACAGCCGCAAGTTTTATCATAAGTGAAGAATGTTGCTTTGAAAAAGGAAGATGTATCAGGAAGGTAAGCATATTTATGTTATAATTATCCTAATTGTGTTATTTTACACAAAATATAATTTATAATTGAAAAGGGGTGTACAAAATAGATTTTTGAATGAATCGTGATTGTTATATGTAATTATTCTCAATTGTAAAAAACAAAATAAAAAACAAATATTGTATACATATTTTTTATGTATTTTTTTCCATTAATTCTGTCCTGTAATGCCACTCAGGAAAATCATACTGTTGATGTAGATGCCCAAATCTGCTGTACAGATTTACTCTGGAAAACACAGTGTGGGATACCTCTCTTCTATTTGACATTTTTAAAGGTTCAAGTAGAAAATAAGTATAATTTTTTTAAACAATCTATTTGATGGAGTAATGTAGATAATCATACAGCTGTCGACCACTGTTGTCAAAAAGTATTGACTTTGAATCAAGAATCGTTTTGAATCAAGAATCGTTTATGAAGTGAAGCTGGGATAGGCTGCCCGTGACCCCGAAAGGGACAAGTGGTAGAAAATGAATGGATGGTTAATGCTCCTCAAAACATATTACTATAGATTAATGCCATCAAATAATAAAAGTGTAAAGAAGGTTAGGACAATTCCAAGCGTCCTTGACTGACAGGTTCTGTCAAAAATAGCACTTGGCCCGAGTAATTTGTTCAAGCAGGTAAAGTATGGGAGCGACAGGAAGAGAAGCTTGATTTTTGTTGGGGAGAAAAACATTGCTGCCAATTGTTGGTTTTGCATCCTAGGACCCTAAATATAGGACAACTCATATTTCTCCAGAAACTACAAAAAATATCAACTTACTGTATATTCAGGTCAATTTAGTAGTAAGAAGCGATAAATGTGTACTGTAATACACATGCTTATTTTTTAATATAAAAAGGGGACAAGCGGTAGAAAGTGGATGGATGGATGGGAAATACTTCTAAATTTTAAGATTATTTTCCTAATGTGTCCTTATTTTTTAAAATATCTTGGGTACACTTCATTTTCATATTCATAATATTTCTTTGGACATATTTTAATGGGCAGCACGGTGGTACAGGGGTTAGTGCATGTGCCTCACAATACGAAGGTCCTGAGTTCAATCCTGGGCTCAGAATTTTTGTGGAGTTTGCATGTTCTCCCAGTGACTTTGTGGGTTCCCTCCGGGTTGGCAACACTAAATTGGCCCTAGTGTGTGAATGTGAGTGTGAATGTTGTCTGTGTTGGCCCTGCGATGAGGTGGTGACTTGTCCAGGGTGTACCCCGCCTTCCGCCCGAATGCAGCTGAGATAGGCTCCAGCACCCCCCACGATCCCGAAAAGGACAAGCGGTAGAAAATTGATGGATATCTTAATGCTGCTGGAAATTGGAGTGGAATTCTGAACCATGTTTTGTTGTATCTTATGTGCATTTACAATAACAGCATCTAATCTAAAAAAACAAAAACAAAAAAACAGCAATTTTATGATAACTACCGTATTTTTCGGACTATAAGTCGCAGTTTTTTTCATAGTTTGGCCGGGGGTGCGACATATACTCCAGTGCGACTTATGTGTGAAATTATTAACACATTACCGTAAAATATCAAATAATATTATTTATATCATTCGCGGAAGAGACGAAGAAAATGTCAGCAATCGTCACATACACGTCAACCAATAAGAATTTGGCGGGGGAGGGTCATGGCAGAAGTGCATTGTGGGTCATGGAATGCTAACTATATGCTATATGCCACAGCCATAGCTATTTGAAGGCCTACTGAAATTAGATTTTCTTATTCAAACGGGGATAGCAGGTCCATTCTATGTGTCATACTTGATGATTTTGCGATATTGCCATATTTTTGCTGAAAGGATTTAGTAGAGAACATCCACGATAAAGTTTGCAACTTTTGGTCGCTAACAGAAAAGCCCTGCCTTTACCGGAAGTCGCAGACGATGACATCACATGTTGATGGCTCCTCACATCCTCACATTGTTTTTAATGGGAGCCTCCAACAAAAAGAGCTATTCGGACCGAGAAAACGACAATTTGCCCAATAATTTGAGCGGGGATGAAAGATTCGAGTTTGAGGATATTGATAGCGACGGACTAGAAAAAGAAAGAAAAAAAACGTGATTGCATTGGGACGGATTCAGATGTTTTTAGACACATTTACTAGGATAATTCTGGGAAATCCCTTATCTTTCTATTGTGTTGCTAGTGTTTTAGTGAGTTTAATATTACCTGATAGTCGGAGGGGTGTGTCCACCGGTGTCTTGACGCCAGTGTCTCAGGGAAGTCGACGGCAGCTATATGGACGGCGCAAGCTCAGCTGATCTCCGGTAAGAAGCAACTTTTTACCAAATTTTCTCACCGAAACCTGCTAGTTGACATTCAGTCGGGATCCATGTTCACTTGACCGCTCTGATCCATAGTAAAGCTTCACCTCCGGGAATTTTAAACTAGGAATCCCCGTGTGTTTGTGTGGCTAAAGGCTAAAGCTTCCCAACTCCATCTTGGTACTTTGACTTCTCCAATATTAATTGAACAAATTACAAAAGATTTAGCAACACAGATCTCCAAAATACTGTGTAATTATGCGATTAAAACATACGACTTTTAGCTCTGTGTGTGTGCAGCGCTAATATTTCCTAACAGTCCGTGACGTCACGCGTACACGTCATCATTACGCGACGTTTTCAAGAAAAAACTCCCGGGGAAATTTAAAATTGCAATTTAGTAAACTAAAAAGGCCATATTGGCATGTGTTGCAATGTTAATATTTCATCATTGATATATAAACTATCAGACTGCGTGGTCGGAAGTAGTGGGTTTCAGTAGGCCTTTAAATGGATAATTTCATCGTTGACGGTAACTTATAAAAACTGAGAAGGGCTGAACAAAAATTGGACCGAAAAGGAAATCATGTACTGCAGATTACAAGCTGGACGTAGTGAAATATGCAGCAGAAAACGACAAGAGGAAGCGGCACATATCTTTGGAGTTGGCAGAGTTGTTTAGAAGCGACATCGAGGAAGAAGATTTCATTGGATTTATCGATTAGGACGGACAGATTTTTTGTTAAACGTATAGCATGTTCTTTATGTTATAGTTATTTGAATGACTCTTACCATAATATGTTACGTTAACATACCAGGCACGTTCTCCGTTGGTTATTTATGCATCATATAACGTACACTTATTCAGCCTGTTCACTATTCTTTATTTATTTTAAATTGTCTTTCAAATGTCTATTCTTGCTGTTGGATTTTATCAAATAAATTTCCCCCCAAAATGCGACTCATATATGTTTTTTTCCTTCTCTATTATGCATTGTCTGCCGGTGCAGGATGCATAAACAGCACGGACCCAGCAGGCACAAGACATTAAAACAACGTAGATACATTGATGAATTAGGTCCTGACGTTGAGCAACTCAAAAATCATGGGTTCTGTCGTTGATTCAACCATTGAATTTTGGTCATTTTTCAACCAATATCCTACAACACAAATGTAAACATACTTTTTGACGACGTTTATTCAATGTCGGGTCGTTAAGATGATCTATCCATTGAAATTTGGTAATTCCCCAACCAACAACGTGGATCCAACAGTTTGACATCAACATTGTCTCAATTTATAAATACGACTATTTTCCAAAGTTTCAACGTCAGTTTTAAAGCACATGTATGTATAATCAACGTTGTATCAATGTCTTATGCCTGCTGGGTGCGGACAGTTGGTGTCGGTAAAGACACTAGTTGCCTGGATTTGATCTGATCCCAATGCAAACACACCTGACAAGATGACTGGTACAAATAGAAACTTACATAGTCAAGTTCATCATCCAGGTCCTCCCGGTCCTTGGTACGCGTGTTCACCTGGGGAAAGACGTCCGCAATCAGCTGTCTTTGGTTGTTTGTCCCACCGGGCTGCTCAGTCTGGTGGTTAGGAGGGGGTTGAAGGAGCTGTGCCAGGGGAGTCTTGCCATTGCAGTCCTGGTGAACTCTACCTATGACATTCACACTGTCCAGTCCCCCACTGCCACTGATAAGCAGGCCTCCAGAATAGCTCGTTTTCCTCTGGTGGGCATGAAGCGACACGGGGGACACGGGACGGTGTGCTAACAGAGGAGGAGGAGGATGCGAGGCACCTGGGACTTGTAGAAGGTGCGGAAGCTCTAGGGACAGAGCTCGGCGGTCCCGCCTGGGTACAAAATGACCCTGGAGGATCGGATGGCGAAGGTGAAGAGTTCGGGAAGCAACAGCAGGAGGTGAGAGGAGACTTTCCTCCTCATCCGGGTTTACACTGTGGAGGTGGCGGAGCGGGGACGAGGAGGCGCGGGGACCTCGGATACGGAGACTTCCGCCGACAACACCTCCCAGACCGCCTAAGCCATGGCCATAGAACGGCCTGGCGGAAGGCGAAGAGGTGAAGATTGGACTGGCGGAGGGAGATGAGGAGGAGCAGGGGCGGACTCCGATCAGGTTGTTCCAACTGGAGCGGCGCGCCCAGGAAGCCTGAGGATGAGGGGGTGGCGGGCGACCCCAGTTGTGGTAACTCCGACCCGGATACTGTGGGAAAAAAACACAGGCCGTCGTATTTTAATGTTGTAAACATTGGCACACAACCAACAAAAATGTGCTCATCCAAGAACACTGTTAGGTAACAGGGTTTTTTTGGTGAAACTTCTTATTTTGAGATACACTGAAAATTACGTCACCACTAGGTGGCGCAGTGCAAATCTATGAAACATGATCTATGGATTTTCACAGCGAGAGACCTCTTTTGTGCAAAGCATTATTGGTCAAAAGCTTAGAGTGCCTTCAAACCAGAATGGCCGACTCCCTGGGCGTCTTACATCGTCGTGATAAACATGTGGATTTCAATTGGACAAACTTGATTGGTGAAAATATAAAGAGATGTCCGATAATGGCTGTTTTGCCGATATCTGATATTGCGATATTATCCAAATCTTAATGAACAATTCCGATATCGATATATACAGTCGTGGGATTAACACATTATACCTAATTTTGTTGTGATACCCCACTGGATGCATTAAACAATGTGACAAGGTTTTCCAAAATAAATCAATGCAAGTTATTGATTTATTATTAAAGTCACAAAGCGCATAATTTTTTTAACGTGCCTCAAAACAGCAGCTTGTAATTTGGAGGTTGAAGTGGGCGGGGTTGATGTGGGGGGAGGGTAAAGGGTACCGGGGGGGTGTATATTGTAGCGTCCTGGAAGAGTTAGTGCTGCAAGGGATTTGGGGTATTTGTTCTGTTGTGTTTGTTGTGTTACGGTGCGGATGTTCTCCCGAAATGTGTTTGTCATTCTTATTTGGTGTGGGTTCACAGTGTGGCGCATATTTGTAACAGTGTTAAAGTTGTTTATACGGCCACCCTCAGTGTGACCTGTATGGCTGTTGACCAAGTATGAATTGTATTCACTTGTGTGTGTGAAAAGCCGTAGATATTATGTGATTGGGCCGGCACGCAGAGGTTTATTGGCGCTTTGTACTTCTCCCTACGTCTGTGTACCTTTCCGTACAGCCGTGTTTTAAAAAGTCATACATTTTACTTTTTGAAACCGACACCGCTAATTTCCGATATTACATTTTAAAGCATTTATCGGTCGATAATATCAGCAGTCCTATATCATCGGACATTTTTAATTATAACTCTCCTAGGAGGTGTGTTTTGTTTCGTGAAACTCCACTCTCACCTTGAGGTGGAAACCGAAGATTTTCCAAAATAATTGTCAACCACCCGCCCACATGCATGGTTCATTTTTTTTGCTGGCAATTGGATGAACGGGGACTCCCAAACTGTGGTATGTGTACCTCGAGTGGTACACCCCCAAAAAAATCACTTAATTAAATATTCAAACACAGTGTTACTGTTCAATCTGTGTGTAATTCTACAGTGGGCGTTAATATTAAATACAATCATTGCATTGTTTTTGATTAATATTTGGGTCTATTACGCTACTGTATTTTGATGTTGTTAATTATGTTTGTCCTTGCAGAACCAAGTGTTTTCTGTGGTGCTACTATGTGAAAAAAAACTGAGAAACTGAAAACATGACCCAGAAGGTTTTGGTTGAGGTACAACCCCTGAAAAATGGCTCAAGCAAATTAAAATCTACACGTTTGATGAAAGCGCAGAGCTCTCAAATTGCTTTGACAGACCTTATTTATGACCTGGGGTTAGGTATTGGAAAATAATTAAGATTCAGGAGGGAAGCTCAAACCCGATTCTTGATGGATAGAGTGAAGTTTGATGGTTAAAATCTGAGCCCCCTGGAAAACAGCCATTTTCTGCGACCCCCTTTAATTGAAATACTATTGAGAACTTGATCATATTTATTTATCTATTCAACACACTATTTTAGAGTTATATTTTCAGTAGGAAGGGGATTTAAATGGCCCCATTCGTTAAATGTAAAGGGTGCTTTATCCACTTTACCAGCCAGATGGCAGTGGAGTGTCTCTAAGTAGAGTGGCGCTTTCCATAATTTTCAGCAGACTGCATTGCAAAATGATTAACCCTCCCTCTTCCACTCACGCGAGATCCACCCAGGAATGGGGCTATATGAATCGCTTCCCTACTGTATAAATGCCGCCGCTGCTGACTTTTTTTTTCTTTTCTCTATCTCTCCGCTGCTGTTCCGTACACCTCTTCTTGATAGTTCTGCTGGGTATTGTAGAACCGGGAACGCGTTAATTCCATTGATCTCTGGCTGCAGGGTTGTGTATCATTCTAACTTGAATACTAGAGTGCAGACTAGTGTTGTCCCCATACCAATATTTTGGTACTGGTATCAAAATTATTTCGATACTTTTTGGTTAAGTTTCTAAACTTCACAAACAGACTGGACACGTTGGTAGAGAAGGCCAGTAACGTGGTGGGAGTGGAGCTGGACTCTCTGGCGGTGGCGTCAGAGAGGAGAAGTCTAGCAAAACTCCGAGCCATTATGGACAACACTTCCCACCCACTACACTCGGACCTTGATGAGAGAATGAGCACGTTCAGTGGACGGCTCAGACTCCCAAAATGCAACACGGAACGACACAGGAGGTCCTTCATACAGACAGCCATCAGACTGTATAATGTACATGTTCCTTAGCTGCACTTAAATGTAGAATATATTTATATTACTCATATATTATATATTATTTATATAATATATTTTATATATTATTGTCTATTGTGAGCAAACTGTGGTGCTGAATTTCTACCAGGGATCAAAAAAGTACTTTCTATTCTATTCTATTCTAAATACAGGGGACCACAAAAAATTGCATTCTTGGCTTGATTTAAACAAAAAATCTTAGGGTACATTAAACATATGTTTCTTATTGCAAGTTTGTCCTTAAATAAAATAGTGAACATAATAGACAACTTTTCTTTTATTAGGAAGTAAACAAATAAAGGCTCCTAATTTAGTCTGCTGACATACGCAGTAACATATTGTGTCATTTATCATTCTATTATTTTGTCAACATCATTAAGGACAAGTGGTAGGAAATGAATTATTAATCTACTTGTTCATTTACTGTTAATATCTGCTTACTTTCTCTTATAACATGGTCTATCTACACTTCTGTTAAAATGTAATAATCACTTATTCTTCTATTGTTTGGATATTTTACATTAGTTTTGGATGATACCACACATTTGGGTATTAATCCGATACCAAGTAGTTAGAGGATCATACATTGGTTATATTCAAAGTTTCCATGTGTCCAGGGACATATTTCATGGGTTCATAAACATAATATACATTTTTTAAAAACGAAAGAAGATGTGATACCAAAAAATAATGACGTAATCATAGCAGTATGGACTAGAGACGCTCCTGTACTTGGTATCATTAAATAGGATGTTAGGTGTCGATCCACCAATGGCATTTGTTTACATTTTAACGCTGGTGAGCTATGGTGTGTAGTGAAGCATGTTTAGCTATTCCTCGTCCTGCAGGGATGATACTTGTAAGAAATTTACTTTATTTGTCGTCATGGAGACAAGGATTAGTGATTTAGAAGTAGCTAAAAGACTGCTGGACTTAAGCTAGCCATTCTTAAAGCATCTCTTCCTGAGGACGTTTCAGTGTTATAACTTCACCTTTATCTTTTGTTTTTAAGCCAAATTGCGTCTGTTCTCCCTTTTCTGTCTTCAAACTGTGTCTGCTTGTAAGTACTCAGTGATTATGCGCTGCCGAACATGCTCCTCTTTCCATAAACCAGCAATGACACGACGTGACTACGACGAGGGCCCGGTTCAATAGTATCGTGGTACTATACTAATGCCGGTTTACGGTACATCCCTAGTGCTCTCACTGCAAAAAGTCAGATATCAAAAAGAATTACAAAAAAATACAAAAATGAGTGGTATTTTATGTGAAGTAAGCAAAATTATCTGCCAATAGAACAAGAAAATTTGCCTTTTCAAGACTTTCCAAAACTAGTCAAATGAGCTAACCTCAATGAACCCAAAAATACCTTAAAATAAGTATATTCTCACTATTAACAACTGTAAATACAAGTACGCATTTTCTATTGTTTCATTGAAAATAAAACAGCAAAGTTCATTTGGCTGTCATCTGTTTTAATTATGAGACACAATTGTGTCAAAGTCATGATTTTTTTTTTTTTTACATGGTCGAAATAAAAAACTATTACTTTAAGAAAGCAGTTTTATACTTGTGAGTGTGATGACACAGGTTCGCAAAAGTTGATAGATAGATAGTACTTTATTTATTCCTTCAGGAGAGTTCCTTCAGGAAAATAAAAATTCTAGTTTCAAGCATGTTTTACCCAATATAGGTCATAAATTCTCAGCAACAAGCTGTAATATTTTACTGAGATCATTTTGGAACAAAACCCCTAAAACAAGTAAAACACTGACATAAAATCTGCTTAGTGAGAAGAATTATCTTATCAGACAGAAAATAAGCAAATATAACCTTTATTTGAGATATTTAATCTATACTTAGATTTCAGTTTTTGCAGTGCTCGACTCCCTAGGCCAGGGGTCACCATCGCGGTGCCCGCGGGCACCAGGTAGCCCGTAAGGACCGGATGAGTCGCCCGCTGGCCTGTTCTAAAAATAGCTCAAATAGCAGCACTTACCTGTGAGCTGCCTCTATTTTTAATTTTTTTTTAATTTACTAGCAAGCTGGTCTCGCTTTGCTCGACATTTTTAATTCTAAGAGAGACAAAACTCAAATAGAATTTGAAAATCCAAGAAAACATTTTAAAAGACTTGGTCTTCACTTGTTTAAATAAATTCATTTATTTTTTTTACTTTGCTTCTTATAACTTCCAGAAAGACAATTTTAGAGAAAAAATACAACCTTAAAAATGATTTTAGGATTTTTAAACACATATACCTTTTTAAATTCCTTCCTCTTCTTTCCTGACAATTTAAATCAATGTTCAAGTATTTTTTTTTTTTTTATTGTAAATAATAATAAATAAATTTTTCATTTCAGCTTCTGTTTTTTCGACGAATAATATTTGTGAAATATTTCTTCAAATTTATGATTAAAAAATAAAAAATAAATATTCTGGCAAATCTAGAAAATCTGTAGAATCAAATTTAAATCTTATTTCAAAGTCTTTTGAATTTCTTTTAAACTTTTTGTTCAGGAAAATCTAGAAGAAATGATGATTTGTCTTTGTTAGCAATATAGCTTGGTCCAATTTGTTATATATTCTAACAAAGTGCAGATTGGATTTTAACCTATTTAAAACATGTCATCAAAAATACATGATTGTTGTGAGAAATCATTAAAATGATCAGTGTTTCCACAAAGATAAATATGTTTAATTATTAATAATAACAGAGTTAAAGGTAAATTGAGCAAATTGGCTATTTCTGGCAATTTATTTAAGTGTGTATCAAACTGGTAGCCCTTCGCATTAATTAGTACCCAAGAAGTAGCTCTTGGTTTCAAACAGGTTGGTGACCCCTGCCCTAGGCTAATGACCCACCATTTGAGAAATAAATGATATATATGATATAATGCATTTTTTTCAACCAAATGCCAAATTTACCTAACAAAATGCATAGCTGCCTTTTACAATTTTAAAAAGGAAAATCAATCTTAGGTTCATAAACACTCGTAAAATCTGCAGAAATACGATACGATGTAACAGGTAAATGGAAACCTAGATTGGCCAATCAATCAGCTGTCCAGAATGATTTATACCTCTGTTCGGTCCTCGCTGACTTACCCCAGCCCTGTGCTCCAGGTTGGCCCGGCCAAGAGAAATGACGCTGTTCTTCCTCGACCCGAGTGCAAAGCTCAGCCTCTCTCCAGGAAACAGGCCGCCAGGCATCTGGCCCACATCCAAGTGTCCATTCGGGGTCAGTGTACAGATCTTCGGGTCTGCGGAAAGACCAAGTAAGAGTGAGAGTAGAGCGACTAATGCATGAACGCACTAGAGGGCCAACGACCGTGTGAAAACATTGATTAGGTGTTTTTCTTCTCCCTGTTTTTACCTCTTGCTCAATGAGCTGAATTTAAACTCCACGACTTTGAGAATACATTTCGTAAAGCGACGTAATGTGCCGCTTAAAAGAGACACGGGGAAGTTTAATCTGTGTCGAATCACCTGGAATGGGAGCCAGAGAGCGTCTCGTAATGGTGATATCCTGCCAGGAGCTTGTCCAATCTTCAAATAGTAAAAAGGCACATCACACTATCAGAGGCCTCGTTAATGTGCTGCTAACACGCTAATTTATAGAGTGTGATGCTTTGGATTTTTCCAGGAGAGATAAAAGAGGAGACTTGCGAATAGAGAGGACAATTGTGCTTTCCCAGCAGGCACAAGGAATGAAAACAAGGTTGAGAACTTGTTGAATTAGGTCCTGACAGACATGCTTTTTCGGAATCAGATTCAGAATCAGAAGTACTGTATTTTTCGGAGTATAAGTCGCTCCGTAGTATAAGTCGCACCTGCCGAAAATGCATAATAAAGAAGGAAAAAAACATATATAAGTCACACCGGAGAATAAGTCAGATTTTTGGGGGAAATTTATTTAATAAAACCCAACACCAAGAATAGACATTTGAAAGGCAATTTAAAATAAATCAAGAATAGTGAACAACAGGCTGAATAAGTGTACGTTATATGACGCATAAATAACCAACTGAGAAGGTGCCTGGTATGTTAACGCAACATATTATGGTAAGAGTCGTTCAAATAACTATAACATATAGAACATGCTATACATTTACTAAACAATATGTCACTCCTAATTGCTAAATCCCATGAAATCTTGTACGTCTAGTCTCTTACGCCAGTGGTCCCCAACCACCGGGCCACAATTTTTTATTCTTTTTTATTCAAAAAATTTAAAAAAAGATTTTTTTATTATTATTTTTTTTGTTAAATCAACATAGAAAAAAAAATATACACTTACAATTAGTGCACCAACCACAAAAACCTCCCCTTTTTCATGACAAAAACGTCCCTTTTTCATGACAAAGAAAAAAAAAAGAAAAAAAAAAAAAAAAGAAAAAGGATCCCGTCCCCAGGTTGGGGACCACTGTCTTACGTCCATTTCTACCGCTTATTCCCTTTTTTGGGGTTGCGGGGGGCGCTGGCGCCTATCTCAGCTACAATCGGGCGGAAGGCGGGGTACACCCTGGACAAGTCGCCACCTCATCGCAGGGCCAACACAGATAGACAGACAACATTCACACTCACATTCACACACTAGGGCCAATTTAGTGTTGCCAATCAACCTATCCCCAGGTGCATGTCTTTGGAAGTGGGAGGAAGCCGGAGTACCCGGAGGGAACCCACGCATTCACGGGGAGGACATGCAAACTCCACACAGAAAGATCCCGAGCCTGGATTTGAACCCAGGACTGCAGGACCTTCGTATTGTGAGGCAGACGCACTAACCCCTCTTCCACCGTGAAGCCCCACTGTCTTACGTGAATGAGCTAAATAATATTATTTGATATTTTACGGTAATGTGTTAATAACTTCACACATAAGTCACTCCTGAGTATAAGTCGCACCCCCGGCCAAACTATGGAAAAAACTGTGACTTATAGTCCGAAAAATACGGTACTTTATTTTATCTCCGAGGTGGAATTAAAAAAATTTCAGCACAATCCAATTCAAGAGCGGACAAACATTACAGGGAGACAGAACAGGATCGCTGAACGTTCTGCCAACTTCCGGCACCCCTTACCAAAAATTTGAGAACTGGTTAAACGGAGGTAAAACATCATAGCCGTGTCTTAAACGGAAGTGAAGCTGGAGCAACAATATGTAACACGAAAATCAGAAATAAGTAAAAACAAGAAGCTTGGATTAGGTTTTGGGTAGTGATAGGATTGCGTATAATCAGCCAAAAAAGCATTACCGTATTTTACGGCCTATAAGTCACCGTTTTTTTCATAGTCTGGGCGAGGGTGCGACTTATACTCAGGAGCGACTTATGTGTGAAATTATTAACACATTACCGTAAAATATCAAATAATATTATTTAGCTCATTCACGTAAGAGACTAGATGTATAAGATTTCATGGGATTTAGCAATTAGGAGTGACAGATTGTTTGGTAAACGTATAGCATGTTCTATATGTTATAGTTATTTGAATGACTCTTACCATAATATGTTACGTTAACATACCAGGCACCTTCTCAGTTGGTTATTTATGCGTCATATAACGCAATGGTCCCCAACCACCAATTTTTTATTATTTATTTTTAAATTTTTAAATGTATTTTATTTTTTATTAAATCAACATACAAAACACAAGATACACTTACAATTAGTGCAAAGACACAAAAAACTCCCTTTTTCATCACAAAAAAAAATTAAAATAAAAAAAATCCCCCCCGCCAGGCCGCGGGACAAATTATCAAGCGTTGACCGGTCCGCAGCTACAAAAAGGTTGGGGACCACTGATATAACGTACACTTATTCATCCTGTTCACTATTCGTTATTTATTTTAAATTGCCTTTCAGATGTCTATTATTCGTGTTGGGTTTTATCAAATAAATTTCCCCCCAAAAATGGACTTATACTCCAGTGCGACTTATATATGTTTTTTCCCCTCCTTTATTATGCATTTTTGGCGGGTGCTACTTTTACCCGGGAGCGACTTATACTCCGAAGAATACGGTGCATTCAATAACCGAAAAAATAACAACCGTGGTGCGTTGCATCAAATTTACAATCAGAATCCGAAGTACTTTAGTGAAGTGAATTATATTTATATAGCGCTTTTCTCTAGTAACTCAAAGTGCTTTACATAGTGAAACCCAATATCTAAGTTACATTTAAACCAGTGTGGGTGGCACTGGGAGCAGGTGGGTAAAGAGTCTGGCCCAAAGACACAACAGCAGTGATTAAGATGGCTGAAGCGGTAATCGCACCCGTAAACCTCAAGTTGCTGGCACGGCCACTCTACCAACCGAGCTATGTCGCCCACTTTAACAATACCCGAGGGGAAATTAAAAGATTTTCAGCGCAATCCCATTCAAGATCAGACAAACATTACAGGGAGACAGAACAGGATCGCTGACGGGTCTGCCACCTTCCGGCGCCCCTTACAAAAAAAAGGCAAGAAACAGGCAAACGCTGGGGAGGGAAACTAAGCCTGGGTCCTTGGATAGAGGGTCCAGACTGAGGCTAAGGAAAAAAACAACAACTCATAGCCATAGCAAACATAAACATGTGGCAGAGAGAAACATCAAAGGACATTAAAGACATTAAAAAAGCAGACCTGATGCAGTCAGCCGCCATTCCAGCAATGCCATTTTTACATACAGCTACAAAAGTAAAACAACAATAAAACAAAAAATAATTAACCAACAATATTGTGGGGAGGGCGTGGCCTGCAGACCTGCATCGAAGCGGGGTGTGCCAGGACCGGCTTGGAGATCAGCGACAGGTGCGTACATGGCCTAGCTGGGCGTGATTATCTAATCACCTGTCGGTCTGTTTAAGGCAGCAGCCGGGAAGGAGAGGGCAGTTGGAGCACGAGCGAGAGTGAGAGCACAAACTGAAGAGAAACTATTCGTGTGCTCACTGGGGAGAAAGACGATTGCTGAAAAGCCTAAGAGAAACCTTGCACAATCCGACACAAGTTTATTGTAAAATAAATTGTTGTAACCCTGAGCCAGAGTGGTGTAAAGATGTTTGGTGGTCCGTGGAACCCAGAAGAGGGAAATTTCCACAAACATATTGTCAGGCTTGTCCCTGACAGTTTGACTATGTTTTAGTTTTTTCCTCTGCATTTGTCTTTGTTTCCTCTGTGTGTGTAGTATGTTCTTGTCAGCGGTCTTATTTTGTCTGTTTCTTGTGTTTTTCCCTGAGTGCTGTGTCCCCTCTGCTGCGGCTGATTGGCCCGCTTCTATATAGACCTGTTTTCTCCTCCAGTCTGTGCTGGATTTTTGTCATGTATTGTCGCTCATGTTGTGTCGTTGCAGCGTAGCGGTAAGCTATATTTGGTAGCATACTGTCTTTTGTTCCCTGCTTCCAGTTTTGTTTGTTCATGGCCTATTTTGTCATCCGTCTCGTGTACGCTTTTCGTATGTACCCTTTGTTTGGTTTTGTTTTAGCGTGTAAATTAAAACCATGTTTTCCTATTCAATGCCTGCCTCCTCCTCTGCATCTTGGGGTTCGTCACAAACTAACTCTGACATATATATTGCATACACATGATTGCACAATGCATGGACAAGCAACCAAACAAAAACATAGTTTATCTGCGGTGTTCCACGCCATCGTCTGCTGGGGTGGAGGGAGCATGGCCAGAGAGAGGAGCAGACCCAACAAAGCAACCAAGAACGCCGACTCCACCCTCGGCCACCCACTAAGTCTCGGCCAGTGTCCAGTCCGCTCTGATGAGCGAAAATGCGTCTAAGGAGACCGAGGTGTCCGATACATGCTCACTTCAGCCAAGACATTTTGAAGCTTGTCCGTCCTGGCGCTCTGCGCCAGCTCCACAGCACTGTCTCTTCATCCACATCTCCTCCAGTCTCTCCAAACGGACTCTGGCGTGGCAGAGACCCAGCAGCTGGTCGCCATGGCCCAAAGGCTCCCGGGAGGCAGATTCAGAAGTTCACAAAAAAAGCACCGCAGAAGCCACGTAAGTAAATAGTAAATGAGTTAGACTCGTATAGCGCTTTTCTACCTTCAAGGAACTCAAAGCGCTTCGACACTATTTCCACATTCACCCATTCACAAACACATTCACACACTGATGGCGGGAGTTGCCATGACCCATCAGGAGCAAGGGTGAAGTGTCTTGCTCAAGGACACAGTGGACGTGACTGAGTTGGTAGAAGGTGGGGATTGAACCAGGAACTCTCAGGTTGCTGGCACGCTGTCCCCATGCCCTGTGACACCTCTTGTCGCACAGTCCCTAAGGGTCCCGAACCAAAAAGCAAAAAAATTATTATAAAACACATGAAAATAAGAGGGAAAAATCCAGAACACAAAAGGATGACAGAAGAGGACAGAGTTCCTGCAACCAGCAGCCACTACAGCGGCGCCATCTTGGGAAAATTAAAAAAAATGAAATGAAATGGAAAAACGACAACGTTTAATCAATGTTAGGTTCTGACGTTAATTTTACCATTGAATTTTGGTCATTTCCCAACCAACAACAAAGATCCAACCTTAGACCTAAAAGTTACAGTTAAAGTACCACTGATTGTCACACACACACAGGAGGTGTGGTGAAATGTATCCTCTGCATTCAACCAATCCCCATGTTCACCCCGAGAGGTGAGGGGAGCAGTGGGCGGCAGCGGTTCCACGCCCGGGAATCATTTTAGGTGATTTAACCCTTAATTCCAACCTTTGATGCTGAGTGCCAAGCAGGGAGGTAATGGGTCCCGTTTTTATAGTCTTTGGTATGACTCGGCCGGGTTTGAACTCACAACCTACCGATCTCAGGGCGGACACTCTAACCACTAGGCCACTGAGTAGATGTGGGATCTGAGCCGAGGATGTAGTCGTGTCTTGCGCAGCCCTTTGAGACACTCGTGATTTAGGGCTATGTAAATAAACTTTGATTGACCGACTGAATAGACAACATCGTCTCAATTGACACATTTTCTAAATCAGTTTCACGGGACATGTACGTTTAAATAAACGTCTCGTGCCTGCTGGGTTACAGCCCGGAAAAAAGGCAAAACAGCAGTAAAAATGTACCATAGGCATCCTGAATAAAGTAACGCAGTGCAGAACGAACTGGCAATTTCACACAAAAAAATATGCAATATTATTTATGCATGCATTTTTCATTTGAATAGTTAAAAATTGAGGAAGTGAAAAAACAAATGTCTTAGAAATTGCTATGAAAGAAGTAGGACTAAATAAACTGCTTCTTCCTACTTTGTTATGAGAAACTGAAAATACATTGGAACTGTATGTATGTTCGCCTTAACTTAACACTACGGAAGTCATTTTTTAAATTGTTGTTCTTTAATAAAATACGAAAAGTCGGAACATTTATACAGCAGCACTAGATATATAGATAGTAGGGCTGCGAATTTTTGGGTGTCCCACGATTCGATTCAATATCGATTCTTGGGCTCGCGATTCGATTATATATCGATTTTTTCGATTCAAGGCGATTCTTGATTCAAAAACGATTTTTTCCTGATTCAAAACGATTCTGTATTCATTCAATACATAGGATTTCAGCAGGATCTACCCCAGTCTGCTGACATGCTAGCAGAGTAGTAGATTTTTAAAAAAAAGCTTTTATAATTGTAAAGGACAATGTTTTATCAACGGATTCCAATAATGTAAATTTGTTTTAACTATCAAACGAACCAAAAATATGACTTATTTTATCTTTGTAAAAACATTGGACACAGTGTGTTGTCAAGCTTATGAGACGCAATGCAAGTGTAAGCCACTGTGACACTATTGTTCTTTTTTTTTAAATTTTTATAAATGTCTGATAATAATGTCAGTGAGAGATTTTTAATCACTGCTATGTTGAAATTATAACTAATATTGATACTGTTGTTGATAATATTCATTTTTGTTTCACTACTTTTGGTTTGTTCAGCGTCGTATTTGTGTCTCCTCTCAATTGCTCTGTTTATTGCAGTTTTGAGTGTTGCTGGGTCAGGTTTGGTTTTGGAATTGGATTGCATTGTTATGGTATTGGTGTGTATGGGTTTGTTGGATTGATAAAAATAAAAAAAATCAATTTAAAAAAAAAAAAGAGAATCGATACAGAATCGCACAACGTGAGAATCGCGATTCGTATTCGAATCGATTTTTTTTCTCCACACCCCTAATAGATAGACAGATAGTACTTTGTTGATTCCTTCAGGAGAGTTCCGTGAGGAAAATTAAAATTCAAGTATCAGTGTACAGAGTTGAGATCGAATTTAAAAAATAAATAATGGGGTATAAATGGAAACACTATAGAAAAATATTACAATAAGAATGAAAATAGAAAGTGTCCACTATGCTAAATAGCTAATATTCAGGACCACAGGTCGACATAATTACAATATTCACCTTTGCTGGTATTTAATACCTGAAAGATGCAACGATTCCTTCTGCTTATCGTTGTCCTCAAAATTGCAGGAAGACCTTTCATCATCCGAGTAAGAGCGGTTTGCATCTCCCTGGAGGAGGAAAGAAGTGATGAGAGCGATAGGAATGGAGAAATAGTTTTGAAAATGGGTAAAAAAAAAAAAATAATGATCAGTCAAGGGCTATTGCCATAATTGCCCTCTGCTTATTTAATTTGCTGCCGGTCAGTCCTGCAAATTGCGTACTTTCCAAAGCGGGGGAGCCTGATCTCTGAAGATTTCAGCAAGATTTCATTAGCTTTAAGAGCTAAATAATCTATATTTTCTGGTCACTCTGTATCCCTGACTCAGACTACCAAAGTGCTTGTAATATTCTACTGAAATAGCATTTTTTTTTAGCATTGAATGTTCTTGGAACATTCAACGTTCTTGTTTGCGAGCATGTGTTCAGGGGGTAGGAATAGGGACCCCCGATCTGTGAGAGGCCCCGTTTTGCATGAAGAAGTGCACATACTGTAATTAATGAGAAAAAAAATCCTAGCCACTTCCTGCTCTGTCACTGATTAGAACAGAGGTGTCAAACTCATTTTAGATCAGGGGCCACGTTGGAAAAAATCTACTCCCAAATGAGCCGGACTGGTAAAATCACAGCACGATAACTTAAAAATAAAGACAACTTCAGATTGTTTTCTTTGTTTAGAAATAGATCAAGCAAATTCTGAAAATGTACAAATCATAATGTTGTTTTTTACCCTTACATGTTGCGGTTAATAGTATTCTATCTGTATAAATTATGCGATAATGTTCATCAATCAACTCATTGGTGTTAATTTTCAATCTATCAAGACCAAAGATATATACAAATCTAATTACAGGATGTTATCTATGTAGTTTGCTTATTTTCCTCGACTGGTGCGCGAACATCATGTGGTTTATTTTATGTACATATGTAGCATCATCTACAAAGATACAAATAATTGTTATTGCAGCATCTAGTGGGCACATTTAGAATAGCAGCTTCTCTCATTCAAAACATTTGGCTAATTTTTTATACCTGTGTGTTTGACACCCCTGGATTAGAAGACAACAGGTATAATAGGATCAACTCCATATGTGTCAGAAACATACGAACATTTATCTTAAATTTGTTATTTTGCTGAATTTCCCCCAGGGATCAATAAAGTACTGTTTCATGAGGGGTTCTCTCAATCATCAGACGATTGAGGGAACCCCTCATGAAACAGTTCTGTAGAGATAAGGTAGTCTTGTGATTTTTCCCACACATACATATTGCGCTCTACCACGGTATCGAGCACTATTCTCTGGATAATCCAATTAATATATATATATATATATATATATATATATATATATATATATATATATATATATATACACCCTATCCGCACATATGTGTACATGTTGTATTAATATAATTGATATATGATTAAATATGAATAGAATTGGATATTAAGAGTGCGTGAAAGTTTGACTCCTACCTTGTTTATTTCCGTGAAGAACTTTTTAACATTTTTCAATCAATCAGAAATATTAAATAGTTAAAATGTGCTAACCATGGGTACGTGTGTAGTGTTGTTTATTCTTTCAATCATGGCCAATTTTGAAATTTTTTATGGTTAATTGATGCTTTTTTTTAAAGTATCCACAATGTTCAGTGACCATGTCTGTGGACATTTTGTGTTGGTTGGATTCTTTTTTATTTTTTTGCACCATGACTAGGGAAGGTTGTTTGCATTAGGTCGTATAAGTAAATGCATGGTTATACTCAGAACACAATTAAAGGCAATCGACCTGAATAACTTGTAATGTCCATTAAATTGTTACAATAAGCAACATCAATATTGGCAATCTTTTAAAGTGAATGCAATATCCCTGCGGGAAGAGATTTCCTTATTAAACTTATGACGTCTCACGGCCCAATTTGAAGACGTCAGCGGGCCGCAGTTGGCCCACAGGTCGTAGTTTGAACACCCCTAATCCAGAGTATATAGCAATTCGCAATATTAGGATTTAATTTGTTACATTTTTGTATCTAAACTATATTCTAAAAATGAATATTTTCAGCAGTTTGAAGGAAGGCAAGATGTTTGATTATTAGGACCTTGAGTGTGTTTTTTTTTTTATCTGACAGTATAGAATACATTAATCTACATCAGTGTGAGTGCCATTAATTGACCCATTTTAATAATAGGGAAAATTACTCCCACTGTGAATATACACATACAAACCAGCCTTTAAAATCCCCAAAATTTGATCGTTATTTGGTATGTATAATTCTGACAAGTGTACTTTCTAAAACATGAACTGTTTAGATTGAAAAAAAAAAAGTTAATATAAGATTAATAACACCTTTACATTTTGATTATTCACGATTACTCACAGTACATTTTGTGTTTGATTGACTCTAAATAAAAAAAATAAAAAAAATAGTTCTGCTAGGAAAGAGAACATAATTGTGTATGTGTGTCTTACCTCCGCTTGGAACCCCTCTACCAAGATGGCGACTAACAAATTGAAAAGCACATAGTTCCCAAACGTCATCAGGGCGACAAAGTAGAGGGCGGCGCAGGGCGAGGTGGAAGCCATGCCGTTGTACAACACCATGTTCCAGTCCTCCTGAGTCAGAATCTACACGCCAACACACATGCAGTGAACGACACTCTTTATACACTGCAAAAAGTCAGTGTTAAAAAATAAGACAAAAAAAAATACAAAAATTAGGGGTATTATACTTGAACTAAGCAAAATTATCTGCCAATAGAACAAGAAAATTCGGCTTGTCAAGATTTTCCAAAACAAGTCAAATTAGCTAACTTCAATGAACCCCAAAATACCTTAAATACGTTTATTTTCACTAATAACAAGAGCACTTTTCCTGGTAGAAAAAAAAAAAGACCTTTTTGTTCAATATGTCCAAAAATATTCTTAAATTAAGTAAACGCTAGTGCCACTATCTTGACATAATGATATGCGCTCGGCATTAAATTTCTTGAAACCAGCAAACTTGTACTAAAAACTAATTTATTGTTCTTAATGGAAAGGCAACAAGGCAACTGTTTCTTACTCTCAGGGTCTCCTAGCCACTCGGGGAAATCATATGGTCTAAAAATGCATTTTTCCATCGACAACATGACATCATCGCGCCAAGTGCGAGCTCTTTCAGCCAATTAGTGCGCATATCTACAGCCTGGCCCCCGGCCAAATATTTTTAAATTGTAATTTTGAAGAATTCAACTGAATGTGCATGAACTATTTCTGTTCAAAATTGTTAGACATCTGTCAAACTTGGACTTGGATTAGGGTTGTTTCTGCCATGCAGAGAATGTTTGGAACGAGCCAGGCATGGACGTGAGTACATGTTTAATTTATTTAATAAACAAACAAACTACAAAAAGGCAAACCAAGGATGATAATAAACTAGACTAATCAAAACAAAACTAGCACAATGGCGTGACTAAAGGCAAGAAAACAAAACTTGCACTGTGGCATTAATACAAAACTTACTTGGACCGAAACAAGGGGCATGGATAGCAAGGTGTTCGAGGACATGAAGGAGGTGCAGCTTGGGTAGGTGAAGATGCCAGGACGAGGACAGAAAAAGAATGGCTTAAATAGCAGCTATGATTATTAGTGACGAACAGGCGTGAGGCTGAGGACAGGGACGTGACTAGGAGACCAGGTGAAACTAATGAGTTGGCATGGAGACGAAAACAAACCAGGAAGTGCAAAGACAGAACTAAATGTCCAAAAAACTAAACATAACATGAGCAAACATGGCAAAAAACAAAACATAATCTACAGGCGTGACAAAATCTCACATGTTAAATGTTTTAAGATTAACTGTCAGTTTGCTGTACTGTGCCAACTGTACTACTTTATGAGTATGTATTTTCTGTTGTTTCATTGAAAATAAAACATTTGGCTGTCATCCGTTTTAATTATGAGACAAAATTGTGTGGAAGTGATGATTTTTTTTTCCATGCTTGAAATAAGAAATTCCTTTAAAAAAAGCAGTTTTATACTTGTGAGTGTTGATGACACAGCTTTGTTGATATTCTAGTTTCAAGCATGTCTTCCCTAATATAGGTCATATTATCTCAGCAGCAAGCTGTAACATCTTACTGAGATAATTTAGGACCAAAACCCTTAAAACAAGTAAAACACTAACATAAAATCTGCTAAGTGAGAATAATTATCTTATCAGACAGAAAATAAGCAAATATCAACCTTATTTGAGATAATTAATTTTACTTATATTTCAGTTTTTGCAGTGCAACAAGAACATTTGCATTTTGTGCGTCTACCTGAAAGACGGTGACGATGGCCCAGAGCAGAGAGTCAAAGTTCTTCCTGTCGGGCACGGTGTCTCCTGCTTCCGTCTTCAGACTGAATTTACAGCCAAAGATGTGCATCCCCAGGATACTGCGACAAAAGTGAACATTTTAGGACTTTACATAGCCTCACATATCATGTCATCCGATGGTTTGCTGACGTTTTCCGCAGGTTTTATTGCTCATTAAGAGCGAGTCATATTATAACAACCGCAGTCTTTAATTCATGGTGTGCTCCTCACGGGAACCACTGCAGTAAAATATGTGAGAATGAGGCAGTCGTATTTAAGTTAGAGGTACCCTTATCATTGTAAAAAGTTTTTTTCTAAATAACAGAAATATAACTAAATTACCGCGTTGACCCAAATAAAAGACGGTGTAAATGACGGTCACGGAAAGACGCTGGTCTTATAATTGGGGTCTAAAGCTACCGGGATTTAATGCATACTTTTTGCTGTTATTTTAACATTGGGTTGGTCTCATGGCTGAGTGCTTTGCGGATTCCCGGACTGACAAAGGTGCTCTTTATAAGGAAGCATTTGGGGAAAACTAATTGGGTAATAATAGCAGGAAATATAATAATAATAATATAAAATGTTATACTTTTTTTCTGTCATTCAAATATGTAAATTATAAAGAACAATGTCATAAATGTTAAGATAGAATGAATATATTTGTGAAAATTCAATACTAAGGTTGCTTCAACAAAATTAAGAATGTCAAAGACTATCTGCAATAGGAAGGGGATTTACATGGCCCCATTCGTCACTATTTACCTGACACATGAAACGTGACACATTTGGGGCATGCACCATCCACTTTAACCGCCATATGGCAGCAGAGCAGGGTCAGCACAGTGGAGAAGGGGTGAGTGAGTGTGCCGCGCAATACGAATGGTTCCATCCTGGGCTCGGGATCTTTCCGTGTGGAGTGTGCATGTTCTCCCCGTGACTACGTGGGTTCCCTCCAGGTACTCCGGCTTCCTCCCACCTCCAAAGACATGCACCTGGGGATAGGTTGATTGGCAACACTAAATTGGCCCTAGTGTGTAAATGTGAGTGTGAATGTTGTCTGTGTTGGCCCTGCGATGAGGTTGCAACTTGTCCAGGGTGTACCCCGCCTTCCGTCCGAATGCAGCTAAGATAGGCTCCAGCAGCCCCCGCAACCCAGAAAGGGACAAGCTGTAGAAATTATATGAATGGATGGCAGCAGAGTGTTGTATATCTTAAAATATGTTTTGTGATAGTACCAACTGTGACCCCAGCGTCGATTGCTATGTAGAGTGGCGCTTTCCATCATTTTCAGCAGATTGCATTGCAAAAATGATTAACCATCCCTCTTCCTGTCACGCAAGATTCACCCAGGGATGGGGCCATATTAATCCCTTACCTACTGTACAACCCCGATCAAAAAGTCAAAATGGTCTAATCCACCGGGATAGCGGCAAACAAGTTTTAAACTCTTCACTCAACAGTACTTGCCAACCCTCCCGATTCTCCTGGAAGAGTCCAGAATTTCAGTGCCCCTCTCGAAAATCTCCCGGGGCCACCATTCTCACAAATTTCTCCCGATTTCCACCTGGACAACAATATTGCTACACCATCCTTCACTGGGCGCAGTTTCAGGCCGGACAATAATAACGGTTACACCTCGAAGTCACGCGCGGCAATTGGAAGAGAAGAAGAAGACTAAGCAGAAGAAGAGCCATGGCAATGACGAGTAAGAAGAAGAAGTACGCTTGCAAGTTCCAAAATGATTCAAAAATGTATTTCAGTTCATCCAGGACAGCTCAAAGGGGAAGGGGTATGCTGCTTGCAAATTTTATATATATATATATATATATATATATATATATATATATATATGAATCCCAGCGGGCCTTTTGAATATCTCTAATTCTGAGGTCTCAAGGTTGGCAAGTATACACTCAACACAGATGTCATAATGTCATCAAAGCTCACTTTTAAGCATTCACAGTACCAACATTTTGCAACAAGGGTGAAGTGATAAAAGAAAATTAAAAACACAATAAAATTATTTGTGGCAGCATAGGAGAAAGTTATGTACACGTTTACTTCAAGTTCCACAATATCGTGGTGAGTTCAAAGACCCCAGAATAAAGATATAAAGGTATCACTGGTTTTTAAAGACAGGGAGAGACTTAACACCCAGGAGATGCACTAATAATAACATAATTATAACAATGATGTATTATGATGATTTGTATTACCCCATTGATGATAATTATAATCAGCTAATCTCAATTTTACACTCTAAAGTAATGAGGAAACATGGCACACTTAAGTGGCAGTTTACACTATTACATGATTATTTAAAATAATGTACTAGCCATTTTATTTCAAAATTGTTGGCAACTTATTTTTAAAGCTAGATATGTTAATCCCAAAGTTTAAAAAGTAAAAAAAAAAAAAAACTCAATAAGGTTTAAACGTTTAAAAGTTGATTTTTAACCAAATCTATGCAATAATTAGTTTTGTATTGCATGTAAACATACCAGGTGTGTGTGTGTATGGCACGGCAATGTTGGGTTTAGGATGAGACTTTAAGGAGGCACGAGGGCGTGGAATTTGATGCTTTGCCCTTGGGTTTGATTGCCGGTCAGCGTATGTTAGGGAAGGCTTCAAAACAATAACCCTAATATTATTGCAACTAAGAAAGAAGACAATTGATCAAAAGGGGGAAATCCATTAAAAGGAATACATTTAGTTAGAAAAAATATCTCTCAAGTAAAATCACATTTACTGACTTGTGAGAAAGTTCACTAAAACGAGGTAAATAAAGAAAGAGACTTGTCTTGAGCTTTGTAATTTACAAGCTGTAGTAAAATCTTCAAGGGTCAGGCTTCTCAATAAGCCAATTAGACCCATCCTCGCTCATCCATGCAGACTGGACACTGGCCGAGAGTTAGTGGGCGGCCGAGGGTGGAGTCGGTTCCCTATGTTGCTTTGTTGGGTCTGCTCCTGTTCCTGGCCATGCCATGCTCCTCCCACCCTGCCAGATGATGGCGTGGAACACCGCAGAGGCCACCACAGTGTATATGGGTGTTGAAATTATGTTTTTGTTTGGTTGCTTGTCTATGTATGGTGCAATCGTGTGTGCGCGCAATATCTAGTATTGGTTAATTATATTTTTGTTTTTGTTGTTGTTTTACTTTTGTAGTTATATGTAGGAATGACACTGCTGGAGTGGCAGCTGTTTGCATCTGCTCTGCTCTTTTAATGTCTTTAATGTCCTTTGTGTTCTTTAAGGTTTCCCTCTTACACACAAGCTTATGTGTGCTATGGCTATGAGTTTTTTCCCTTTACCACAGTCTGGACCCCCTCTCCAGGGGCCCAGGCTTAGACTGAATATCCATCCATCCATCTATTTTCTACCGCATATTCCCTTTGGGGTTGCGGGGGGCGCTGGTGCCTATCTCAGCTACAATCGGGCGGAACACGGTGTACACCCTGGACAAGTCGCCACCTCATCGCAGGGCGAGATATATATATATATATATATATATATATATACAGTGGGGCAAAAAAAAGTATTTAGTCAGCCACCGATTGTGCAAGTTCTCCCACTTAAAATGATGACAGAGGTCTGTAATTTTCATCATAGGTAGACTTCAATTGTGAGAGAGAGAATGTGAAAAAAAATCCAGGAATTCACAATGTAGAAATTTTTAAGAATTTATTTGTAAATTATGGTGGAAAATAAGTATTTGGTCAACCACTCTAAGCTATATATATATATATATATTTTTTTTTTTTTTACTGAATGTAAAATGACGTGAATCTGTGTTTACATATGTAAGATTATGTTTTAGCGTTCGATAATTATTATATTCGGCGTGTTTATACCCCGTAAAACAGCGTAAATGCTACACATTTCCCCTAAAATGGCAAGGTGAAACCTTGTAAAAATCTATAAATACTGTATAATGACTCAATGGTGAGTGTAAATAGTGGAAAGTTAAAAAGTGAAAAACAAATAAAAAATAGCCAACTTTTACAACCTAGCATTTTGTCATGCAATGTTCCACAAAAGCTGTTTATACCTGATCACAATCTTTTTTTTTTATGTTCAGACCAGGGTACCTAACCACTAGTGTGAATGCAGCCTCAGCATAAAATAGAAGTTATGACCCTAATTTTAAGATATTGCCTCGCAGCTAATAAATATGATGATTACAAACTTGATAAAGGGAATATAATTGAACCAGACAATAAAAAGTGATTAAAAAATCATTTTGACTTATTTATTTGTATTCCAAAAATGGGTATTGGTAAAGAGAGGTTGTCTTATATTTGGGTCAATACGTTTTTTTAATTGATTGTCCAAAGTGGACCCAACTTTATGCACACACTTTTGATTTGTTGAATAGCACTTTGACATACTATAAATCATTAACATGCTGTGTTGTGACTCAGGCAATCGACTTCTCCAGGCTGCAGATTACAAAACACATAATCATAACTTTTATGGTGAAAGGAACACTTGCTGAGCCAAAAAGAGAATTGCTGAGATATACAGGAGTTTGGAAAAAGATGATGTGGAACTTAAATAATTAATACTGTCCCACTATTTTACACAAATTGCCTAGAGGCTTTGGGAAATATGTCTGCTTGCCTTGGACTGCATTCCTACAACTACACAATATTATTCTCTCAAATTCCCCCAGATAATTTTTTATGGCTGGTCTGATTGCCTCTTGGAGTAAACATATGAAGATATACGGACAGTACAACACTCGAAAACTCATATACTGTAAAGTAGTGGTCACCAACCTTTTTGAGCCCAAGATCCCTGGTCTCAGCAAAAAAATAACAGTTTTATAGATGTGTGTTTATATACATATACATATATATATATATATATATATATATATATATATATATATATATATATATATATATATATATATATATATGTATATATATATACATTTTTATATATATATATTTAAAAAAAAAAATATATATATATATATATATATTGTTTTAGTTTTTTAAAGACAAAGCTTTGTATTGTTATTATTGTCTGATTTCCACATTTTGGCTTTATCGCTTTGTGTTTATTGCCGTTGTTTTGTTTTCTGTAATGTGCACAGGGCCAATGTCAAACGAGTCCTGGGCCACAGATGGCCCCTGTGCACCCCTGCTGTAGAAGTTATTTGTTTACGGCCACTATAGTCATAGTAATGTAGTATATTTGTTCATCCTGTGGTTACATACGGCATTGTTTTTCAACCTTTTTTGAGGCAAGGCACACTTTTTGTCACGTCATGTTTGGATATACATTGTCTTTGCTCCACAGTAAGTCTTTGCTGTCGTCCAGCATTCTGTTTTTGTTTACTTTGTAGCCAGTTAATTTTTAGTTTTGTTCCGCATAGCCTTCCCTATGCTTCAGCGCCTTTTCTTAGGAGCACTCCACTTTAGTTTATTTTTGGTTTAAGCATTAGACACTTTTTTTACCTTCACGCTGCCTCCCGCTGTTTCCGACATCAACAAAGCAATTAGCTACCGGCTGCCACCTACTGATATGGAAGAGTATTACACGGTTACTCTGCCGAGCTCTAGACAGCACCGACACTCAACAACAACACATTTTTCAGACTCGAATTACTGGTTTGCAAAAAATATTTTTAACCCAAATAGGTGTAATTACATAATATCCCACGGCACACCGGACCCACGGCACACCGGACTGTATCCCACGGCACACTAGTGGTTGAAAAACACTGACATACGGGAGGCGAGTCACATGGTTGTCTTACGTCAGCGCCGGAAAAACAGCAGTTTTTTTCCTAAGAGCCCTTTAGCTGCCGCCTTGTTTCATCAAATATTACTGCCTTACTGCCAATGTTTACTTTTGTATGCAGAATAAAACAATAAGAAATGTGTACTTTGGAGCAATGTTCACAGATTCTAGTATTTGGCTCGTTCGCTTCTCTTCCCGAGCGATGATGGTCTTTGTTTAAAGTTGGATGAGAGAAAATGTCCAACGTGTTGCAACAGTCAGCCTTATGTATTGTTGCAGCTCGATGATTTTTGAGCATGTCAAGAAATGCGTGTCGAGAGCAGTGGGATGTCCAGGTCTTAAAATGCTTGCCTGATTGCGGGTCTGTTGGTTACTCCCCGGGTGCGGTTGTTATGAACTGATATCATACTAATACACATTTTTGCCTAATATTTTTGCGATCGACCGGAAGGATCTCAAATATCGACTGGTAGATAGCGATCCACGGGTTGGCGACGGGTTGGAAATACAGGCAGGCCAGTCTAGTACCCACACTCTTTTACTTTGAAGAGACGCTGTTGTAACACGTGGCTTGGCATTGTCTTACGGAAATAAGCAGGGGCGTCCATGATAACGTTGCTTTAATGGCAACATATGTTGCTCCAAAACCTGTATGTACCTTTCAGCATTAATGGTGACTTCACAGATGTGCAAGTTAGCCATGCCTTGGACACTAATACACCCCCATGCCATCACAGATGCTGGCTTTTGGACTTTGCACCTATAATAATCCGGATGGTTATTTTCCTCTTTGTTCCATAGGACACAACGTCCAAAGTTTCCAAAAATGATTTGAAATGTGGACTCGTCAGACCACAGAAACCTTTTCCACTTTGCCTCAGTTCATCTTAGATGAGCTCGGGCCCAGCGAAGCCGGGGGCGTTTCTGGGTGTTGTTGATAAATGGCTTTCGCTTTGCATAGTAAAGTTTTAACTTGCATTTACAGATGTAGCGACCGACTGTAGTTACAGTGATTTTCTGAAATGTCCCTGAGCCCATGTGGCGATATCGTTTACATTCTGATGTCACTTTTTGATGCAGTACCGCCTGAAGGATCGAAGGTCCGTAATATCATCACTTGCGTGCGGTGATTCCTCCAGATTCTCTGAACCTTATGATGATATTACAGACCATAGATGGTGAAATCCCTAAATTCCTTGCAATAGCTCGCTGAAAAATGTTGTTCTTAAACCGTCTGTTGGTTACTCCCCGGGTGCGGTTGTTATGTACTGATATCATACTGATACACATTTTTGCCTAATATTTTTGCGATCAACCAGAAAAATCTCAAATATCGACTGGTAGATAGCGATATGAGGGTTGGCGACCCATGCTGTGAAAGATACCTGAAGATGAAGATGAAGAGCATGAGAAGCATGCAGAAGGTCGCCACGTTGTCCATGGTCTTCATCAGGACCACCAGCTGGCGCCTGAGGGCTGGCATGAACCTCACCAGCTTGATGACCCGCAGCAGCCTGAAGGTCCTCAGCACTGACAGCCCGCCGTCCGCCTGACCGATGATCTCACACACACTGGCACCGTCCAGGAGTCGTAGAACGGTAGAAGACACAAGAAGATGGGAGACAAGATGAGGTTGTGGTTTTGTTATTTTCCAGGGATAGGTCCCACCTGATGATGACGATGATGCCGTCAAAGATGTTGTAAGGGTTCCTCAGGTACTCAAAGAAGCCAAACGCTGTCAGCTTGAGGATCATTTCCAAGGTGAACATGCTGGTAAAAACAATGTTGCAGATCTCCAGAACATTGGTCAGCTCCTCAGGCTGAACAAAAAAAGAAAACAGAATTGATTAAATTGACCTGATTCGGTTGAATGGCTTTACAATTACGATGCTCATTATAATCAGACATTGTTAAAGAATTAAAAAGTCATTGGCTAATATAAAGTCCAGATTTCACTTCATGGACAAAAGGGAGCAGCACTGTATTGACACGGTTATAAAACAACGGAATATTTTATTTGTGCCCCCATATGGCTCTTTAACATAAATAGGGTTTGATTTTATTTGTTGCTCATCAAATTGACGGCTCCAAATCTCACGAGTTATTTAAAAAATATATATATAAAGAAGGCACGTCAATATTTTCTTCAACGTGGTTAGAGTCTTTGTGATCACGTGTCCCTCTTTGGTTGGAGGCCATAAAAGAGTGTTTGCAGTGTGTTAGCAGCTAGCCCTGCAAGCTGCCAAGATATACACTACGAGGATTTTTATATTGCAATCTAGCAGTAACTATTTTGGTAAAAGTGAACACATGAGTTAAGAAAAAAAAATGTATTTTTAATAGGGCTGGGCAACGATTAAAAATTTTAATGGAAGTTAATCGCACTATTTCTCCGATTATTCGCGATTAACTGCATTGTATACGCAAAGCCCAATAATGAATTCAAAAGTAGTGTGTAGTGCACCTTTATTGGAATATTCTCCCACATGAACAAAAGCGGCAAAACATTTGTTGTGCAAACATAATTTAAATCAGTCCTTGTTAAACAGTAGCAGTTAAATAGCATATTTTATGAAAATCAACTCAAAAAATGTAAATACAAACATTTAAGCTTATTGCCACTGCCAGGGTATTTAAGTTATCCTGTTTGTTATGGAAAATAAATATAATCTACATACAAATCTCTGAGCCACAATCAACATCTGAACAGGCAATTTCTGAGGTAACAGCAGAAACATTTTTTTTTTATCAGGGATCTTATGTTTAAAAAACCTATATTATAGGTAGTGGGCTGTTTTAGGGAATTTTTGATCAAATTATCCGTAGTAGCAATATTAATAATGTTGTGTTTATTCTGCGTAGTGCACTTAAAATAATTATCACCATATCTAGGAATTGATATGATGGGAATTTTCCGATTGTTTGCTTGGTGCTTTGATAAATTGAACGCATCATATACATGGTACTATATTGTGATGTTATGAGCCAGGGAAAAAAAGAACTACCCTACCCAGCATGCAACAGGAGTGACGAGCATGCGCGGTAGCCCGGTATAGGTTGTGTCGCCATGACGGCATCTTGTATGTTGTGATATGCACGCTCTGAAAGTAAACCTTAAGAACTCAGCCAACACTCCTCGTCTGCATTATTCATAAATAGACAGACAGCACATATACTCTGCTGCTTCACAGGCCGCTGGATGTATTCCCATGCTAGCTAGCCGATCTAGCAAGCACGCGTCATTCAGTCCAAAACAGCCCGATCTATCCACATTCAGAATTGCCTGGCGGTCGTAAGTGATCCTGGAGTGACCACGCTGTAAGCCAGCCATGAAATTTGCAGAATTGTCCGGTATTTTTGCCAAATATTCCATCTTTACCAAGAGCCCCTCCACGCCGAAGTACATCCGGGAGATGCCATCTTGTTAAGAAAAGGCGTTAGAAAATAAAAGCATGTAAACAACATACGCAAATGTGCGATAAAATAATTGTCGGCGTTAATAGATTGATGAGTTAACGCGTAATTAACGCATTAATTTGCCCACCCCTAATTTTTAATGATTTGGATTTAATTAACCATGTATGGATCTTTTTCTGAAGTTGTCCGAGAACATAACATTTGAATAATATTTCAATATTACAACGAAACCTTAAAGGCCTACTGAAACCCACTACTACCGACCACGCAGTCTGATAGTTTATATATCAATGATGAAATATTAACATTGCAACACATGCCAATACGGCCTTTTTAGTTTACTAAATTGCAATTTTAAATTGAATGATGACGCTTGTGTTGACGCGTGCTTGTGACGTTATTGGTTGGAGCGGACATTTTATCCCAGCACCACTCACGGCTAAAAGTTGTCTGCTTTAATCGCATAATTACACAGCATTTTGGACATCTGTGTTGCTGAATCTTTTGCAATTTGTTCAATTAATAATGGAGACCTCAAAGAAGAATGCTGTTGGTGGGAAGCGGTGGATTGCAGCTGCTTTTAGCAACCAAAACACAGCCGGTGTTTCTTTGTTTGTTGTGACGCTTTAATATGGAACGGAGCGGTCAAGCGAACATGTTTCCCGACCACATGTCAACCGGCAGGTTTCGGTGAGAAAATTGTGGTAATAAGTCGGCTCTTACCGGAGATATGAGCGGAGCTTGCGTCCTCCTACAGCAGCTGTCAAAAAGGCAGCTGCCACTTTCTTGGCTCCTCCATGGCTTCCATCAGAGACACTGGCGGTCAACACACCCCTCCGACTTTCAGGTATGACTTTATAACCCCACTAAAACACTAGTAACACAATAATCAGAAAAGGGATTTTCCAGAATTATCCTAGTAAATGTGTCTAATAACATCTGAATTGCTCTCACCGCCCTCGCCTTTTTCTTCTTTTTTTTCTAGTGCTTCACTCTAACTTTCCTCATCCACAAATCTTTCACCCTCGCTCAAATTAATGGGGAACTCGTCGCTTTCTCGGTCCGAATTGCTCTTGCTGCTGGTGGGTAGGATTATAAACAATGTGAGGATGTGAGGAGCCCTACAACCTGTGACGTCACGCGCACATTGTTTGCTACTTCCGGTACAGGCAAGATTTTTTTATTAGCAACCAAAAGTTGCGAACTTTATCGTCAATTTTCTCTACTAAATCCTTTCAGCAAAAATATGGCAATATCGCGAAATGATCAAGTATGACACATAGAATGGACCTGCTATCCCCGTTTGAATAAGAACATCTCATTTCAGTAGGCCTTTAAATGAGGGTGTTTTATAATGTTGGGTGGCAAACAGGTTTTTAAATTATTTTAAATGAAAACAAAAGTTAATACTGCCATGATAAAACGGAATTCAATTGCAGAATTACAACAAAAAAGTTTTCTCAAGTTTAAACTCATTATTAACAAGGAAAAAGTTGCAATTTTATTTGACAAATATGTATTCAAGTACAAGACCCAAAATCAATGAAGTTGGCACGCTGTGTAATTCGTAAATAAAAAGAGAATACAATGATTTGCAAATCCTTTTCAACTTATATTCAATTGAATAGACTGTAAAGACAAAATACTTCATGTTTGAACTGAAAAAAAATCATTAACCTAAAATTTAATGGCGGGAACACATTGCAAAAAAGTTTGCACAGGGGAATTTTAGCCACTGTGTTACATGGCCTTTCCTTTTAACAACACAGTAAAGGTTTGGGAACTGAGGAGGCCAATTTTTTAAGCTTTTCAGGTGGAATTATTTCCCTTTCTTGCTTGATGTACACCTTAAGTTGTTCAACAGTTCGGGGTCTCCGTTGTGGTATTTTACGCTTCATAAAGCGCCGCACATTTTCAATGGGAGACAGCTCTGGAAAGACAGGTAGGCCAGTCTAGTACCCGCACTCTTTTACTATGAAGAGACGCTGTTGTAACATGTGGCTTGGCATTGTCTTGCTGAAATAAGCAGGGGCGTCCACAATAACGTTGCTTTAATGGCAACATATGTTGCTCCAAAACCTGTATGTACCTTTCAGCATTAATGGTGCCTTCACAGATGTGCAAGTTAGCCATGCTTTGGGCAGTAATACACCCCCATGCCATCACAGATGCTGGCTTTTGGACTTTGCACCTATAATAATCCGGATAGTTATTTTCCTCTTTGTTCCAGAGGACACAAAGTCCAAAGTTTCCAAAAATAATTTGAAATGTGGACTTGTCAAACCACAGAACACTTTTCCACCTTACATCAGTCCATCTTAGATGAGCTCGGGTCCAGCGAAGCCGGCGGCGTTTCTGGGTGTTGTTGATAAATGGCTTTCGCCTTGCATAGAAAAGTTTTAACTTGCACTTACAGATGTAGCGACCGACTGTAGTTACTGACAGTGGTTTTCTGAATTATTCCTAAGCCCATGTGGCGATATCGTTTACATTCTGATGTCACTTTTTGATGCAGTACCCCCTGAAAGATCGAAGGTCCGTAATATCATCACTTGCATGCAGTGATTCCTCCAGATTCTCTGAACCTTATGATATTATGGACCGTAGATGGTGAAATCCCTAAATTGCTTGCAATAGCTCGTTGAAAAATGTTGTTCTTAAACCGTTGGACAATTTGCCCACGCATTTGTTCACAAAGTGGTGACCCTAACCACATCCTTGTTTGTGAATGACTGAGCATTTCATGGAAGCTGCTTTTATACCCAATCATGATACCCACCTGTTCCAAATTAGTCTGTTCCCCTGCGGGATGTTCCAAAGAAATGTTTGATGAGTATTCTTCAACTTTCTCAGTCTTTTTTGCCACTTGTGAGAGCTTTTTTGAAACATGCTGCAGGCACCAAATTCCACATGATCTACTATATTTATGCAAAAAAAAAAAAACGTTTTCCAGTTGGAACGTTAGGTATCTTGTCTTTGCAGTCTGTTAAATAAAAAATATAGGTTGAAAACGATTTGCAAATCATTGTATTCTGTTTTTATTTACCATTTACACAACGTGCCTACTTCAATGGTTTTGTGATATTATGACTAACGCCATGGTCTCTGATACCACAGACGACTTCCAGCCAGCAGACAAAAACCGGCAATGAGCTCTGCCAAAGTCTGCGGACCATGTCAGAGAAAAAGTAGACTCACGCACCTCCACCCCCCCCCCCCCCACTCCCCCTGCTTTAATCCGCTTTTTCTCCCCAATCTATCTTCATCCCCTCTAGCTTCCTAACTTCCTCTCCCTTCCTTTCCTTTTTTTTTTCTCCTGCCAGCCTCATTATCAAGCGGACCCATCTCTTCTAAATCAATACCCTGCTGTCGATCAGGGAGGGCACGACAGGACAGGTCGACAGGAGAGGAGAGAAAAAAGTGGCGGAAGGAAATCAGTTTAAATCCACTCAACGTGGATGTGGTTGTAATGTTGTTAAGATAAAAGGTCCACTGGGACTGTGAGCACGATAGAAACTCATCCACTCATCCGGCCACTGTTTGATAATACATCCGGAATGTCCCCATCTCCATAAACACTCTCTCTATGCAAAGAGTCCTTTGTTGCTATTTCCATACAGAAGGATAACAATGCGTTTGCAATTTTCTACAAACCCCGTTTCCGTATGAGTTGGGAAATTGTCTTTGATGTAAATATAAACGGAATACAATGATTTGCAAATCATTTTCAACCCATATTCAGTTAAATATACTACAAAGACAACATATTTGATGTTCATACTGATAAACATTTTTTTTTTTTTTTTTGCAAATACTCATTAACTTTAGATGTTGATGCCAGCAACACGTGACAAAGAAGTTGGGAAAGGTGGCAGTAAATATTGATAAAGTTGAGGAGTGCTCATCAGACACTTATTTGGAACATCCCACAGTTGTGCAGGCTAATTGGGAACAGGTGGGTGCCATAATTGGGTATAAAAACAGATTCCACAAGAAGGGATGGGGCGAGGTACACCCCTTTGTCCACAACTGCGTGAGCAAATAGTCAAACAGTTTAAGAACAACGTTTCTCAAAGTGCAATTGCAAGAAATTTAGGGATTTCAACATCTATGGTCCATAATATCATCAAAAGGTTCAGAGAATCTGGAGAAATCACTCCACGTAAGCGGCATGGCCGGAAACCAACATTGAATGACCGTGATCTTCGATCCCTCAGACAGCACTGTATCAAAAACCGATATCAATCTCTAAAGGATATCACCACCTGGGCTCAGGAACACTTCAGAAAACCACTGTCACTAAATACAGTTTGTTGCTATATCTGTAAGTGCAAGTTTAAGCTCTACTATGCAAAGCTAAAGCCATTTATCAACAACATCCAGAAACGCCGCCGGCTTATCTGGGCCCGAGATCATCTAAGATGGACTGATGCAAAGTGGAAAAGTGTTCTGTGGTTTGACGAGTCCACATTTCGAATTGTTTTTGGAAATATTCGACATCGTGTCATCTGGACCAAAGGGGAAGCGAACCATCCAGACTGTTATCGACGCAAAGTTCAAAAGCCAGCATCTGTGATGGTATGGGGGTGCATTAGTGCCCAAGGCATGGGTAACTTACACATCTGTGAAGGCACCATTAATGCTGAAAGGTACATACAGGTTTTGGAACAACATATGCTGCCACTTAAGCACTGTCTTTTTTATGGACGCCACTGCTTATTTGAGCAAGACAAAACCATGCCACATTCAGCATGTGTTACAACAGCGTGGCTTCGTAAAAAAAAAAAAGAGTGTGGGTACTTTCCTGGCCTGCCTGCAGTCCAGAACTGTCTCCCATCGAAAAGTTGTAGTGCATTATGAAGCGTAAAATACGACAGCAAAGACCCCGGACTGTTGAATGACTGAAGCTCTACATAAAATAAGAATGGGAAAGAATTCCACTTTCAAAGCTTCAACAATTAGATTCCTCGGTTCCCAAACGTTTATTGAGGGGTGTTAAAAGAAAAGGTGATGTCACACAGTGGTGAACATGCCCTTCCCCAACTACTTTGTCACGTGTTTTAGCCATGAAATTCTAAGTTTATTATTTGCAAAAAAAAAGGAAACATTTATGAGTTTGAACATCAACTATCTTGTCTTTGTAGTGTATTCAATAAATAAGGGTTGAAAAGGATTTGCAAGTCATTGTATTCCGTTTATATTTACATCTTACACAATTTCTCAACTCATATGGAAACGGGGTTTGTAATTAAAAAATAAATATTATTATTTTTTGTCTTTTCCGACTTTTAAATGTTGCTACAATGTTGGATTCTCCCTGTAAACAATGCCAGAGCATCAAATCCCAAGGTGCATGTATTTGGGCGTGAGCTTGGTGTGTCTAGATGAGGTGTTTTGCAGTCTGACTACGTTGTGATGTCACAAGGAGGTGGACGTACTTATTTGGACGATAAGTAAAGGTATCAGCTGGCTTTGTATGAGGCTAGCTGAGTTTGAGGAATGATGTAGTTTTATTGGGGGCCTGCTGCTACAAGCATACTTGCCAACCCTCCCGATTTTCCCGAGAGACACCCGAATTTCAGTGCCCCTCCCGAAGATCTCCCAGGGCAACCATTCTCCCGATTTTCTCCCGATTTCCACCCGGACGACGATATTGGGGACGTGCCTTAAAGACACTGCCATTAGTGTCTTCTATAACCTGTCGTCACTTCCCCTTTTCGTCCATACAAACAGCAGGCTGACACAGTCACATAATATATTCGGCATTTAAACACACATAAGTGAATGCAAGGCATACTTGGTCAACAGCCATACAGGTCACAATGAGAGTGGCCGTACAAACAACTTTAACACTGTTACAAATATGCACCACACTGTGAACCCACACCAAATTAGAATGACAAACACATTTCGGAAGAACATCCGCACCGTAACACAACTTTAACACAAGAGAAGAAATACCCAGAACCCCCTGCAGCACTAACTCTTCTGGGACGCTACAACATACACCCCCGCTACCACCAAACCCCGCGTCTCTTCAACCTCTCCCACCCCCACCTCAACGGTGTGTGTGTGTGTGTGTGGGGGGGGGGGGATACTTGGTGCCATCTAGGGGGTATGCTAACGTCTCTTATATTAACATGCTAACTTGTTTTATCCTAGCTATTAAGCAGATTTTGTATGTTTCCACCTACAAAAAGTGCATTTTGGTATTTCCTCTTATCCAGTCATGTGCTAGCATGCTGGTGTTAGCAGGCTAACATTTTATGCTAGCTTTTTCAGCTAATTATGTATGTTTTCAATATATGGATCATGATTTTTGATACTCGGTGCCATCTTGGATGTATTCCAATGTTTCTTATTTTAGCTAGCTAACGCTAGCATTCTAAATTTAGCATGCAAAGCTTTTGGGCTAGCTTTTCAGATAATGTATATTTTATCCTCAAAATCATGAATGTTTATGCTCGGCGCCAATTTAGAAGTATGCTTAAGTCTCTGACATCAGTATACCAATGTTAGCAGGCTATTGTTTTTGTGATAGCTTTTTATCTAACCTAAAATCATGCAATTTAATACTCCTCTCAACATGGAAGTATGCTAATGTCTCTTATATTATCATGTTAACATGGAAATGCTAACGTTTTATGCTAGCTTTTTCAGCTAATTGTGTATGTTTTTAATATATTGATCATGGTTTTTGATACTTTGTACCATCTTAGATGTATTCTAATGTATCTTATATTAGCCGGCTAACGCTAACATGCTAAGGTTATTATGCAAAGGTTTTACGCTAGCTTTTCAGATAATGTATGTTTTAACCTCAAAATCATGAATGTTAATACTTGGCACCATTTTAGAAGTATGCTAACGTCTTTGACATTTGCATACCAATGTTAGGAGGCTATTATTTTTTGATAGCTTTCCATCCAACCTAAAAATCATGCAATTTGGTACTCCTCCCAACATAGAACTATGCTAACGTCTCTTATATTATCATGTTAACATCGGCATGCTAATGTTTTATTCTAGCTTTTTAGCAAATGTATGTTTACACCTACGAATAGTGCATTTTGGTGTTTTCTCTAATCCAGTCATGTGCTAGCATGCCAACGTTAGCAGGCTACCATTTTACGCTAGCTGTTTAGCTAATTGTGTAGGATTTTAATCTATTTTTCTTGGTTTTTCATCTTCGAATTGTCCTAATGTATCTTATATTAGCTTGACTATATAGTTTTACAAGGCAGTATCTTAATAAAAATAAACAAATACCTCCGTCTTGTATCTTTATGCTATGAGACAGGTATTATTTGAAATTTACAATTTTTTTACAATTTTAGCAGATTAGCTTTCTAAAGCCGCTGCTCCTTCACGTTGAGAGGAGCCAGATGAGGTGGTTCCGGCATCTGGTCAGGTGATTCTAGGGAGGTGTTTCGGGTATGTCCAACCGGTAGGAGGCCACGGGGAAGACCCAGGACACGTTGGGAAGACTATGTCTCCCGACTGGCCTGGGAACGCCTCAAGATTCCTTGGGAAGACCTAGACGAAGTGGCTGGGGAGAGGAGAGTCTGGGCTTCCCTGCTTAGGCTGCTGTCCCCGCGACCCGACCTCGGATAAGCGGAAGAAGATGGATGGATGGATGGATGGATAGATAGCTTTGTTTGCTCAAAGTATTGAATCGGTATCACTGATACTAGCCTGAGTATCGGAATCGAAAAGAAAATCAATGGCATCACTCAACACTAATCATTAATGATGAATGACAAAATTTAGACATATGCGGGAAATTTGATGTTGATCAAAACTAGGATTGCTCACCTTAGGTGGAGGTCAGAAAAAGTCTCCATGCCCCTCCTGTTTTTATCCAAATTGCTATCTTGCGAGCTAATCTGTCAATTTTGTTAAAGCCCAAATAAACATGGATTCATTTCTACAAACCCTGTTTCCATATGAGTTGGGAAATTGTGTTAGATGTAAATATAAACGGAATACAATGATTTGCAAATCCTTTTCAATCCATATTCAGTTGAATATGCTACAAAGACAACATATTTGATGTTAAAACTGATACACATTTTTTTTTTTTGCAAATAATCATTAACTTTAGAATTTGATGCCAGCAACACGTGACAAAGAAGTTGGGAAAGGTGGGAATAAATACTGATAAAGTTGAGAAATACACATCAAACAGTTATTTGGAACATCCCACAGGTGTGCAGGCTAATTGGAACCAGGTGGGTTCCATGATTGGGTACAAAAGTAGCTTTCATGAAATGCTAAGTAATTCACAAACGAGAATGGTGCGAGGGTCACCAATTTGTAAGCAAATTGTCAAACAGTTTAAGAACAACATCTGTCAATGAGCTATTGCAAGGAATTTAGGGATTTTACCATCTACGGTCCGTAAAATTATCAAAAGGTTCAGAGAATCTGGAGAAATCACTGCTGATGGTATTACAGATTTTTGATCCCTCAGGCGGTACTGCATCAAAAACCGACATCAGTGTGTAAAGGATATCACCACATGGGGCCAGGAACACTTCATAAACCATTGTCAGTAACTACAGTTGGTCGCTACATCTGTAAATGCAAGTTAAAACTCTGTTATGCAAAGCAAAACCCATTTATCAACAACACACAAGAACGCCGCCGGCTTCTCTGGGCCCGAGCTCATCTACGATGGACTGATGCAAAGTGGAAAAGTGTTCTTTGGTCTGACGAGTCCACATTTCAAATTATATTTGGAAACTGTGTCAAACATGGTGTCAAACGGAACAAAGGGGAAAATAACCATCCGGATTGTTATAGGCGCAAAGTTCAAAAGCCAGCATCTGTGATGGTATGGGGGTGTATTAGTGGCCAAGGCATGGGTAACTTACACTTCTGTGAAGGCACCAATAATGCTGAATGGTCCATACAGGTGCTGGAGCAACATATGTTGTCATTCAAGCAACGTTATCATGGACGCCCCTGCTTATTTCAGCAAAACAATGCCAAGCCACGTGTTACAACAGAGTGGCTTCGGAGTAAAAGAGTGCAGGTACTTTCTTGACCCGCCTGCAGTCCAGACCAGTCTCCCATCGAAAATGTGTGGCGCATTGTGAAGCGTAAAATACGACAGCGTAGACCTCGGACTGTTGAATAACTAAAGCTCTACATAAAACAAGAATGGGAAAGAATTCCACTTTCAAAGCTTCAACAATTAGTTCCTCAGTTCCCAAACGTGTATTGAGTGTTGTTAAACGAAAAGGTGATGTAACACAGTGGTGAACATACCCTTTCCCAACTACTTTGGCATGTGTTGCAGTCATGAAATTCTAAGTTATTTATTATTTGCAAAAAAAAAAAAAAATAAAGGTTATGAGTTTGAACTTCAAATATCTTGTCTTTGTAGTGCAAATAACTGAATTTGGGTTGAAAATGATTTGCAAATCATAGTATTCCGTTTCTATTTACATCTAACACAATTTCCCAACTCATATGGAATACCAATGACAGGCATTATAGGTAGAATTCCACACTGTGCCCAAAGATTCGCAGTGACATTGACGTGTTCCCCAGCAGAAACAGTGAAAATGAGATTTATTACTATTGACAGAGCTGTCTGCAGGATGCGACGCCACAGCTTAACGGCTAATACATCATCATTTCCTTCCTTACTTTGCCAGCTTTTCCTCCTCTTCCTCATTATCTGTCAATCCAGGAGCCATTTTTCTTATTGTAGCCTTTCCACTTCTCTTTCATCATGAGTCATCTTTTATTTCCTCTTTAGTGTCCTCACTCAGTGAATACCAATGAATGAGCGGGGCAATGAAGCTTCAAAGTCAAATCTGTCAACCTGGAGATTTTTTACATATATTACAGTCAACACCTGCACATATAATGTGATCCTTGCATCACATATCTTGCCTTTACAAAGATAAAAACAAAAACATGCTGTTCCTGGCATGCACGAAACAAGTGGGCTGAAAAGGATCGGTCTCGGTCCACTGGAACTTTGGACTGGTCCGAGTCACTTCCTTGTGGTTTGGATACTATTTATGTGCATGCATTTCAATAATAACAATAGTGATGATGATAAGATATATATAGCACTTTTCTAGACACTCAAAGCCATGGGTGTCAAACTCTGGCCCGCGGACCAAATCTGGCCCGCCGTGAAATTTAATTTGGCCCTTGAGGCAATATCAATTTAGCACTAGAGCTGGCCCGCCGGTGTTATACAGCATCAGTGCCGCTGTAACACAGCATTCACCGCTAATACTCATACTTGCCAACCCTCCTAATTTTACCGGTAGACTCCCAAAGTTCAGTGCCCCTCCCGAAAATCTCCCGGGGCAACCATTTTCCTGAATTTCTACCGATTTCCACCCGGACAACTATATTGGGGGAGTGCATTTAAGGCACTGCCTTTAGCGTTCTCTACAACCTGTCGTCACGTCCGTTTTTCCTCCATACTAACAGCGTGTCACATAATATTTGTGGCTTTTACACACACACACACGCACAAGTGAATGCAAGGCATACTTGGTCAACAGCCATACAGGTCACACTGAGGGTGGCTGTATAAACAACTTTAGCATTGTTACAAATATGCGCCACACTGTGAACCCACACCAAACAAAAATGACAAACACATTTCGGGTGAACATCCGCAATGTAACACAACTGATCAAATACCCAGAACCCATTGCAGCACTAACTCTTCCGGAAAACTTCCAGCAAACTGACCAAAAATGTACGTTTTATTCATGCATTTTTTCTTGCTACTTCAAGGTTTGAATGTTTGGTTCATTCATTATTGTTATTTTATTTTCAAATTTATTATTAGCCTGTAAAAAAAAAATTGATATTTACCTAAGAAGATTGCAAATAGAAAAAAAAAGGCATATAATTTTTTTTTAAATGTTATTTGATATGCCATTGATATTTTTTTAATTATTATTATTATTATTTGAAACTGGATTTTGCATGTCACTAAAGTTGTATAAGCCTTGCTTGTTCAATATTTAATGCAAAACGTGTTTGGGTCCCTATTAAAAGGTTAATTTGTTCAACCTTGGCCCGCGACTTTGTTCCGTTTAAAATTTTGGCCCACTCTGTATTTGAGTTTGACACCCCTGCTCAAAGCGCTTCACAGACCACTGAAAACCCATCATTCATTCACTCCACATTCACACATTGATTTTGGTAAGCTACATTTGTTACCACAGCTGCCCTGGGGTAGACTGACGGAAGCGTGGCTGCCAATTTGACCACCGTCAAACATTCATTCGTATTCATACACCAGTGTGAGCAGCACTCAGAGTAAAGTGGATGAAGTGTCTTTCCCAAGGACACAACGGCCATGACAATCGTTCCACTAAATAACGCTATATTTTGGTATTTTTGACTTTTTACATACATCAACGGTAATTTTCCGAGGTGGTATAGTACCAAATATGATACAGTGGTATCGCAGTACCTGCTAATATCGGTATATCGTACAACCCTATTCTGGTCTATGTTGCCAGTTGTATGGAATACAGAGTTATTGTCATACTTGCCAAACCTTGAGACCTCCGATTTCGGGAGGTGGGGGGTTGGGGGTGTGGTCGGGGGCGTGGTTAAGAGGGGAGTAGTATATTTACAGCTGTTATGTGCGCAGTTGTGCACTGCACTTTCTAAAGTAGATGTTATTGTCACAAATGCATGATTGATTGATTGAAACTTTTATTAATTGTTACTTTAACTTTAAATAGTCGATTGCACAGTACAGTGCATATTCCATACAATTGACCACTGAAGGGTAACACCGCAATAAGTTTTTCAACTTTTTTAAGTCGGGGTCCACGTTGATCAATTCATGGTACAAATATATACTATCAGCATAATACAGTCACCACACAAGTATTATTTACAATCTGGGGGTGGGATGAGGAGCTTCGGTTGATTTCAGTACTTCAGTCCTCAACAATTGCATCAAGAGAGAAATGGACATTGAAACAGCGTAGGTGTGACTTAGTAGGATATGTACAGCCAGCAGAGAACATAGTGAGTTCACATAACATAAGACCACGTATATACATTAGAAATACATTCGATTATTTACATTAGGTTATATAGAATCCGGGGAGATAGGATGTGAAGGGAGGAGGATTAAAGGGTTGAAGTTGCCGGGAGGTGTTTTGTGCGTCATGTATAGTAGATGGCAGTATTGTCCTGTTTAAGAGTGTCACATGCTGTTTACGGCAGACGAAGTGCCCGAGGGTAGAGTGTTAGACGTAAACGTGACTGCTGTTGTTGTGTGTTGTTATAGCGCTGGGAGGACGTTAATGAAACTGCCTAACAATAAACCCAAATAAAAAACCAAGAACTCGCCCTCGATCATTCTACAGTTATAACGTCATTGGGCAGACACCCTCTCAGACACGTCACTCAGGTCCTCATGGAGTTAGGGGGGCGTGGCCTCCAGCTCTGCCTGAATTTCGGGATATTTTCGGGAGAAAATTTGTCCCGGGAGGTTTTCGGGAGAGGCGCTGAATTTCGGGAGTTTCCCGGAAAATCCAGGAGGGTTGGCAAGTATGGCAATTGTTAACCAGTTAAATTACACAAATGCAGAGTTACGAGGTTTGTGCACGCTTTATTATTCACCTTTGATATGCCTGTTTCATTATTTTTCATCTTGTTCGTATTTCGATCGGGAGTCCGAATTAAGCCGGCATTTTACATTTCCTTATCTACCTTTTTAAATAAATCTCAGTTTCTTCTTTTCTTCCATCAACACACTTCAAAATATTATTTTAATATGTGAAGCAAATAAACAGTCTCATCTTCATTACAATTGTCGCTATTTTTTTATGGAATGGTATCTCCTTCCGGGTTGTATCCCGCATGGTAAGACTGACGCATGCGTAAAAGGTCCTCTCCAGCGCACACACAATCTCAAGAGATCTGGTTTCCAATCGCATAATCCAGGTGTGGTAGTTTGATTTTTGAAGAAACGACTACGATCATATTAAAGTTTTTCCACAGGTTGTAGGAGGCTTATCTAGAGCCAAACTTTCAGAATAATTGTATTTAAATTATCACAATACTTTGTGTTGAAATGAGATCCCGGCAAGAAGACAAATGCTGTCTTTGAACCTACCCTGAAGAAGGCTTGTAAAACTCCACTGTGTATGGGGGAAGCAACATGAAGTTGTTTCTGTTTCTTTCATGTATTGTAATCAACAGAGATTTATTGTTTTAACCCGAGAACTACAAAGCGGAGAGAAAGCAGTATCTGCCCAAGTTCCAGACACCTCTTTTTTCAACTCTACTATGAACCTCTTTTTGAAATCTTTTAAGACCTTTTTTTTTAAACCAACCTTTTATTTTGAACTGTTTTGGAATCAAAGGCAATGGCTGTTTATGACCCCCCGTCCCTTTGGAAGCAGCTGTTGCCATGTAGTCAGGGAAGGTCCAAATAAAAGAAGGAGGGGTGCAATCTTTTAGCAGAGCGTAATGACACTGTACAAGGGTACATATGTACACATTTCTCCTCACTGAGCCAATTTGAATTCTGTCTCTGTTTGATTCTTTGCTTCTTGTCTGTTTTAATAGATGTCATCAGTGTTTGAACCTGACACAAACTATTTGAGAAATCCGACTAATTTAGTGCATGGACACGTACTGAGTGAGAGCAGATGGTGTCAAAGGTCAAAACTCATTAAAAAAACCTTCACACAAATTGTTGATGTAGCAAGAATAAAAGGGTAATATTTTAGTTCTGACAGTCGTAATCTTGTTGTCAAAAAAAGTGCAATACGTTGTCATTAGAATGACATTTGTAACAACTCGAACAGTTTGGAAATTAGTTGAAAATTGAGCAAGTTATGGTTATTTAAATAGTACATGTTTGGCGTCACATTAGTGCCAAAAATCCAAGCGCATAAAAACTGTTATCGCCCGCTGATTCTACACTTCAACTGATTTCCAAACGGTTCGATTTGTTATAAATGTCATTCTTATGACAATTTATGTATGTATGTGTATATTTAAATAGTACATGTACCATTGACATCAATAAAATGATGGGGACCAGCTGTCCGAGGTAAGATGGAGAAACATGGAGTGTTTATTCATATCTATGATGAAAGGTCCGAGGGCAGTTCCCCGGGATTAAAAAGAAAGGAAATCAGGTTTTCATGGGGCTATCATGGTTCAACAAGTAAGTCTTGTTCAACCATGATTCAACAGATTTAATTTGCCGTATGTATGGAGCTAGCTTTTTTTGTTGTTATTCTTAACTCTGCCATCTGTACTGATCTAGGCTGATATCTAATTTTCCATAGTTTGAGTTGTTTGCAGAAGCGTAAATACTTTTTATAGTAATATTAAAACCATATTCATTAATTGTAGTGACAACCTGTCATTCATTATTCTACTAAAATAGTCATTGCAATCATAACATCAATAATTAGGCCCATATGCTAATCATGTGGTCCTGATATGAAGTACGCATAGATAAGTGGGTTCGGGTAGACTCTGGTGTAAACTTAAAGTAGATAGAGGAAAGAAAATTAATAGTCCCACATTGTGGCATACATTCAATATTTACATATACAAATCTTAAATAAATAAAAATATTTTTTAAAACAGACAAGTGAGGAAAGAAAACATATTTGAAAATATAGTTTCCATCATTGACTGACATCTGCGGACTGGTTGTATGTGTATGAAAAGAAAGATTTTGATCTTGACACTTCATTAACTATCTGATGTTCTCTCATTTTCCACAACTCCACTAAATTTGGACTTTTTAAAATTTGTTTGTCGACAGGAGCTGTATCATCTTGATACATATTGACGATGACCCGCTCTGCTATACTTTTTCGCCTGACCAATCAGAAAAGAGGGGCCGTCTAAGCATACACGCCCCAAAGTGCCAAAACGAAGATGGCGCGGGCGCACATAGGCACCGCGCGGACGCACAAAGGCACCACACGCGCGCAAAAGGGTGTCACCTGCGCGCACGATGTGGAGAATCAGCGCGCGATAACAGTTATTATGCGCTTGGATTTTTGGCACTAATGTGACGCCATACATATGTCTAGAATTTCCGCCATGTCAAACTCGTCACGTCACAAGTGACACTTCACCTGTCATCATTTTCAAAATGGAGGAGGCTTATTTCAATAATTTGAAATCGCATAAAGGGAAGAAGATTAAGAGCTATTCAGTAGAATTTAAGGTCCAAGCTATTGAATATGCTAAAAAGAACAGTAAGCAGCTACGTTTTATTAATATACCATAACTCAAATATGAGTCATCGAATCACTCCCGCCTCCTGGTGGTAGAGGGCGCTAGTGATCCTTCTTGCAACAACTCGGCTGCAGAATAATAATAATAATAATAATGGATTAGATTTATATCGCACTTTTTTATTGTTAGATACTCAAAGCGCTCACAGAGATATGGGAACCCATCATTCATTCACACCTGGTGGTGGTAAGCTACATCAGTAGCCACAGCCGCCCTGGGGTAGACTGACGGAAGCGTGGCTGCCAGTTTGCGCCTACGGCCCCTCTGACCGCCACCAATCATTCATTCATCATTCATTCACCAGTGTGAGCGGCACCGGGGGCAAGGGTGAAGTGTCCTGCCCAAGGACACAACGGCCCCTCTGACCGCCACCAATCATTCATTCATCATTCATTCACCAGTGTGAGCGGCACCGGGGGCAAGGGTGAAGTGTCCTTCCCAAGGACACAACGGCAGCGATTTTGGATGTCAATAGGTGGGAAGCGAACCTGCAACCCTCAGGTTGCAGAAGTGACAAAAAGCAAGAGTGAGCAGCGATTGTTTATTTTTTCCTCTTACTTGCACTTTTAACATGGAGGATTACATATCTAAAATAAAACAGTTTTCTAAACTGGACTTTCAATCGAAGTAGGAGGTAATAAAGGAACATCTCCATCGAGACAGAAAGACTTTTAAAACTGAAGAAAGATAAGGAAGACTTCTATAAACTAGTTATTGATGCTTTTGATCAGAAGGAGCTGCGCATGGACTTCATTCATAAGTAAAGTTAACACCATAATAACGTATTTTATTAAATGTGCTTTTCATGATGATATCCTTCTATCACACTCAAATTTATAAGCGCAGGCTTAAATTTACCGAATGCCTTTGGTAAGCACCGGCGTGAGAAGGTTTTAAAATAATTAGCGCATTCTTACTTTTACCGCATGCCTTTGGTAAGCGCAGGAGTGAGAAGAGGTTTTAAATTATTTAGCGCCCCTGCGGCATTTCAAGGAAATACGGTATACTGGTTGGGAACAATACCAGTACTTTTATTTTTCATCAACATGATGTGCACCGCGTTGACAATGTTGGCATACAACGTCAGTCAACACACAACGCACACACAGCACTCCTTGCAAGCAGAAACAGTGTAAAGACAGCAAACGGAGAATGGACGTGTTTTGGCTTTGAACCTAACCTCCTTTTTTTTTTTTTAAGACGACTGCAAACTGCCTTATGCATGTTTGAGGTCACAATCCAATACTTGAAGGTACCGCATTCATGTTTGCCTCGAGCAGGACATTTCCCAATGTTCGGGGACACATCTGTTCTCGAGCGCCTGTTTAGGAACTTTGATGAGGTCGTACCTCGCGGAACCATAATGGTATTACTGCCTGTGTTGAAAGGGGGAGCGGCTCAAAGGAGCGGCAGACAAAAGCGGGATGCAAATAATTTGCGCTTCCACATTCGCCGGCTTTGAAACACATTGGCACCGACTCGCTAGGAACGGAGACGAAAAACTGCTGTGTAACCGGCGTCTGCCTCGCTCGCCTCCCCTCCTCATCCGCACGTTTATTTTTAGAGTCTTCCGAGACAGGAGAGAGCAACTATTCCGTAACACTGTCAAAGAGTGCGTGGGTGGACGTGAGAGAGAGGGAGAAGCGGGAGAGTCAGAGAGAAGCCAAGACACTTGGGGTGAAGCAGGAAGGAAGGGAGGAAGGAAGGCAGGAAGGAGAGTGGGGGGGAAATAATTAGAAAAGGATAGGATAGGTCTTTATTGTCATTGCACAAGTACAACGGAACTTTGTTTTCAGCACAAACCTGTTCAAGATTAGACAAACAAACAGTGTACAGGGTTACAGAACAAGAACGCTGATGGGTCGCCATAAGGCGCCCCGTAAAAGATGGGTAAAAGGTGAACGCTGGGGAAGGATGAGTAAAAAAATACAATCTACACTGGCCTCCTAGGGGGCCCAGTCTGGAGTGGGAAAAAACCTCCATAGCAAAGCACATATACATATTACAACATACATCTCGAGATATCTAGCAACAGAGGGAAGGTAGTTCAAAGGTCATGGTGGTAGGCCGCAGCTCTCAGGCGCTGACCATCCATTCAACACCCCTACGGGATTTGCGTCGAGGGCGTTGGGGGGGGGGGGGGGGGGGGGGGGGGGGGGTGTATGTGTGGCGTATATTTTTTGTGGATGTGTGTGTGTGTGTGTGTGTGTGTAAACCCGTAGTGTGTCTCTATTCCGAGACTTCGATGTATTGTGCCGCCGCGTCCAAAGTCAACAACAACAGGTGTGTGTCCATGAGAGACAAGAAGGGAGTTTGTTGTGTCTTCGCTGCTCTCAAAGCCAGGGAAACAATCCAAGTTAGAATGATTTTGTATGCGAGTGAAAATAAAATTTGCTTTTCACTCTAAATTGTCTATGACTGGTCCTCAAAAACTGCGGGGTAGACAGTCAGATGTAATCCACAGTTCTTCCCGCATCCTCCAATCATTTGTGGCAGCTTTGGGCTACTTTGAAGACTGCCAGCAACTTCCAATTTGTCGACAAACCAGAGCAACGCTTACTCCAATCAGCAGAAGTCCTGTTGTCATAATTCCGAATAGGTAGATATCTTCACATCCTCGACAGAAAAGGGTCGCCAGGCACGCGGCCCTCCTTCTTCTCCCAAAAGTCCGTCGTGCGTCCAGCAGCAACCGCTTCGTCACGACAGCATGTTCCCCCAAACCCAAGATCTTGTCAATTTTGTTGAGGCCGGTTAAATAGTTCCAATGTTTAGATTTGGAGAGCAGTGCAAAAAGAGGCAACAAGAAAGTTAAGACAAGACAAAACAAAGAAGCAAGCAGGAGCGATAAGGGAGAGGAAAGGGGAGCGTCCACCCTCGTTGAGTGCCAGAGAGAAAGGTAGCGAGGGAGGGAACTTTTGAATGTTCCTCATGAAAAAGCTTGGGAAACATTTTCTTTACCAACACACGTACACTATATTGACAAAAATATTTGGCTAACCATCCAAATGATGACAATCAGGTGTCCTAATCACCTGGTGTGGTCACAGGTGTTTAAAATCAAGCACTTAGGCATGGAGACAAACGTGTGAAAGAATGGGCCGCTCTCAGTGATTTCCAGCAAGGACCTGTCATCCAGTCGGGAAATTTCCTCCCTCCCAAATATTCCAAAGTCAACTTTATTATGAGAAAATGGAAGAGTTTGGGAACAACAGCAACTCAGCCACCAAGTGGTAGGCCAGGTAAACTGACAGAGAGGGGTCAGCGGATGCTGACGTGCATAGTGCCCCATAGTTCCAGTGAAAGGAGCGTTGAATGCTCCAGGCTAACAAAACATTTTGGACAACTCCATTCTCCCAACCTTGTGGGAACAGTTTGGAGCGTGTCCCTTCCTCTTCCAACATAACTGTGCACCAGTGCACAAAGCAAGGTCCATAAAGATAGTCTAGTGTGGATGAACTTGACTGGCCTGCACAGAGTCCTGACCTGAATCCGATAGAACACCTTTGGGATGAATTAGAACGGAGACTGCGAGCCAGGCCTTCTCGACCAACATCAGTGTGTGACCTCACCAATACGCTTTTGGTAGAACGATCGAAATTCCAATAAACACACTCCGCAACCTTGTGGACAGCCTTCCAAGAAGAGTTGAAGCTGTAATACAGGGGTAGGGAACCTATGGCTCTCGAGCCAGATGTGGCTCTTTTGATGACTGCATCTGGCGTTCAGATAATCAATCAATCAATTGTTTATTTATATAGCCCTAAAACACAGGTGTCTCAAAGGGCTGCACAAGACTCAACAACATTCTCAGTTCAGATCCCAGATAAACCTTAGCTGACATTGCTTAACACGATAAGTAATGAATAATTCCGCTGGTATTAAAAATAACATTCAAAATATAAAACACTCAGGCGTTTTAATCAATCCATCTGTTTTCTACCCCACATGTTCAAGAAGTCGCATTAATCCTAAGAAGTATTTTATTTATTGTTGATTAGCTTCAGAATAACAATGTTATTAAAAAGAATATGAGACTTATGTAGGTCTTACTTAAAATTATATGGCTCTCACAGAAATACATTTTAAAATATTTGGCTTGCAAGGCTCTCCGACCCCTGCTGTAATAGCTGCAAAAGGTGGACCGACATCATATTGAACCCTATAGGTTAGGAATGGGATGGGACTTCAAGTTCATATGTGAGTCAAGGCAGGTGGCCAAATACTTTTGGCAATATGTGTATGTTAAGTGTAGTCAGACACTATGTTTTTGCATGTGTTGTTTTGGCACCTTGCCGCCTCCCGTGCCCACAGACACCTGCCTTTGGCGTCTCTGCGGAGCACCGTCGCTGAGGTAAATGTTTCTACGCCTCTATAGGAAACAGAATGGCGGCAGCTTCCCTCCCACGCAAACACACATCTCACCGGGCGTCGTCTGACATTAAAACGTTTCTGGTAGCGGGGCTTCATCAGCACACATCTGCTCGAACTGAAGTCATTTGCAGGATTTCGGAGGACTAATTAGGATTCAAGGTATTTCCAAACACTTCCGTTGGGAAATGCCTGCATTGGATTGTGTAATCACTTTCCAGCTAAAAAAAAAAAAAAAAAAAAGCTAAAATGGTAATCCTTAAAGAAAAACAAACTAATGATTGGCTTGCATGTATTAAAATACAAAAAAACAAAACCAGTGAAGTTGGCACGTTGGGTAAATGGAAAATAAAAAGAGAATACAATGTTTGCAAATAATTTTCAACTTATATTTAATTGAACAGACTGCAAAGACAGGATATTTAATGTTCAAACCGAGAAACTCAATTTGTTTTACAATCGATCATTAACTTAGAATTTAATGGCAGCAACACATTGCAAAAAAGTTTGCACAGGGGAATTTTTACCACAGTGTTACATGGCCTTTCCTTTTAACAACACTCAGTAAATGTTTGAGAACTGAGGAGACCAATTGTTGAAGCTTTTCAGGTGGAATTCTTTCCCATTCTTGCTTGATGTACAGCTTAAGTTGTTTAACAGTCCGGGGTCTCGTTGTGGTACTTTAAGCTTCATATTGCGCCACACATTTTCAATGGGAGACAGGTCTGGACTACAGGCAGGCCAGTCTAGTACCTGCACTCTTTTACTATGAAGCCATGCTGTTGTTACACGTGGCTTGGCATTGTCTTGCTGAAATAAGCAGGGGCGTCTATGATAACATTGCTTGGATGGCAACATATGTTGCTCCAAATCCTGTATGTACCTTTCAGCATAATGCTGCCTTCACAGATGTGTAAGTTAGCCATGCCTTGGGCACGAATACACCCCCATACCATCAGATATACTGTTTTTTTTTAACTTTGCGCCTATAACAATCTGGGTGGTTATTTTCGTCTTTGTTCCAGAGGACACACCGTCCACAGTTTCCAAAAACAACTTGAAATGTGGACTCGTCAGACCCCAGAACCCTTTGCATCGGTCCAACTTAGATGAGCTCGGGCCCAGCAAAGCCGGCGGTGTTTCTGGGTGTTGTTGATAAATGGCTTTCCCTTTGCATAGCATAGTTGTAACTTGTACTTCAAAATGTAGTGACGAACTGTAGTTACTGACAGTGGTTTTCTGAAGTGTTCCTGAGCCCATGTGGGGATATCTTTTACACACGGATGTCATGGCACCCACCTGTTCCCAATTAGCCTGTTCACCTGTGGGATGTTCCAAATAAGTGTTTGATGAGCATTCTTTAACTTTCTAAGTATTGTTTGCCACTTGTGCCCGCTTTTTTGAAACATGTCGCAGGCATCAAATTCCAAATGAGCTAATAATTGCAAAAAATAATAAAGTTTTCCAGTTCGAATGTTAAGTATCTTTTCTTTGCAGTCTATTCAATTGAATAGGTTTAGCAAATCATAGATAAATCGATACATAGTACTTTATTGATTCCTTCAGGAGAGTTCCCTCAGGAAAATTTTAAATCTTTGTATTTTGTTTTTATTTACACAACGTGCCAACTTCACTGATTTTGGAGTTTGTATATTCACATAATTGAAGAAAGCATCTGAACATACTTCATGTGAAGAGTACCTGGAGATTTGTTGTGATTTTGTACAGGAATACAATTTTCTCGTTACCGTCTAGATCAGGGGTGTCTAAACTTTTTGACCCGGGGGCCGCATTGGGCTAAAAAAGGTGAAATGTGTAAAAATGTAAAGTAAGAACATATAGACTATATGTGTACATAATATATTAATTTAATGTATGTATGGAGAATAACAATTATAATTGGATATTAGGAGTATGTAAAAGTTTACTTCCGTGACGACCTCCTTAAAGTTTTATCAATAAGAAATATCAGGCCGCTAAAATGCACTAAATATGGAAACATGAGGAGAGAGGGTTTTGCATTTTACCCTTTATGCATTGGAATGGGGCATCACGGTGGCAGAGGGGTTAGTGCGTCTGCCTCACAATACGAAGGTCCTGCAGTCCTGGGTTCAAATCCAGGCTCGGGATCTTTCTGTGTGGAGTTTGCATGTTCTCCCCGTGAATGCGTGGGTTCCCTCCGGGTACTCCGGCTTCCTCCCACTTCCAAAGACATGCACCTGGGGATAGGTTGATTGGCAACACTAAATTGGCCCTAGTGTGTGAACGTGAGTGTGAATGTTGTCTGTCTATCTGTGTTGGCCCTGCGATGAGGTGGCGACTTGTCCAGGGTGACCCCGCCTTCCGCCCGATTGTAGCTGAAATAGGCGCCAGCGCCCCCCGCGACCCCAAAAGGGAATAAGCGGTAGAAAATGGATGGATGGATGGGCATTGGAATGGTTTAAATGGGTGTAATTTTGAATTTGTTATGGTGTTTGGGCATTTTTTTTTTACAATATCCACAAAGCTCAGTGAGCAGGTTGTCTTTATGTTTGATCGAATTGACTTTTTTTGTTGGTTGCATTTTTTTTTTTTTTTTTGCGCCATGAGTAAGGAAAGTCTTTGGGTGGTGTCATAGAAGCAAATGCCATGGTGTGTTCATGTCAAACATAATTAAGGATCATTGACCTGATTTGCTCAAATTGCTAACAAGACGACAGTAAATTTCCCGTTATATGCAAATTTCTAGTAATCAGATTGTCAGATATTTCAAATTAATTTGTAAACACCCAGCGGGTCAGGTTCCTTAACAAATTCATGACATCTTGCAGACCAAACTGAAGACGCAACACCCCTTGTTTAGACAGACAGACACCATAATTGAAAAGACTGAGAGGGGACCTCCAATAAATACAATGTGACAATGATAACAAAAAAATGCATGGTTGTATATTATCAGAATGTACATTAGAAGTTGTCCCTCGTTTATTGCCGTACATTTTTCCAGACCATAAATGAATTCCTGCGATGTAGGATTCTTATTAATACGATGAAGATTTTCATAGTTACAGCATAAAAAAACACGTTTACGGCTTTCTGAATGTTTTTTTTCAAAATTAAAGATATTTAGACATGAAATAACACCCCCATAATCACCTTTACACCAGTTTTACCAAATATAGTAGAGGAAAATATACAAAATAAGACCTATAATTTACTGTAATACATATAAAAAAGAGTACAGTAATATACAGTAGATTCTCTCCCGCACATTCTTGTATTTGTTACCTTCTTGAAACCTCTGAAAAATGCCTACCTCTTTAGGACCACCCTTTCTAGATGTATAAAGATTTGTATTTATTTACAACATTAACAATAAATAAAAATAATGCAAATACAAACCGATACAAAATTGTGTTGGATGTAAATATAAACAGAATACAATGATTTGCAAATCATTTTCTCCCCATATTCAGTTGAATATGCTACAAAGACAATAAATTTGATGTTCGAACTCATAAAAATTTTTTGGGGGGGAAATAATCATTAACTCTAGGATTTGATGCCAGCAACACGTGACAAAGAAATTGGGAAAGGTGGCAATAAATATTGATAAAGTTGAGGAATGCTCATCAAACACTTATTTGGATCATCCCACGGGTGTGCAGGCTAATTGGGAACAGGTGGGTGCCATGATTGGGTATAAAAACAGCTTCCCAAAAAATGCTCAGTCTTTCACAAGAAAGGATGGGGTGAGGTACACCCCTTTGTCCACAACTGCGTGAGCAAATAGTCAAACGTTTAAGAACAATGTTTCTCAAAGTGCAATTGCAAGAAATTTAGGGATTTCAACATCTACGGTCCATAATATCATCAAAAGGTTCAGAGAATCTGGAGAAATCACTCCATATAAGCGGCATGGCCGGAAACCAACATTGAATGACCGTGACCTTCGATCCCTCAGATGGCACTGTATCAAAAACCGACATCAATCTCTAAAGGATATCACCACCTGGGCTCAGGAACACTTCAGAAAACCACTGCCACGAAATACAGTTTGTCGCTACATCTGTAAGTGCAAGTTAAAGCTCTACTATGCAAAGCGAAAGCCATTTATCAACAACATCCAGAAACGCCACTGGCTTCCGTGGGCCCGAGATCATCTAAGATGGACAAATGCAAAGTAGAAAAGTGTTCTGTGGTCTGACGAGTCCACATTTCAAATAGATTTTGGAAATATTCAACATCGTGTCATCCGGACCAAAGGGGAAGCGAACCATCAGACTGTTATCGACGCAAAGTTCAAAAGCCAGCATCTGTGATGTTATGGGGGTGTATTCGTGCCCAAGGCATGGGTAACTTACACATCTGTGAAGGCACCATTAATACTGAAAGGTACATAGAGGTTTTAGGACAACATATGCTGCCATTTAAGCGCCGTCTTTTTCATGGACGCCCCTGCTTATTTCAGGAAGACAAGGCCAAGCCACATTCAGCACGTGTAACAACATTATGGCTTCGTAAAAAAAGAGTGCGGGTACTTTCCTGGCGCACCTGCAGTCCAGACCTGTCTCCCATCGAAAATGTGTGGCACATTATGAAGCGTGAAATACGACTGCGGAGACCCCGGACTGTTTTGAACGATTGAAGCTGTACATAAAACAAGAATGGGAAATAATTTCACTTTCAAAGCTTCTAACAATTAGTTTCTTCAGTTCCCAAACATTTATTGAGTGTTGTTAAAAGAAAAGGTGATGTAACACAGTGGTGAACATGCCTTTTCCCAACTACTTTGGCACATGGTGCGGCCATGAAATTCTAAGTTAATTATTATTTGCAAAAAAAAAAATAAAGTTTATGAGTTTGAACTTCAAATATCTTGTCTTTGTAGTGCATTCAACTGAATATGGGTTGAAAAGGATTTGCAAATCATTGTATTCCGGTCATATTTACATCTAACACAATTTCCCAACTCATATGGAAACAGGGTTTGGAAATCAAATAAATAAAGAATATCACTAAAACGTTTGTGTTTCTTTTTTCTCTTAGCTTTCTTTATACAACCAGCTCAGTGGTTTAGTGGTTTGAGTGTTCACCCTGAGATCGGCAGGTCGTGAGTTCAAATTGCTGCTGCTCACTGCTTCTCTCACCTCCCAGGGGGTGAGGGTGATGGGTCGAAGGATAATCTCACATTTATGATCTACATGAAACTTACAGGGAGCAAGGAAGCGAAAAAGCAGCAGACCACTTGATGATGTAAACATAGGCACACCCGGGAGTGATCAGAGCATTGCTGTAGTTCGTCTGCATTAGCACTTATAATAACAATATCACTAATACTTGGTTATTATTCAAGTCACAAAATGTAAATTGAGTATTGTTTGAATGGCTATTCATCAGATTTTATGGGGAAAACAGTGGCACTCCCATTGGCTTCGGTGTAAGCAGACCTTTATTTATGTTTATTTACCGTCTCGAATGCATTTAAAATATCCATTGGTTGTCATGTTTTTCACAATGATTGTGAACGGAAAACAATGTGAAAATCCCATTAAGTGTTTAAGTGTAGCAGAAAGGCCCTCAGATGCATTTAAAGGCCTACAGAAATGAGATTTTCTTATTTAAACGGGGATAGCAGGTCCATTCTATGTGTCATACTTCATAATTTCGAGATATTGCCATATTTTTGCTGAAAGGATTTAGTAGAGAACATCGACGATAAAGTTAGCAACTTTTGGTCGCTAATAAAAAAGCCTTGCCTTTACCGGAAGTAGCAGACGATGTGCGCGTGACGTCATGGGTTGTAATAATAATAATAATAATAATAATGGTTTGTATTTATATCGCGCTTTTTCTATTGTTAGATACTCCAAGCGCTCACAGAGAAGTTGGAACCCATCATTCATTCACACCTGGTGGTGGTAAGCTACATCTGTAGCCACAGCTGCCCTGGGGTAGACTGACGGAAGCGTGGCTGCCAGTTTGCGCCTACGGCCCCTCCGACCACCACCAATCATTCATTCGTCATTCATTCACCAGTGTGAGCGGCACCGGGGGCAAGGGTGAAGTGTCCTGCCCAATGACACAACGGCAGCGCTTATTTGGATGTCAATAGGTGGGAAGCGAACCTGCGTTCGCTTCCCGGTTTCTGGCATGGCCGCTCTGCCCACTACGCCATGCCGCCCCATTGTAGGCCTCCTCACATCCTCACATTGATTATAATCATAGCCACCAGCAGCTAGAGCTATTCGGACCGAGAAAGCGACAATTTCTCCACTAATTTGAGCAAGGATGAAAGATTTGTGGATGAGGAAATTAAGAGTGAAGGATTAGAAAAAAAAAAGGCGAGGGCAGTGAGAGCAATTCAGATGCTGTTAGACACATTTACCAGGATAATTCTGGAAAATCCCTTATCTGCCTATTGTGTTGCTAGTCTTTTAGTGAGATTATAAAGTACCTGAAAGTCGGAGAGGTGTGGCCACGGGTGTGTTGACCAAGAGTCTGAGAGGGAAGTCACGCAGCTGCAGCAAGATGGAAGCTCCGCTGATGTCTACGGTAAGAGCTGACATCCTACCACAATTTTCTCACCCAAAACTGCCGGTTGACATTTGGTCGGGATCCATGTTCGCTTGACCGCTCGGATCCATAGTAAAGCTTCATCTTCGGGAATTTTAAACAAGGAAACACCGACTGTGTTTGTGTGGCTAAAGGCTAAAAGCTTCCCACCTCCATCTTTCTACTTTGACTTCTCCATTATTAATTGAACAAATTGCAAAAGATTCAGCAACACAGATGTCCAGAATACTGTTTAATTATGCGATTGAAGCAGACTACTTATAGCTTGGATCGGGCAGGAAATTAATGTCCGCTACAACCTGAGACGTCAAACGCATGCGTCATCATACGAGTCATCATACCGCGACGTTTTTAACACGACACTTCACGGGAAATTTAAAATTGCAATTTAGTAAACTAAAAAGGCCGTATTGGCATGTGTTGCAATGTTAATATTTCATCATTGATATATAAACTATCAGACTGCGTGGTCGGTAGTAGTGGGTTTCAGTAGGCCTTTAAATAATAATTAAAAAAATACCACTAAAAAGTTTTAGTTTCTCTTTTTTCTTAGTTTTCTGTATCTGCCAGAATACTGCTGTTTTTTAAATAATGTCATAATAGATAATTAAATAAAAATAAATGATTTAAAATAATGTGAAAAGGCAGGCAGGAAGTGTTGAGGTGGGTAAGTTTGTGGCTGACTCTGCTTGTTTCCTTGCTTGTAAAACTGCATTGTGTTTTCATTTTTCAAACGTCGATCGATGTCTTACCTGATTGTGATGTTCGATGCCCATACTGATGGTGTTGATGAGAATGGCGATCATAATTCCCCGGCTGAAGTACTTGCTCTCCACAATGCCCCACAGCTTCCTCCTTATTCCATTCCAAAAGTCCCTACAGTGTCCGAAGCAGCTCTTCTTTTTCTTTTTCTTCTTGGTTCTCTCGTTGCCGTCGCCCCGCTCCTCCAGGTGGTTCTCCTCCTTGTCCGTCTCCTTCACGGCGTCCCCCTCGTCCTCGTCCCCGCTGGCGGCATCTCCCAAGGTCCTGGTGCCCTCTTCCAGGGCTAACGCACACAAAGGGCAGTCCTGGGGATTCTGAGGCACGGTCAGGCTGATGGCGTTTGCGGTGGGTTGAGACTCCTGGTCCGGCTTGCTTTGGTGTGGACAGTGGTACGCTGTAGAGGACAAAGACAGTCAAAGTGTAAAATAGTACAAAAGAAAAAAAGATATGACATCTCCTATTTCAACTTTGACCTCTCAGGGGCAGTTATACTTTGATAGCTGTTAGGAGTGTGAGGTAATAAATTGTGACGATATCTCTCGTTTAAAGAAAAGCTGTCTGGCTGGACGACATCAGAATTATTAATATTTTTACAGTCAAAAGTGTCTGAACTTTCCTCCAGAACACAGGTGCCAAACTCAAGGCCCGCGGGCCGAATCTGGCCGTCCGCATCATTTTATACGGCCCGCAATAGACTGGAAATAATATATTCTTATTTTCTTCCTAAAGGTATTAGGTTTTTGTGGAGAGACAAAGCCGACGAGCCGACAGTAGGATAGGACAAACAGCGGTCCTGACCAAGACGGCGGCCAGGAGGCGGATTATGCAGCGGAGCGGAGAGGCGGCGCATGCTTGGAGCGACGCTGCAGCCATCAGAGTCAGGTGCGTAAACGACACACCTGCTCTCAATCCCTGCATCTTCTGCTGCAGTTTAGAAGGGGAGAAGGAGGAGCAATTGCATCAGAAGTAGGAGAAGAAACCACAGACAACGAAGACGACGAGAGCGACCCAGAGCAAGATGAGCCCCCGCGGAAGACACATCCACTGGCCATCAAAAGGAGCGCCGAGACGAGCAGGAAAGGAAGTCGTGCTAGAAATTGGTGCGAGCGACTGGAACCAAAACTGGTTTGTTGAAATAATAAACAAGAGTCAAACCTGCTGCCATGCGTTGTGTGGGTAGCATGGACCATCGATACACGACGCATGGTAGCAGGTTTGACTCTCGTTTATTATTTCAACAAACAAGTTTTGGTTCCAGTCGGTCGCGCCGATTTCTAGCACGATCTCCTTTCCTGCTCGTCTCGGAGCGCCTTTCGGTGGCCGGTGGCTGCGTCTTCCGCGGGGGCTCATCTTCCTCTGGGTCGCTTTCGTCGTCTTCGTTGTCTTCATTGTCTTTGTTGTCTGTGGTTTCTTCTCCTACTTATGCCGCGATTGCTCCTCCTTCTCCCCATCTCCAGAAGATGCAGGGATTAGAGCAGGTGTGTCGTTTACGCACCTGACTCTGATGGCTGCAGCGTCGCTCCAAGCGTGCCCCGCCTCTCCGCTCCGCCTCCTGGCCGCCATCTTGGGCAGGACCGCTGTTTGTCCTATCCTGCTGGCGGCTCGTTGGCTCCGTCTCTCCACAGTTTTTTTTTTTTTTATTGTTTGACAGGGAAAAAACTAGCTTACAATATTGCAACACATATTACATTATCAAACTTTGTTGGCCAAAATCCAAATAAATACTTAAATATCTGCTTAACTTATGATTTCGAGTTATCCATCAAATTGTACACTACAAAAATGACCAATAGAATTTACTGTAAAATTTAAGGAGTTTTATTTTTATTTTTTTACAGCATAAAACTGTAATTTGAAACAAAACGACCAATGTTTGTTTTTTTACAGTAAAATTTCTGTTTTTTTACTGTAAAAATCCACAGTTGATGATTTCATTATGGTAAAAAAAAACTGGCAGCTGAGTTGACGAAATAAAATTAAACAGCGGTACTGTTTTTCTATTTCCGTTATGTCGCAAAAAAATAATAATGATTAAAATAAAAGACCATATATTTTACAGTAAAAGTCTGACAACAAAACTGCCAGATTTTTTCTGTAAAAACAGTGGTAAAATCCATTCATCCATCCATCCATTTTCTACCGCTCATCCCTTTTGGGGAGTTTAAAACTTGGTTGCTGCTATCCAGGTGGATTACACCATTTTGGTTGTACAGTAGGGAAGGGATTAATATGGCCCCATTCCTGGATGGATCTCGCATGATAGGAAGAGGGATTGTTAATCATTTTTGCAATGCACACTGCTGAAAATGATGGAAAACGTCACTCTACATAGCAATCGACACTGGGGTCGAAGTTGGAACTACCACAAAAAACACTTTTTAAGATATTCAACACTCTGCTGCCATCAATTCATATCATTTCTACAGCTTGTCCCTTTAGGGGGGTCCCTGGAGCCTATGTCAGCTGCATTCTGGCGGAAGGCGGAGTACACCCTGGACAAGTCGCCACCTCATTGCAGGGCCAACACAGATAGACAGACAACATTCACACTCACATTCACACACTAGGGCCAATTTAGTGTTGCCAATCAACCTATCCCCAGGTGCATGTCTTTGGGGGTAAACATATATATATATGTTTTTAAATATTTATATTCATAGGCAAATTCATTAATTATTTACTGTTACAAGCGGCCCTCTGCCGGAAGCAATGACTGCGGCGTGGCCCACAAAGAAAACAAGTTTGACACCCCTGCTCCAGAAGGTCTTAAGATGTCAGATGAAACACAAATTGAGCTGTACCCAATACCCAGCGATATGTTTGGAGGAGAAAAGGTGAGGCATTTAATCCCAGGAACAATGACCCCCAAACACACGTCAAAAATGGTAAAGGAATGCCTAAATCAAGCCAGAATAAAGGTTTTAGAAAGGCCTTCCCAAAGTCCTGACTTAAACGTGTGGACAATGCTGAAGAAAGAAGTCCATGTCAGAAAACCATCAAATTTAACTGAACTGCACCAATATTGTCAAGAGGAGTGGTCAAAAATCCAAGCAGAAGCTTGCCAGAAGCTTGCTGGATGTATACTTTTCCCCAGGGAATTCCACAAATCCCGCCAGCCCCACTATGGACTGGATTGTCACTATTATGTTATATCCACTATGGACTGGACTTTCACAATATTATGCTAGACCCACTCGACGTCCATTGCATCCGGTCTCCCCTAGAGTGGGGGTGGGGGTAGGGGGGGGTTCAGCCACATCTGGGGTCCTCTCCAAGGTTTCTCATAGATAGATAGATAGATAGATAGTACTTTTTTGATTCATTCAGGAAAGTAAAACATTCCAGCAGCAGTGTACAGAGTTGAGATCAATTAAACAGTAAAAAGTAAATAATGGGGGTATAAATGGAAACAAAATAGAGAAAAATATTACAATAAAAATAAAAATAAAAAGCAACAATGAGAATAAAAATATAACAGTAAAATAAGAAAATAAGAAGAGAAACTAGGCAGTAGTGACCATGTTATGAAAAAGTATTGCACTGTTATTGTTTTGCATCCCCTGTTGTCCTTGCACCCCCCACCCCCCAGAGAAAAGTTGTCGATTCTAGTCATAGTAATTCATATTGACATCCAACTGGGTTGTGAGTCTTTCCTTGCCCTTATGTGGGCTCTGAACCGAGGATGTCATTGTGGCTTGTGCAGCCCTTTGAGACACTTGTGAATTAGGGCTATATAAATAAAGATTGATTGATTGATAGATTGGTACTTTTGACCCAGCAGATTTGGTCACATTTTCAGTCGAGCCATAATAAATTCATAAAAGAACCAAACTTCATGAATGTTTTTTGTCACCAACAAGTATTTGCTCCAATCACTGTAGAGCAGGCCTGGGCAATTATTTTGACTCGAGGGCCGAATTTAGAGAAAAAAATGTGTCTGGGGGGCCGGTATATTTATTTTTAGGAACACTAATACAAAACCTCACAATAAAGTCTGATTGAATGCTAAAAACGTTATAACCTACTCAGTGGCCTCGTGGCTAGAGTTTTTCGCCCTGAGATCGGTAGGTTGGGAGTTCAAACCGAGCAGTGTTAATTTTGACAGCAAAATTTGATTTAGTTTTAGTCATAGTCCTTTGACTAAAATGTAATTTAGTTTTAGTCATAATCTAGTTATCTAAATTGTTTTAGTTTTTGTTTAGTTTTAGTTGACGAAATATCATAAGATTATTGTTAGAAAAATTGTGTAAATTGTGTGTGAATTATCAAAAAACTTTCAGCTCTCTTTTATTTCATTGAGTAGTTGAGAGCTGTCCTTGTTCGACCAAGCAAGGTCTTCGAAGATTCCGCTGTGTACGTTGGAATGACACGGGAGGGGTTATCCATTGTCCTCAAAGACCTGACAAAGCTGAATCCAGGACGAGCCCACGCCCGAGGCATCATCTTCTGTTGTCTGTTGTGACCGAAAACAATGAATGTTTACAGTAGAAGCATTTAAGTCTCACCTTAAAACTCATCTGTATACTCTAGCCTTTAAATAGACCTCCTTTTTAGACCAGTTGATCTGCCGCTTCTTTTCTTTCTCCTATGTCCCCCCCTCCCTTGTGGAGGGGGTCCGGTCCGATGACCATGGATGAAGTACTGGCTGTCCAGAGTCGAGACCCAGGATGGACCGCTCGTCGGGACCCAGGATGGACCGCTCGCCTGTATCGGTTGGGGACATCTCTACGCTGCTGATCCGCTTGAGATGGTTTCCTGTGGACGGGACTCTCGCTGCTGTCTTGGAGCCACTATGGATTGAACTTTCACAGTATCATGTTAGACCCGCTCGACATCCATTGCTTTCGGTCCCCTAGAGGGGGGGGGGGTTGCCCACATCTGAGGTCCTCTCCAAGGTTTCTCATAGTCAGCATTGTCACTGGCGTCCCACTGGATGTGAATTCTCCCTGCCCACTGGGTGTGAGTTTTCCTTGCCCTTTTGTGGGTTCTTCCGAGGATGTTGTAGTCGTAATGATTTGTGCAGTCCTTTGAGACATTTGTGATTTGGGGCTATATAAATAAACATTGATTGATTGATTGATACATACTCCCCATTCCTGTCTTGACATGTGTTGTTGCGTAAACTTTGAATATCTAAACAAAAGAGGAGACGTAAACCCTTTTCGTCAGAGCTTGGTGCAGGAACTGTGCAAGGTGTACAGAGGCCATGTCTCTCCTCAGATCTGAGTCCAAATTTAAGTCTATCTCTGTTTGATTCTTTGCTTTTTTGTCTTGTTTAATAGATGTCAACAGTGTTTGAACCTGACAATTATAGTCGACGAAAACTACAGTAGATTTAGTCGACTAAAGGGTACTATGTAAACTTTCCCTTCAATTTCTGAAAGTCGAAGCAAAACAGCGGAAAAATCACCGATACAAGTCGTATTTTGATGAAAATCATGTCTCAAATGTAGTATTTCACGAGTAAGCCATGTAATAAACGGGATAACGTCGAGTTAGTTGTATGTTGTGGAAAATGCTTACCTGTGTGTGGATTTCGGGGTGATTCGACTGTAAATGTCGCTTCAAGTTTGTTGTGTTTTTCCCCGTAATCCTCGCGCTGCATTTCTTACACTGCGTCTTGTTATCTTTGACGTCAAATATAAAATTTCCCCATATGTCCTCTCTCCTCTTCCTCCCCGGCGTTGACATGTTGTCTTCTGCAGCGCAATCCCGGGTCAGTCTCAAACGCAAACTACGTTTACATAACTTCCTTACCACGTCGCTCTGATTGGTTCTCTGCCCAACTCCTCCCGCCTCTTCCTAACGAAATGAGTTCTGATTGGATCTCGTCTCCGGCAGACATTTTCGTCTCGTTTTTATTCGTTGACGAATATGTCAATACACCTCATCATCGTCTTAGTCCACGTAAATTATTTTTTATTTAGTTATTGTCTCGTTTTAGTCAGAAAAAAAAGGTCGTTGACGATAACAATGACGAAAATTTTTCGTCAACAAAATTAACATTGAAACCGAGTCATACCAAAGACTATAAAAACTGGGACCCGTTACCTCCATGTTTCACACTCAGCATCAAGGGTTGGAATTGGGGGTTAAATCACCATATATGATTCCCGGGCGCGGCACAGCTGCTGCCCACTGCTCCCCTCACTTCCCAGGGGGTGATCAAGGGAATGGGTCAAATGCAGAGGACAAATTTCGCCGCACTTAGTGTGTGTGTGACAATCATTGGTACTTTAACTGAACTTTAACTTGACAAACAGCCTTAAAAACAGAATGGAATTTTAAATGTTTCTATGACTGATAAAACACTGAATATTGAGAACATATAAACGTCCCACCTCCTCTCAATTGACATTTTACAATCAAACCAAAGAAAACAAAAATACAACTAACAGTGAAATATAAACGCAAAGGTTAAAAAAAAAAATCTACAATTTGATACATCTGATATATCACAAAGCTTTAGAATTTTCCTGCAAAAATCTCCTTCCACGTCTGTCCCTGACACATTTCCGGCTAGCCGTTCTGGAAACACTCTGTGGAAACGCTCCCCACCCACACTGCTTGGTGCCTCGCCTGACCTGCTGTGACGTAGATTACCATAGTAACTAGTAGGGTTGTACGATATGCCGGTATTAGTATAGTACCGTGATACAAATGAATCATATTTGGTACCATACCGCCAATGAAAAGTACTGGTCCGCCACACCCTAAGAATTGTTTGTTAAAATACAGCCAATAATGCAATTTTTTCTGGTGCCCTTTATTTGGAAAAGCACTGAAAAGTATCGAAATAATATTGGCATCAGGCCAACACTAGTCAATAAAATATCATGCAAAAGCGCAGATTCCAACCATTGAAATACTTCTTATAGTTGAAGACTTACGGTCATTAGAAAACATGACTGCACATCATAATGGCAGCTACACTTTCCATCTTAAAGGCCTACTGAAACCCACTACTACCGAGCACGCAGTCTGATAGTTTATATATCAATGATGAAATATTAACATTATAACACATGCCAATACAGTCGGTTTAGTTTATTAAATTGCAATTTTAAATTTCCGGCGAAGTGTCCTGTTGGAAACGTTGCGGAATGATGACGCTTATGATGACGTGTGCTTATTGGTTGGAGCGGACATTTTATCCCAGCACCACTCACGCCTAAAAGTCCTCCGATTTAAATCACGCAATTACACAGTATTCTGGACATCTGTGTTGCTGAATCTTTTGCAATTTGTTCAATTAATAATGGAGAAATCAAAGAAGAATTCTGTTGGTGGAAAGCGGTGTATTTCGGCCGGCTGTAGCAACACAAACACAGCCGGTGTTTCTTTGTGTGTTGTGAAGCTTTAATATGGAACAGAGCGGTCAAGCGAACATGGTTCTCTACCACATGTCAACAAGCAGGTTTCGGGGAGAAAATTGTGGTAATAAGTCGGCTCTTACTGTAAACATGAGCGGAGCTTGTGTCGTTCTTCCTACAGCTGTCAAAGAGGCAGCTGCAACTTTCTTGGCTCCTCCATGGCTTCCCTCAGAGACACTGGCGGTCACCACACCCCTCCAACTTTCAGGTATGACTTTATAATCACACTAAAACACTAGTAACACAATAAGCAGATAAGGGATTTTCCATAATTATCCTAGTAAATGTGTCTAAAGACATCTGAATCACTCCCACTGCCTTGTGTTTTTTTTTTCCTCTAGTCTTTCACTCTCACTATCCTCATCCCCGAATGTTTCATTCTCGCTCCAATTAATGGGGAAATTGTCGCTTTCTTGGTCAGAATCGCTCGCACTGCTGGTGGCCATGATTGTAAACAATGTGAGGATGTGAGGAGGCCTCACACCGGTGACGTCACGCGCACACCGGCTTCTACTTCCGGTAAAGGCAAAGCTTTTTTATTAGCGACCAAAAGTTTCGAACTTTATCGTCGATGTTCTCTACTAAATCCTTTCAGCAAAAATATGGCAATATCGCGAAATAATCAAGTATGACACGTAGAATGGACCTGCTACCCCCGTTTACATAAGAAAATCTCATTTCAGTAGGCCTTTAAAGATCTAAAAAAAATTATTTGGGAATGTCCGGCAGGCCAGATTGCAAAGCTTAACGCGCCGCATGTGGCCCCCGGGCCCTAATTTGCCCAGGTCTGCTCTAGAGTTGTAGAAATTATTAGAAACTCATCACAGCCATGACATTATGTTCTTTACAAGTGTATGCAAACTTTTGACCACGATTGCACTGCAAAAACTGAAATCTAAGTAAGATTAAATATCTCACATAAGGGTGATATTTGCTTATTTTCGGTCCAATAAGATACTTCTTCTCACTAAGCAGATTTTTTGTTAGAGTCTTTTACTTGTTTTAAGGGTTTTGGTCTTAAATTATCTCTGTAAGATATTACAGCTTGTAGCTGAGATTTTATGACCTATATTGAGTAAAACATGCTTGAAATATCAACTGATGCAAAACTGTGTCATTAACACTCGCAAGTATAAAGCTACTTTTTTAAAGTAATAATTTCTTACTTCAAGCATGAAAAAAAATCATAATGCCGAGCGCATATCATTATGTCAAGACAATGGCACTAGCGTTTACTCAATTTAAAAATATTTTTCAACATATTAGGCAAAAAGGTCTCTTTTTTGTTTACCAAGAAAAGTGCACTTGTTATCAGTGAGTATACACTTGTTTTAAGGTATTTTTGGGTTCATTGAGTTAGCTAATTTGAGTTGTTTTGAAAGGTCTTGACAAGCCGGATTTTCTTGTTCTATTGGCAGATATTTTTGCTTAGTTCAATTAAAATGCCCCTAATTTTTTTTGTTTTTTTCTTGTTTTTAGACATAGACTTTTTGCAGTGTGTACACGCTAGAGATGCGCGGTTTGCGGTCTCATCCGCCGAGTCAGCGGATAAACCGCGGGTCGGGCGGGTGACATGACGAAAAAATCGATTTTAAATAGATTCGGGCCACGCTGTGAAGCCACACCAAACAAGAATGACAAACACATTTCCGGAGAACATCCTCACAGTAACACAACATAAACACAACACAACAAATACCCAGAATCCTTTGCTTCCATGACAATTCCTGACTATATTATACACCCCACTAGCAGCAAACCCCGCCACCCCCCTCGTGCGTCGGTAAGGTGGGCGGGGTTGGGGGCGTGGGTTGTAAAGTATATTCAGGAATTGTCATCAATGCAAAGGATTCTGGGTATTTGCTGTGTTGCGTTTATGTTGTGTTACTGTGAGGATGTTCTCCCGAAATGTGTTTGTCATTCTTGTTTGGTGTGGCTTCACAGTGTGGCGCATATTAGTAAGAGTGTTATAATTGTTTATATCACAACCATTAGTGTACTCTGTATCACCCAGTATGCCCTTCAATCTTATACGTGTGTATGCGTAAGCTGCATACAGCATGTTGCTGGACTGGCAAACGTTTCGTACATGTTGTTGAAGGTGTCAAAGGCAATGGCTTCACAGCACGCCCTTATACCCATCATCTGAATGATCACCATCGGATATTCGCGAGAACGTTAGCGGCTCCCTTTGCCTTCTTTACTTTGTGACACAGGTCAAACTAGCTCTTTTAGTGGTAAAGGTCGCCGACTCCGGATATATAACAACGGGCGGGTGGCGGGTGGTTGCGGTTCTGATAAAATGTTGGTGCGGGTGGATGACGACTTTAGTGATGCAGTTGCGGATGATATAATTGCCTATCCGCGCATCTCTAGTACACGCCAATTTAAATTGATGTAGCCCAGGGGGCTGCTTACTCACGTTTTGGGTGTTTGGAATGATGCCTGTCTCCATTTTGATTGGCACCACCCCTTCTGTTGCCTCTGCCTCCACCAGGCGGCGGGGGCAAGCCCCTCAGCGTGTAGTACAGGGCTGCTGATCTCCTCTTGGCCTTTCGAAGGACATGGCAGACCAGCTGGAAGATCTCCTCGTAGCAATCGCCCGGCTCCGCCATGCTGGCCAGGGTGGAGGAGGACAGGCACTGTGCTCTCTGCTCCTGCATCAGCTGGTGCTCCCGCTGCTTGGTCTCCGAGAACTGAGTGGCGATGACCACCAGGCACAGGTTGATCATGAAGAAGGAACCGATCTGAGCAGACAGTGCACAGGGTTTTAATTTCAACATGGCGACGCAAACCCAGTGCAACGTTTGGTGGCGTGAGTGTGACGGGAGTGCAGGAGTGAAGACAGACTTGTTTTTCAATCCGCCTGTAGAAATGTTAGCACACATTCTAAAAGGTCTTGGAGGGCTGGATTCTTACAAAAGCGAGGTTGATTGAAGGAGACGGAGGGAGCCAACACACGCCCTAAGCACAGCTCGCAGTGTGCAGGGTCTTTTTCGCTTCACCTTTTTACTCTCTTAAAAAAATTGCCTCGACAAAAATACACTCCATAACAGCCATCCATCCATTTTCTACCGCTTGTCTCGTTCAGGGTCGCGGGAAGTCGCTGGAGCCTATCTCAGCTGCATTCGGGCGGAAGGCGGTGTACACCCTGGACAAGTCGCCACCTCATCGCAGGGCCAACACAGATAGAAAGACAACATTCGCACTCTTCATAACATTTCTCGTATCATTATCCTCCCTCAAATCCAGGCCTCATGGTTCAGTTTAGTTCAGTTTTTTATTTTTAATAGATCATAAACAGAGGATAAACCTTGAAAAAGAAAATTCCCTGACCAAGTCTTGATAATGGTCTTTGTAATTACCACTTGGATTCATATACATTGAGAAGGTTTACCATGTTAAACTGATTACAAATAATTAACTAATACAAACAAATACATTCTAACTAAATTAATAAAGTAGAAAAAAATTTGAAGCACCACTGATAGTCTCACACATACTAGATGTGGTGAAATTACCCTCTGCATTTGACTCATCCCCTTGTTCCACCCCCTGGGAGGTGAGGAGAGCGGTGAGCAGCAGCCGTGGCCGCGCTCAGGAATCATTTTGGTGATTTAACCCACAATTCCAACCCTTGATGCTGAATAAGGATAATGAATGATAATAAAATATATATTTATTAAATAGACTGTTTGAAAAGTAAAGTAAAGAGGAAAATAACACAGGTTACAGTTGGTGCCGTGACCCGGACCAAGGGTAGTGCTGGCTGCTGGGCTTCCAGCCCTTTTAGCCCAATGGTTAGCACATTTGCCTCTCATACCAAACGACCAGGGTTCGCATACCTGTGCGGAATGCGGTAATAAGGTACGGGTCTGAATTCGCTGGGTTACACCAGTACCAATATTATTATGTTTTTATTTGTATCAATCAGTCCAACAAAATAATACACAATAATACCATAACAAACAGCGAAGATTTTTAAAAGATACTTTTGGAAAGGGTAGGGCGTGGTTTCATTTGCCATCCGAGAACGCCTCCAGAAACAGACCCTAAAAACGGTTTTCGAACATTTTGTTATGGTTTAACTAAGGGGAGGTGACGGCAGACTGACACCAGGGGATTTGTCTAAATATGTATTATATATATATATATATATATATATATATATATATATATATATATATATATATACATACACATATTATATATATATATATATAATACTAATAAACTATAGAATGGTGTGTGACAAAATCCAAGAGTGTATGTGTGTGACTATGTGTGTAGATTAGCTGTTAAGTGTAACCGTAAATGTTGAATGAGGAGCGAAGGAACGAGGCAGTCCATAGGGCATGCAGGGGATCTGGGGCGAGAGAGAGGCGTCAGAGTCGTGGGGCGAGTGAGGAGTCGAGAAACGAGGGAGGCTGTCAAAATGCAGGGCAACGGAACGGAAACAGGTATCCGATTTGAGAACTAAGCTCCTGCGCGAATCCTTGGGTCCACCTCTCCTTTATTGAGCTTGCCCTCATCAGTACCAGGTTAGCAGATTGGTAATTGAGTACAGGCTTGTCGCTGCGTGGGCGTGCTGCCCTCAGCGTGAGCGGGGCCGTGTCCGAGCGCGCTACCAGCGGATCCTCCGGGTGGATCCGCAGAAGAGGGAAACGCAGACTGCGCGTGCGCCGCAACACATTTACACCAAAACATAACCAATACATACTATCTAGACCAGTGGTTCTCAAACTTGTTTGACTAAGTATCACTTCAGAAAAAATCTTAGCTCTCTAAGAACTACCGTAATGACCAACATTAAAATATCGTAGCGTAAGCAGGTCTAAGTATTCATTAAAAACAAGGCATAAGTTTTATTTACCAAAAATATTTAGTATTTCTGGGCTACTTTACCATTACACACAGTTTTAACAGTAACACAGTGTTTGAATATAGAAAAATAAAACACTCTACTTTAATCAACTTTTACCATGAATTGATTAACGTGGACTCCGACTTAAACAAGTTGAAAAACCTATTCGGGTGTAACCATTTAGTGGTCAATTGTACGGCATATGTAATGAACTGTGCTATCTACTAATACGTACCAATCAATCAATCAATCAATCAAAGTAATTATTTGTCGCGCCACGAGATGGGGCCCACGTACTACTATTGGTACACGTACCACAGTTTGAGAAATGATTATCTAGACCTAAAAAGGTGTTTTAAATGTACAGTGGATTCAAATCATCATAGGTGCCATGGAGTCTAAGTTTATGACGCAGTAAGCAGAATGCTGCGGACACGTTTCTTACTGGATACTTTCTAATACGTTTCTAGTTTGAATACTTTGCATCCGTGAGTAATATGCAACTACAATTATTTGATACAAATGTCTTGTTTTAGTTTGCCATGTTGTTCAATTAATGACAGTAAGTTATTAGGTATATGTAGATTATGTGCTATTGTGTGCTGAGCTGTTGAGTAGCTGCTAGCTCCTAGTCTGTAGTAATGACTCCACTAAAATACCAGAAAAGACCAACCTTGTCTGCTTTTTGGAGGACGTTCCAGATGTTAACTGGCTGTTCAGTTTTCCACAAGATGTGCGACTGCTTGTATCGGAGATATGAGATGCAAGCCGTTATCGGATTTTTTGGCAGATTCGAAACCGTAAATAATTGAGAATACACCGCCTCTGTCACATAAAAAAAAAAAAAAACCTCATTATATTTATTTACCTCTGCCTTTCACACACATTAGTGAAGGCAGAACGTTGCCTCACATATTGATGTGCTTTCACACAGCAAGACAGCAACCTGCGATCGCACAATTAGATGCACGACGACATTAAATGACAGAAAGCAATTAGTAGACGTGGCTATTACTTTTCATCACAACGGGGCAAGAAAGATTTATACACCTCCCGCCTATAGTATGACTTTGTCCTCTACATTCTGTGTTGGCGCTGTTTGTACAGAACAAAGACGCAAGGGCGGTAACAAAAAAAAGGTACACAAAGCAGGGTGAATGGGCCTTTTAATTGGTTCGGCTTCAGAGTAGTCTGTGTGTTGCTAGTATATGTGCTATCTAGAGATGTCCGATAATGGCTTTTTTGCCGATATTGTCCAACTCTTAATTACCAATTCCGATATCAACCGATACCAATATATACAGTCGTGGAATTAACACATTATTATGACTAATTTTGTTGTGATGCCCCGCTGGATAGGTTTTCCAAAATAAATCAACACAAGTTATGGAAAAAAAATGTCAACATGACACGGCCATATTTATTATTAAAATCACAGAGTGCATTATTTTTTTTGAATATGCCTCAAAACAGCAGCTTGGAATTTAGATATATAGAATAAATAAATAGAATAGAATAGAATAGAAAGTACTTTATTGATCACTGGGGGAAATTCAGCACCACAGTTCGCTCACAGTAAACAATAATAATAATAAATAATATAAAACATATATTATATATATAATATATGAATAATATAACTATAGTCTACATATATTCCACATTTAAGTGCAGTCACGGAACATATGCATTATACAGTCTGATTATACAGTATATATATATATATATATATATATATATATATATATATATATATATACACACACACACACACACACACACACACACACACACACACACACACAGGTGCTGGTCATATTATAAGAATATCATGAAAAAGTTGATTTATTTCATTAATTCCATTTAGAAAGTCAAACTTGTAGAATGTATACATTCATTCCAAACAGACTGATACATTTCAAGTGTTTTTTGCCAAAAAGGAGATGATAATAGCTGCCAACCAATGAAAACCCTAAATTCAACATCTCAGAAAATTAGAATATGATGAAAAGGTCAGATATTGAAGACACCTGGTGCCACACTAATTAGCTAACTAACTCAAAACACCTGGAAAAGCCTTTAAATGGTCTCTCGTTTTGATTCTGTATGACACACAATCATGGGGAAGACTGCTGACTTGACAACTGTCTAAAACATGACCATTGATACTTTAAAGAAGGAGGGCAAGACACAAAAGGTCATTGCCAAAGAGGTTGGATGTCCCCAGAGCTCTGTGTCCAAGCACATTAATAGAGAAGCGAAAGGAAGACAAAGATGTGGTAGAAAAAAGTGTACAAGCAAGAGGGATAACGGCGCCCTGGAGAGGATTGTCAAACAAAACCGATTCAAAAATGTAGGGGAGATCCACAAAGAGTGGACTGCAGCTGGAGTCAGTGCTTCAAGAACCACCACGCACCGACGTATGCAAGATATGGGCTTCAGCTGTTGCATTCCTTGTGTAAAGCCACTCTTGAATAAGAGACAACGTCAAAAGCGTCTCGCCTGGGCTCAAGACAAAAAGGACTGGACTGCTGCTGAGTGGTCCAAAGTTATATTTTCAGATGAAAGTACATTTTGTATCTCCTTTGGAAATCAAGGTCCAAGAGTCTGGAGGAAGACAGGAGAGGCACAGAATCCACGTTGCCTGAAGTCCAGTGTCAAATTTCCACAATCGGTAATGGTCTGGGGTGCCATGCCATCTGCTGGTGTTGGTCCACTGTGTTTCCTGAGGTCTAGGGTCAATGCAGCAGTCTACCAGGAAGTTTTAGAACACTTTATGCTGCCTGCCGCGGACCAATTTTATGGAAGTGAAGATTTCATTTTCCAACATGACTTGGCACCTGCACACAGTGCCAAATCTACCAGTACCTGGTTTAAGGACCATGGTATCCCTGTTCTTGATTGGCCTGCAAACTCACATGACCTTAACCCCATAGAAAACCTATGGGGTATTGTGAAGCGGAAGATGCGAGATGCCAGACCCAACAACGCTGAAGAGCTGAAGGCCACTATTAAAGCAACCTGGGCTCTCATAACACCTGAGGAGTGCAACAGACTGGTCGACTCCATTCCACGCCGTATTGCTGCAGCAATTCAGGCAAAAGGAGCTGCAACTAAGTATTGATTGCCGTACATGCTGAAACTTTCCATGTTCATACTTTTCAGTTGGCCCACATTTATAAAAAATATTTTTTGGTACAAGTTGTAACTAATATTCTAATTTTCTGAGATACTGAATTTGGGATTTTCAGTAATTGTCAGTACTAATCATCAAAATTTAAAGAAATAAACATTTCAAATATATCACTATGCGTGTAATGAATTGATATAATATGAAAGTTTGACGTTCTGAATATAATTACTGAAATAAATCAACTTTTTCATGATATTGTAATAATATGATTAGCACCTGTATATATACATATATTTTATATATATATATATTTTATATATATATATATATATATATATCTATATCTATATATATATATATATATATATATATATATATATATATGTATATATATATATATATATATATATATATACATATATATATATATATATATCTATATATGTATATATATAGATATAGATATAGATATATATACATACATGGCGACTTGTCCAGAGTGCGGAAATAAGCTCCAAGCTCCAGCACCCCCCGCGCGGCCATAAAAAGGGGCAAGCGGTATGATTTAGGCCAGGGGTGCCGGGGGCCAAATCTGGCCCTATATGTCATTTTGTTTGTCGCACTCAATAATTGACGTTTTGTCCTGCAAGGCTAATTATTTGCCATATATCGATCATGACAATCTCTACCTCTTTAAATCTGGTGGCAGATTTAAATGATGCTCGCCAACCAAAATCGCTGTGTTTGTCCCTTGGAGCAAAATGTGTGGGCACCCCGGATATAGGCTGTAACCAAAGACGAAAAATCACATAGGCTTACCCAACTTGTTTTGTTACGCCTAAAATAATACATATTTGTTATTGTTGCAAAAAATAAAGTTTTTTCAAGTCTGACTGGAAATATTAGCTTTAACAGATAGAGCTCTCTCAAACTTTTCAATGTAATAATGTAAAAAACACAGAGATGGTTTCAAAATGTAACTACTGTATATATCGAATTATCATATTTTAGAGGGGGGTTGCCAAAAAGGCTGCCCAAGGACACAACAACACTGTCTGGAACAGAGAAAGCGGGATTTAAACCTAGAACCCTTCGGTAAAGGTAGTCATGCTAAATACATTTAGATTTTTGTGCATTTGCATGCATTGGAAAATATAGAGACAAATGTGACTGGAAAGAAGTACACAAAAAAGAAAGGAAGGAAGTGTGTGTGCATGTGTGTGTGATATCCATTTGTGGCCTGGAGGTCAAACGGTGCTGCAGGTGTGTAGGGCTTTGATTCCCCTCTAGGTGTGTGTGTGTGTGTGTGTGTGTGTGTGTGTGTGTGTGTGTGATGCGCATCTGATCAGTCGACAGTTTTCCGCATAATTAAGGAGGGCAGTCCAATATCATGAGCATCAATGCATTATTCATGCAATAACACACACACGCACAAATTAAGATGGCAGGCTCCGTTTACAACTGATGATAAAGCTTTTGTGCTTTCAAGCAGCTGCTGTCACACTCATTTAAGTCGAAACCTATGCACACATACATACACGCGTTCTATTAATTGCTCTTAAACGCATTTACTTTTCAAACAGATGCCGGGGCAGACACTTGGCCGCATTCATGATTTAGTAGATTATGTTTCAAACAGGATGACGCTTACTTTGGGGGTCAATGTTCTTTCTTCTCTTTGGTAATCCTTGCAAAGAAGACCTGTATCGTTTCACTCAAAAGGAGTTTTGAGTGTTTATCTCGGTGTTGGATTGGGCAAAACGGATCGAGCAAAAAGTCTGTTTTCCATCCATCCGTCCATCCATTTTCTACCCCTTGTCCCTTTTTGGGGACGCCAGGGGCGCTGGAGCCTATCTCAGCTGCATTCGGGCGGTAGGCGGGGTACACCCTGGACAAGTCTCCACCTCACCACAGGGCCAACACAGATAGTGTAAAAAAACAAATGCATATACCGTATTTCCTTGAATTGCCGCAGGACATATAGTATGCGCCTGCCTTGAATTACTGCCGGGTCAACCTCGCTTCCCAAAATAATTAGCGCATTCTTAGTATTACCGCCTGGTCAAACTCGTGACGTCACGAGTGACACTTCCCCTGTCATCCATCCATCCATCCATTTTCTACCGCTTATTCCCTTTTGGGGTCGCGGGGGGCGCTGGCGTCATCTCAGCTTCCCCTGTCATCATTTCAAAATGGAAGAGGCTGATTTCAATAATTTGTAATCGCATAAAGGGAAGAAAATTAAGAGTTATTCAGTAGGATTTAAGGTCCAAGCTATTGAATATGCTAAAAAGCACAGTAAGCAGCTATGTTTTATTAATATACCGTAGCTGCGTGTGTCAAATATGAGTCATTAAATGACTCCCGCCTCCTGGTGGTAGAGGGCGCTAGTGATCCCTCTTGCGACAACTTGGCTATAGAAGAAGTGACAACAAGCAGCAAGAATGAACAGCGATTGTTTATTTTTTCCTCTTGCTTGCACTTTTAACATGGAGGATTACATATCTGAAATGAAACAGTTTTCTAAACCAGACTTTCAATCGAAGCAGGAGGTAAGAAAGGAAGATCTCCATTGAGACAGAGAGACTTTTAAAACTGAAGAAAGATAAGGAAGACTTCTATAAACAAGTTATCGATGCTTTTGATCAGAAGGAGCTGCGCATGGACTTCATTTATAAGTAAAGTTAAGACCATAATAACGTTTTTTTTATTAAAATTGTGCTTTTCATGATGGTATCCTGCGAAACAGGCTTCTAGGGATGATATAGCCTATATGTCAGTTTTTTCCTGACATATATTCCGCTCTACCCTGGTATGGAGCACTGTATAACGGATAAACCACAGAAACCTCGACTATATATACTGTATTTTTTGGATTATAAATCACAGTTTTTTTTAATAGTTTGGTCTGTCCGGATTCAGAAAGGCTGGAATAATTTGAACTGCAATTGACAATTACTCTGACGTAAGCAACGTACCGATAAAAGAGGATTTCATCGGATTTAGCGATTAGGTGTGACAGATTGTTTGGTAAACATTTAGCATGTTTTATATGTTATAGTTATCTGAATGACTCTTACCATAATATGTTACTACAACATACCAGGCACCTTCTCGGTTTGTTAATTTTGCGTCATATAACGTACACTTATTCAGCCTTTTGTTCACTATTCTTTATTTATTTTAAATTGCCTTTCAAATGCCTATTCTTGGTGTTGGATTTTATCAAATAAATTTCCCCGACAAATGCGACTGTCATGTCTTGTGATCAGGTTTTGTTTAGTTATGTTCCATTATTTCAAGACTTCATGAGTTCCTGTTTTTTCACCCCCTTGTTTTGTCACCATGGCGATCCATTAGTTTCACCTGTCTCACGTGTTGGACTCACGCACCTGTTTCAATCATGTCATTATTATTTAAGCCTGGTTTTTCAATTGGTCGTGCTGGCATCATCACCCTGTTTATGAGCACTCTGTTTCATGTCATAGTTCATGCTGCCCTGCTCACGTCACCTCAAGAAAGTTTGTGTTTGTTAATGCCACAGTTAGTGCCTTTTGTTCCTATGCCCATAGTTCTGCCTTTGTGCTAGTTTTTGTTTTGTTAACCAAGTTTGTTCTCTGCATTGTGTGCGCCTTTTGTTTGCACTTTTTCATAGTAATAGTTTGAACATGTCTTTATCTTCACGCTACGACCGGTCCAGTTCTTTTGCATTCCGGGAAAACAAACCACACCATAGTCCTCGTTTCGATAGCATGACGCCACCTCTATTGTAACGAGGACTATATATATATATATATATATATATATATGTTTTTTTTTTTTTTGACACCGCTATACACTACTGTACTTGGTAGACCAAGACAAGTGCAGTCTCAACTTTATTACTCGACTAGAAGTTAGCTTTTCTTCCTGTCATTCACACACACACCATTGCCATAGCGACGCAGAGACAGCATGATATACTGGCTCATCGAAATCGAGCAATTATTACACTTATATTGAAAATATTATTTAATAAAAAACAATATTGTGTACTCTTTTGTCTCGGATTTTGTCTTGAAAAAGAGGGGTCGTCTCATGTAAGAGTCAAAAAATGCCATCCTTAATTGTGATGGTGGCATGTAATACTTAAAAAACAAATATGTGATACTTACAATGATGAGTAAGATGAAGTAGATGAAGTTGTAGAAGGAGTGGGCATCCATTACATAATACATAATCTCTACCCAGCCTTCCAGAGTGATCACCTAAAAAGAAATATAGGATTTAGACTATGTGCAAGGAACTGAAAAGGGAACTGAACTTTTTTTTTTTTTTCACAATCGTTATGTGAGACGAGAACACATATGGCTTTTTAATTTATTAATTTATTTTAAAGGCTTGGAAAATGCGGCCAATGAAAGTCACCGTTGTAGCCTTCGAAGCCCTCTAAAACAACTTCAAAACCCTCCATTAATGTTTTATATACACACTGGACATCTAGATATATTGTAGGGTAATGTACACCTTCAAAACAATATGTAATATGTTTTATATACACACTGCAAGTCTATAAATAATGTAGTAACAGACACCTTCAAAACAATATGTAATATGTTTTACATACACACTGCAAGTCTATAAATAATGTAGTAATGGACACCTTCATAAGAATATGTAATATGTTTTACAGTGGGGCAAAAAAGTATTTAGTCAGCCACCGATTGTGCAAGTTCTCCCACTTAAAATGATGACAGAGGTCTGTAATTTTCATCATAGGTACACTTCAACTGTGAGAGACAGAATGTGAAAAAAAAATCCAGGAATTCACATTGTAAGAATTTTAAAGAATTTATTTGTAAATAAAACAGTGGAAAATAAGTATTTGGTCAACCATTCAAAGCTCTCATTGATGGAAGGAGGTTTTGGCTCAAACTCTCACGATACATGGCCCCATTCATTCTTTCCTTAACACGGATCAATCGTCCTGTCCCCTTAGCAGAAAAACAGCCCCAAAGCATGATGTTTCCACCCCCATGCTTCACAGTAGTTATGGTGTTTTTGGGATGCAACTCAGTATTCTTCTTCTTCCAAACACGACAAGTTGAGTTTAAACCAAAAAGTTATATTTTGGTTTCATCAGACCACATGACATTCTCCTAATCCTCTGCTGTATCATCCATGTATCCATTTTGGTATAAACTCAACTCGTCGTGTTTGGAGGAAGAAGAATACTGAGTTGCATCCCAAGAACACCACACCTACTGTGAAGCATGGGGGTGGAAACATCATGCTTTGGGACTGTTTATCTGCTAAGGGGACAGGACGTATCGTGAGATTTTGAGCCAAAACCTCCATCCATCAGTGAGAGCTTTGAATGGTTGACCAAATACTTATTTTCCACCATAATTTACAAATAAATACTTTAAAATTCCTACAATGTGAATTACTGGATTTTTTTTCACATTCTGTCTCTCACAGTTGAAGTGTACCTATGATGAAAATTACAGACCTCTGTCATGGTTTTAAGTGGGAGAGCTTGCACAATCGGTGGCTGACTAAATACGTTTTTGCCCCAATATATATATATATATATATATATATATATATATACATACATATATAAAATGTAGTAACAATATGTAATGTATACAGTATTTACCGTAGTTTGATCATTTTAATTATTGCCAAGACTGATTTTTTTTTTAGCGCATTGATTTACGTTTCCATTGCAGCGCACTTACAACTTCTGGCAACAAACATGTGGTCCTACTTCTGTAAAAAAACACGAGTGTGTGTTCTCATCATGGCAGACTTGGTAACAGACAACAAAGACAACAAATGAATATACTGAGGGTGAACTACTGCTTCTAGAAGCCAGTACAAAGGAAGGGTGTAATGTTTGATCAGACGGAAGCCGAGAGGGTGAGGTAAAAGTGACTGGAAGCTGAAAAATGTGGAATTTGAAGCCAAGCTATTTCGCCATAAATGGAGTGCTTACCCAAATAAACCAGAAAAAAAAAAGACTGTCCATCGAGTGAGTCACACATTAATCTCATACGTGATACAAGCAGAACGTCATCCGTGTTAGTACAACTACAGTACATATGCTGTCTGGGTAGCTGTGTACAAACAAAACATGAAATGTGGGCTAATACTTTACAGATACTGTAATATGATTTTTCATGTTTTTCAGTCAGTACTGATTGGTGTCCTATTGCAGTGTTGTGCAATGCAAATCGTGTTTCATGTTGTTGTAGAAGCTAGCTTTTACGGCTAATACCATAGCACGCTGATGTGTTACTACGCTGAAAAAAAGAGTTCCCCAGTGTTCACTCTTACAATTATCTCGCTACAACTTGTTTTTTATTAAGGTAAAGGAACGTAAATTAAGTATTGATGACTGTTTTTGAATGCATTTTTAAAGTGATTTAGAGATAGAATTAATTGCTTCCATTAGCTGCATTGCCAGCCACCAAGAACGAGCTGATGTTTTACAAATTAGAATGCAAAACAAAATCAAAAACTTTTTGTCTCATTGTCCCTAATAAGGATTGTGAATGGTAGGCAAAAAAAAAAAAAGTGCAGTTCCCCTTTAATGAAATTAAATTGTAAAGAAATTATGCAGAAAAATACCTGAAAAATGACAATCCAGGCATAGACGATGTTGTCAAAGCTGATGGCACCTTTGTGAGGGTTAGTGCTTCCCGTATGGCAGCGGGTGTAATACTGATTCCAATTGATGCACAGACCAATAGTATCACCGGCGCCGCTCCCGTTCGCCATGGGCTCCGGACTGAGGCCAAGAGCCTGTCGGTGGAGCGCGTCCTCCTTGTCCAGGCAGCACGTGTGACCTCCTTCCCGCCTGGCCGGCACGTCGGAACATGACATGATGCCGTTGTCGGAGGCCAGCGAGCAGATGAAGGGGCGCTCGTCATCCTCCTCAGGTCTGTAGTACGGGTGTGGCAGGGCCAGTCTTGAAGAGCTGAGATGGAGGGAAAAAAAGGTGCCTTAACCCCTGTGTGGTGTTCGGGTCTGTGGGACCCTTTTTCATTTTTTATTAAAAGAAAAATTATACGATTAATACATTTTTCAAACTGAGACTCACTGACTTTGGCTCATTTTCTGTGAAAAACATACATCAGAATATATATTTAATGACCACACACCATACACCCCCCTTACACATTTCTATTACATATAAGATGTCCGGGTCCACTGGACCCGGGGCTAAAAGAAGTGTTGAAATTGATGTTCTGTGTACCACACACACACACAGAGCAGGCCTCGACAGGAGGAGGACAGAGTGTAGGTACACAAAACATCAGAGGGTCAAATGTGCGAGAAAATGAGAGCAGACAGTGCTGACAAACAATGTTGCAACCTTGTGTGGGAACCGCAGGTGCAGAAACACAAAAGAAAAATCCCTGTGGGATGCAGAAACTGTCAGAAAAATTTTCCGTGCAACGTTCAGATTGTTGTTACTCAGTCAGCGTTTGTGGGTCTGATGGACCCGTTGCATTTTGTGGCTTTTAATGCCTCACAATCAAACACTTTTATGTTAAAATACTGAACACATATTTATTGGGATAAGGTAAACATCCAACGGACCTACAAACGCTGGCTGAGTAAAAATATGAACATTACACAAGGGTTGAATACAGGACTGTCTCAGAAAATGTGAATATTGTGATGAAGTCCTTTATTTTCTAAACATGAAAATGTCATACATTCTGGATTCATTACACATCAACTGAAATATTGAGAGCATTTTATTTTTTTAATATTGCTGATTATGGCATACAGCTTAAGGAAACTCAAAAATCCTATCTCAAAAAATTTGAATATTTCCTCAGCCCAAGTAAAAAAGCTGTATGCCATAATCATCCATCCATCCATCCATTTTCTACCGCTTATTCCCTTTCGGGGTCGCGGGGGGCGCTGGCGCCTATCTCAGCTACAATCGGGCGGAAGGCAGGGTACACCCTGGACAAGTCGCCACCTCATCGCAGGGCCAACACAGATAGACAGACAACATTCACACTCACATTCACACACTAGGGACCATTTAGTGTTGCCAATCAACCTATCCCCAGGTGCATGTCTTTGGAGGTGGGAGGAAGCCGGAGTACCCGGAGGGAACCCACGCATTAGCAATATTAAAATAATAAAAGGCTTGCAATATTTCAGTTGATGTGTATTGAATCCAGAATGTATTACATTTTTTATGTTTTTAGTTGCATTACAGAAAATAAAGTACCTTATCACAATATTCTAAATTTCTGAGACAGTCCTGAACTATATTTTGCATTTTTTATTAATGTTAGATGTTCATTCAATTACTAGCTTTGTTCATATCATCGTTTTGTGTGTCTGTATGTGTAAGATAGGAAAGAAGTGTGACCAGGCGGTGAACTTGCAAATTAGGTCTAAAGCTAATGTAGCAAAGCAAAAACATGCTGACAGGTGTGGTAAACAGGTCAGGAGTGCATGTGTTAGGTCAGGGCATGACAAAATAGCCTGAAGAGGACTGCACACAATACCTAGAATATATTTTTGCCGGGGTAGAATTAATGCTTAGTAGAGGAGAAAATCCAACACAAAATAAGAAAACATTTATATTGAGTCAAAGGGTCATTTCAATGTTGACAACATTGGCAATTATTTTTATGGTTCTATACCTAAAAAGGATGTCCCCTGAGTCCTGATTTCAGGTGTTTTCTCTAATAAATTATTTTATGGCGCCCACTTTAGTGTTTTCTAATAAATTATTTTATGGCGCCCACTTTTAGCTTGAAATTGTGGGTGTTCCTGCATCAGCCCATAGGCGCCGACTCCATGGGTGCTTCCCGAGCAATGCAACTCACGTGGGATTGACGACAACTTTTGAACTTTGAAATAATTTTTGAAAAATAAATCTTGTTGTAAATTATGTGTCAATTTTGTCCTGCTTTACATAATACAAGAGTCATGCATCATACAGTTTATAATTACCAAAGCCTAAGCAAGGTGTCATTTTCCCCAATAAGGAACTAATGACACAATCATCTTGACTTTTAACTCACTGCACCAGAGCGAATGAAGCCCATACTTACCCAACAGCCATACATGTCACACTAAGGGTGGCAGTATGAACTATGCCAACACTGTCATAAACGTGTGCCATATAGAGAAACCAGACAAAAAAACGACAAACACATTTTGGAAAAATATTTGCACCGCAACACAACATAAACACTACAGAACAAATTCCCAGAATTCATTCAATCAATCAATCACTGTTTATTTATACAGCCCTAAATCACAAGTGTCTTAAAGGGCTGTACAAGCCACAACAACATCCTCGGTTCAGAGCCCACATAAGGGCATGGAAAAACTTAAAGGGGAACATTATCACCAGACCTATGTAAGCATCAATATATACCTTGATGTTGCAGAAAAAAGACCATATGTTTTTTTTAACGATTTCCGAACTCTAAAAGGGTGAATTTGGCGATTTAAACGCCTTTCAATTGTTCGCTGTCGGAGCAATGACCTTTCACCCGTGAAGTCACATCGTGAAGCGACCTGCCCTTTTCTCAAACACATTACACACACCAAGTCAAATCGGCTCTGTTATTTTCCATTTTTTCGACTGTTTTCCGTACCTTGGAGACATCCTGCCTCGTCGGTGTGTTGTCGGACGGTGTAACAACACGAACAGGAACGGATTCAAGTTGCAACTTTGGTCAAAAGATGCGAAAGTCCCTCGTTTGTTCTGCACACTGTACCGACGACAGCTATGCTACGACAGAGATGGCAAGAATGTGTGGATATCCTGCGACACTCAAAGCAGATACATTTCCAACAATAAAGTCAACAAAATCACAAAGGTGAGTTTTGTTGATGTTATTGACTTACACTATGTGGAGTGCTAATCAGACATATTTGGTCACGGCATGACTGCAAGCTAATCGATGCTAACATGCTATTTAGGCTAGCTGTATGTACATATTGCATCATTATTCCTCATTTGTAGCTATATTTGCATCCAGCCTTTCCCTCCACCCACATTAAATGCCAAACAAACACATACCAATGGTTGGTTAGAAGGCGATCGCCAAATTTGTCCGCGCTTCCTCTCGTGCCGCTGTCTGTCATGATATGGCTCAAAAGCTTCTGTTTCTTCTTTAATTTAGTTTTCGGTACCTGCCTCCACATTCCTTCCATCTGTTTCAATACATGCGTGAACTGTTTAATCGCTTACGACCCTGAAATCCGAGTCTGAATCCGAGCTAACATCGTTATGCCTTTTTGTGCTATCCGCCATGTTTGTTTCTGTGTGGTCATGCTGTGACGTCACAGGATAATGGACGGGTGAATATATCGATTGAGAAAATCAGGCACTTTGAAGCCGTTTTTCAGGATATTGCGTGATAGGTAAAATTTTAAGAAAAACTTTGAAAAATAAAATAAGCCACTGGGAACTGACTTTTATTGGTTTTAATCCTTCAGAAATTGTGATAATGTTCCCCTTTAAAACACAGTGAGATGTCAATGTGAATGACTATGAGAAACCTTAGAGACGACCAAAAATGTGGGTGACCCCCCTCTAGGGGAGATCCGATGCAATGGACGTCAAGTGGGTCTAGCATGATATTGTGAAAGTCCAGTCCATAGTGGATCAAACATAATAGTGAGAGTCCAGTCCATAGTGGGGCCGGCAGGAATTGTGGAATTCCCTAGGAACTCTTCTGGGACGCTACAATATAAACAAACGCCATTGGTGGAAAAACATATTAAACGTGAAACAATTTAATATTTGAACTCTCAATTGGTAGGTACTCTTCGACGCAGTATAAGCCAGTGATACCGCTCAACGTTTGCTTATGCAAGTGGAAAGGGCGGGCGTTTCCCAGTTTCATCGCCAGAACAGCTGAGCTAGCTTTCGGGGTTGGCCGACATTGTCTCACAAGATGTAGTTTCTCTTCAAATATCCCTCTTGAAAATGGCCTAGTAAATATATATCTGCCACCTAATAAATGTTTTGTTCTCATTCTCTGGACTAGGAGTAGATTTTTCTCCATGTGGCCCCCGATCTAAAATGAGTTTGACACCCCTGATCTGAGCAGTACGTGTGCTTTATTGAGATATGTTCCGGTACTGAAATAGCCGAGCATGCGCAAAAAACACATTGCCTGCCGAGCTAATAAACCAAATGACAAGCACAAAATTGGAGATGAGTTCCTTTAAGTGTCAGACAACAGATTGTTTAATCACGTAAACAAAGTCATGTAAGTAAGACTATGCAAGTGTGCGTGTCTGAGCGTGAAATCAGCGGAAAAGCAGATTATACTCTCATGCATTGACAACCTCTTAAGCAGCCAGTCAGCTTGCGTCTTTAGCTGCGCCGAACTTGGAATTGTGAACCTGACTGATTGAAACCACCTGAAGCAACGCGTTATTAACCGAGCTGTCTGCAGATAATTGTTACTATTTAAAGGGGCGTATACTAAAATATCTATCTTTCACAGTCAGTCCACCTCGGTTTATGCCCTATTGCATGCTCACTTGAAGGAAAGAAGTAATTTTTAATATTGCCTAAACCTACACCTGAAGGTCTATCAACCTCCGGCTAGGGACAGAAGTGATGCATGACTTCCCATTTTCTTCCAATGCATCTTTACAGGTATAGTTTTATTGGTAAGCTATGTGATTACGTTCGACCAATTTAGTGCATTTTTGCAGATAATGAACGCTCTCATACGTTATTGATGACAAAACAGACCGCTTCTTGATGCTGCTTTTACACCATTTGTAGGGACTAATTTCGGCCGCTTGCAACCGTGATCTTGTCCTTTCGGTCATCACCCAAAGCTAATGACCATAGGTGAGGTTGGGTACGTAGATCGATAAGGTAAATTGAGAGCTTTGCCTTCCGGCTCAGCTCCTTCTTCACCACAATGGATTAGATACAGCATCCGCATTACTTAAGAAGCTGCACCGATCCACATTGTTACCAGTGATAAGAAGCTGATTCTGAACAAAAGAGGGCGTTGTACCACATATTTAGTCGATAATATGTACACTGTGGAGAATGCATACATGTTTAAGAATTATTTCTTTACTTATAGTCATGTTTGGAGCATCTAGCACTTTTCCATTGTATACTCTGTATACCAGTTTCTTTTTGTCTGCAGAGGTTTGTTTAGTGTTTTAGACTTTGGAATGTGAAGAGGATACATCCCCCTTCTTGCCTTATACTGCACTGTTGGGGAAGGGGGAGGCATTCCTTTCTGTTCAGACATCGTTTTTTTTCCGTTTGAATGTTGGACCAATTTGAGAAGCCGGTATGAATGTATTGATCTGGGCTGGTCTCCTGAAACTTCAGTAAAACTTAATAATATTTCTATTCTGTCTTGATGGTCCTTCTTACTCAGCATGTATGTCATCGAAAGAACTTGGAATTGACCAGTGACTTAAATTCCCTAAACAACGTATATATTAATCAATTATTTTTTGACATTTTAGGCTTCCCTTGCAGTTTGTATGTAGATGATTTGGCATGTGACAAAAGCGGTTGTTTCATGTGCATCTGACATGGCTATGACGAGGACAAGGAATGGGTCTTCGCGGCAAGGTCTGGTGGTCGTGGAGAAAGAGAAGACAAGGACCGCCTGTCTCGCACATTCAGGGTCAGTTTTCACGTTGCTTCTGTTATTTAGCTTGTCTCCGCTCTGTTTTTTTTTTGTGTGTGTGTTGTCCTTGAAGAGAGGCACGCTGAAGGCAAACGTTCACACTCTCGGAATTCTTCTATGCACTGTGAATAGGGGCCCACGGGCGTGCACGCCTACATGCGCGTCTATGCATTTGCTGCATTCGGCAGCTGGGGGGGCATGAGCCGATTCCACGCGTGTTGGATGCATCAAGTCTGTAGCGGAATCGTTTGTCTACGGCAACCCGTAACCAAACGCTTGTCACCGATCAATGCTGACAAATGTCACCGCCTGCACTCCTCTGAAGATGTGCAGCAGTGTGCTAATGAGACTGACACGCCAAGAACACATAAAAAAAAAATGGTGAGAAGCCTCTGTTAAAGTACGAGAGCGTGAATGAAGGCTGTTGCCCCGCCATAGGACGAGTGTGCGTTTAGCGTGGCCCCCTGCCAAAATCTGGTGTCACGTTGAGAAACACCTGCTAATGGGGAGCAAGGTGCTGAGAGCCATCAACGAGCGGCAGCTGTTTTGTTTAGTGAAAATGAGAATATCCATCACAAATTGTTGGTAAAAGGATGGCATTTCATTAGGTACACCCGCAAAATCCAATGAGCTCTAACATAAGGACCTGTGTCAAGTATTACAAAAATACAAATGCCGTATTTTGATTGACACTTGCAGGGGCTACTACTGTCAGAAGTTCTCAATGCTACTACTGTATGTAACTTTCATATAGTCATCAGTCAGCTGCATTCACTCTTGCATTAGACAGTTTTTGTCCAACGAACATCAAAGCAAAACGGAAGATGAGATCTCATTACGTCTTATTTACATCTCCTAGACTAGGGGTCAGCAACCCTAGTGGCTCCCTGGACCTCTTTCAGAGATGTTTGAAAATGGAAAAAGATTAACATTTTTTGTTTTAATATAAATTGGCCCTAGTGTGTGAATGTGAGTGTGAATGTTGTCTGTCTATCTGTGTTGGCCCTGCGATGAGTTGGCGACTTGTCCAGGGTGTACCCCGCCTTCCGCCCAATTGTAGCTGAGATAGGCGCCAGCGCCCCCCGCGACCCCAAAAGGGAATAAGCGGTAGAAAATGGATGGATGGATATTTTCTGTAGGAGAACAAACATGGCGCAAACTTTTCTAATTGTTAGAAATCCCACTGTTTATGTTACACATGCTTCACTGATGAAAGTATTAGGCAAGCACCGTTTTGCTCTACTAATTTAAGCGATCCTTGAACTAATCGTAGTTTGTTTACATGTACGACTTTCTCTGACGCTGCCATAGAAAGACGTGTTTTATGCCACTCCTTCTTTGTCTCATTATGCCCACCAAACATTTTATGCTGTGCGTGAATGCACAGATGTGAGCTTTGTTGATTGTATTGATTTGCCGGAGTGCTAATCAGTCATATTTTGGTCAATCCATGACTGCAAGCTAATCCATACTAAGAAGTGGTGACCCCTCCAGGGTGTATGTTGCTTTTAATTCTCAGGTTTGTCTCAGACATCTTATTTCGTTCTCTTTAAATACGATGATATCTGTATATCCTACTTACCCAGTTTTGCTCAAATAGTTATCCTAACCTGCTTTGTCTTAATGATGGCTTGTCTCTTTTGAGCTTATTTCTCGCTCTTAATGGCCCCTTGGAAACAAGAGATAAGAAACAATCACATACTTAAACAAATATGATAAGCTCAAATTGATATCAAGAGACGAGATTGAGCAACAGATGAGCGAACACATTTTTGCTCCTCTCCAAGGTTTCTCATTGTCCCTAATGTTGGTACCGGTACCAACATTAGTTGTAACCAGATGTGGGTAGAGTAGCCAGAAATTGTACTCAAGTAAGAGTACTGTTACTTTAGAGATGTATTACTTAACTAAAAGTAAGGAGTAGTCACCCAAATATTTACTTGAGTAAAAGCAAAAAATATGTTGTGAAAAAACTACTCAAGGACTGAGTAACTGATGAGTAACCTGTTCGTTTAATGATGACAGCAACAAGTAATGCACAAAAAAATACAAATAGCAATGAACCAATTCAGAGCCAGGAATATCTCTTAAGCAACTAAAACAATAATATACATTAAATAATATATATTTGGTTTTACACTGTATTGAAAAAAAAATCGAAAATGAATTTTACCTTTGCAACCTCATGATACTATTGGCTAAGTTTTATATTCATAAATGTAAGTTTCTCAACACCCCACCTGTTTTTTGTGCCTTTAAAAAAAGATTTAGAACTCTACATTAAAACACTCTACCTCTGACAACCAAAAACCTGTGAAAAGGATGATGCTGTGTTCCAAATTTAAGTTATGTACTGAGATTGAGTAAGCCGATGGCTTTGCACTATATTTTTTATATATATATATATATATATGTAGGTGTGGGAAAAATCACAAGACTACTTCATCTCTACAGAACAGTTTCATGAGGGGTTCCCTCAATCATCAGATATATATATCTATATCTATATATATATATATATATATGTATATATATATATGTATATATATATATATATATATATATATATATATATATATAGATATATATATATGTATATATTTTATTTTATTTTTTTGCATTCTATTTTAGTTACTTTGAATTTACGAATGTACACCCCCCTGGCGCTGTTTTGTACACTTTTTGTACTTACTTTGATTAATATTTTCAACTGTTTGTAAATGTTGAAATTTATAAATAATAGTTTTATAAAAAAAAAAAAAAAAAAAGTGTGCAGTTAATCATGTGACCGCCTTGCTCTGTTTGATTGGTGAAACGGAGTCAAACGTCACCAGTGATTGCATTTGATTGGTGAAACGCAGGCATTGATAGATCCTACTTTGAAGGTCCGTCTGACAAAACAAAACAAGGCGTACATTAACAGATCGATAAAAATCAGTAGCGAGTAGCGAGCTGAATGTAGATAAATGGAGCGGAGTAAAAGTAGCGTTTCTTCTCTATAAATATACTCAAGTAAAAGTAAAAGAATGTTCCATTAAAACTACTCTTAGAAGTACAATTTATCCCAAAAGTTACTCAAGTAGATGCAACGGAGTAAATGTAACACGTTACTACCCACCTCTGGTTGTAACACAACAAAATGTGGAATAAGTGGAGTACTGTGAATACTTTCCGCATACACTGTATATTGGTCATGTAATAAGCCATCTATTTGGAGACGTGTGTGTGTGTGTGTGTGTGTGTGTGTGTGTGTGTGTGTGTGTGTGTGTGTGTGTGTGAAAGTGATCAGTCACGGAGCAAGAATGAAGGGTCTCGCAAGGTGTCAGATGGCAACGCGATTGCTGCACTTGACCGCGACACTCCATTGTTGCCTCTCAGCAAGGCAGAATTCGCTCTTTACTTAGCATAATAGTCCTCAAGTGCTAACTCACTCGCACCTTTCTAATTAAACACTCGAGCACCCTGACTAAGCTGCGTCGCCCTCTCCTGCCGGTTTTAATGACATGCAGAATCACACTCGCCTCTCAATGACAACTCGGCGAACAGAACAGCTGAGTCCGCACATGTGCACATAGGAGTGTACGGTCGGGTGCAGTCTAGCTGGAAAAAAACTACCGGATGTGCCCTTAAGCCTGTTAGACAAACGAAGCCGAACACAAAACCACAGTGATTCACGTTGCCTCATTAAGTTAGAGAAGTAGGTTTCATTACAGTCAATTTCAGCACTTAACTCGCGGGTCAGCAACCCGCATGCGGCTTTTTAGTGCCTTGGTCTCATTTTGTCCACCAAAAGTTTTATACTGAGTGTGAATGCACAACGGTGCGCTTTGTTGATGTAATTGACATGTTGGAGCGCTAATCAGGCATATTTGGTCAGTGCATGACTGCAAGCTAATCAATGCTAACGTGCTATTTAGGCAAGCCGTATGTAAATATTGCATCATTATGCCTAATTTGTAGGTATATTTGAGCTCCTTCAATATCCTGTACTTGTATCCTCTTTGTATATAATTTGAATTTGCATGTCTCATGACACAGCTGCATTTAAGATAGTTATTTGTGTGCCATGTTGTTCCAGACCACAGCAAACATTCTTTAGCTTGCCAAAGATTGTAATAAATCTATTCAAAGAAGACAGTCTGCCATTTAGTTTAACTTGGACACACATATCTATACCTTTGGCTATTAAAAGCCAGTAATTTCCAGGATGTATCTCATCTTTTAAATAGTTACTGATTTACTAATGGTTTCTAAAGTTGTAAAAATATGTAGAATATTACATTTCAACATTCCTGTCAACGAAGATTTGCTTCAGCCTGCGACACAAAGTCATTTTGATAGTAGGCTATTATAGCTAATACAGACACTTACGTCATGTGTTGCCTTCATTATAATACTTGTATAAGACTTTTAAAGTCATTTTGATATTAGGCTATTATAGCTAATATAAACACTTAGGTCATGTGTTGCCTTCATTATAAAACTTATATATGAGTTTTAAAGTCATTTTTATAGTAGGCTATTATAGCGCATATAGACACTTAGGTCATGCGTTGCCTTCATTATAAGACTTATATAAGGCTTTTAAAGTCATTTTGATAGTAGGCTATTATAGCTCATATAGACACGTCATGCGTTGCCTTCATTATAAGACTTATAAAAGGCTTTTAAAGTCATTTTGATTGAAGGCTATTATAGTTAATATAGACACTTAGGTTATGTGTTGCCTTCATGATAAGACTTATATAGAGCTTTTAAAGTCATTTTGATGGTAGGCTATTATAGCTGATAGAGACACTTTCGCCATGTGTTGCCTTCATTACAAGACTTATATAAGTCTTTTAAAGTGATTTTGATAGAAGGCTATTGTAGCTAATATAGACACTTATGTGTTGCTTTCATTATAAGACTCATATAAGACATTTAAACTCATTTTGATAGTAGCCTAATATAGCTAATATAGACACTTACGTCATGCGTTGCCTTTATTATAAAACTTATCTAGGACTTTTAAAGTCATTTTGATAGTAAGCCATTATAGCTAATATAAACACCTACATCATGTGTTGCCTTCATTATAAAACTTATATATAAGTTTTAAAGTATTTTTTATAGTAGGCTATTATAGCTCATATAGACACTTATGCCATGTGTTGCCTTCATTATAAAACTTATATACGAGTTTTAAAGTCATTTTTATAGTAGGCTATTATAGCTCATATAGACACTTAGGTCATGTGTTGCCTTCATTATAAGACTTATTTAAGGCTTTTAAAGTAATTTTGATAGTAGGCTATTATAGCTCAAATAGACACTTACGTCATGTGTTGCCTTCATTATAAGACTTATATAAGGCTTTTAAAGTAATTTTGATAGTAAGCTATTATAGCTAATATAGACACTTATGTCATGTGTTGCCTTCATTATAAGACTTATAAAAGGCTTTTAAAGTCATTTTGATAGTATGCTATTATAGCTAATATAGACACTTAGGTTATGTGTGGCCTTCATTATAAAACTTATACACGGCTCTTATTTTTTGCGGCTTTACACAGATTTGTTTTTTGTATTTTTGGTCCAATATGGCTCTTTCAATGTTTTGGGTCGCCGACCCCTTTTCCGTAAAACATTTATAGTTACTAATTACTTTACCAAAAAGATTCCACTCACACACACACACTCGGTATGTCCACATGCGCTAAAACACGTTAGGTTGAGTTACACGTTACAAATTTAATTCAAACAACATTATTATTGAACTTTGACCGCAAAACCAATTTTATCTGAACTTTTAGGACGTCATATTTTATAACTGACAGACTTTAATGAAAGGAAAAAAAAAAACAAATCTAATCTTTCCCAAAGCCCGGGCTGAAATCATGTGGCCCCCCTAGTGGCTGTGGCTCTAATAGAGTATTAATGCGACGGGCCGACCCTGGTCGCGGTGGTGCGGGCAGCACGGACGAGAAACAAGAAGAACAAATGCCATGTAATCAAAGCCTTCAGAGACACACACACACACACACACACACACACACACACACACACACACAAGGTGAATGTCAGTGTGACACAGTGAGGCGGCAGGCGTGTTGTGGTGAATATGAAGGCATGCAGCTGCAAACTAATCTTGTTCTTAGACGAAAGGCAAGGGCAAGGTAGGAGACAGTTGGGGGTTGTGGGCGCTATTACGTAATGCAATTTCGCAAAAACATGAATACGGGAACTGTGACCTGTGACAATTAAAAGTAACTGAGCTAAAATGTATTTGTACTTCACTTTTGAATACCTAGTATGCTGTGATTTACAGTATCTCACAAAAGGGATACCGTGCCTTCATAAGTCAGCACAACCTGCTATCCAGGGCCAGAACGTAGCGACCTGTCCTGTACAGTAAGCCGAACCTAGTAAGCTCCATGCACCCTTTGTCTCTCTGTGTTTCTCCCCCGTCGTGTCCTCCTTGTCGCCTTTCCAGCAGCGTACCTCTGTTCCCACGTCACGGGCAGTGTGTCTCGTCTCCACGTATTCCCTCTGCTTCCCTGGCTGCCTCTTGGATCCCGACCTTCCACCTGGACACGGACTTTGACGCCTCTCTCCTCCCCCTCGACCTCACGTCTTCTCACGGACCTCCGAACGAGCCTTGTCCCTCTTGGACTTCTGCCTCTCGTTCAACACTACTAGCTAACACTCATCAGATAATTGCTACACATAGTCACACACATACACACCGTTTTAGTATAGTCACACTCCATACTTTTGTAAATATATATATTAATAATAAATAAAACAAAGTACCTCCTGTCTGGCTGTCTTCTTCCCCTGTACACCCGTAACACCTAGTATCGAAATTACATTTGGATATAACGTATTTTCTGGACCATAGGGCGCACCGGATTATAAGGTGCACTGCCAACGAGCGGGTCTTTTTTCATACAAAAGGTGCACTTAAGAGGTCAGTGTGGAAGTCGCTTCCTCGCAGTCCCACAGTCAGACACGGCAAAGGAGTCCAGTGTGCAGGTTTAGCAAGGTTTTTAATGATCATATGTTTTATTGCAGTTTTCTCTCTCAAAACGTGATTTTCAGTCCCTCTCCAAACTTCCTCCCCCACCTGCAGCCTGCCGCTCACTCTTAATGACAACAGTTGATTAGATCAGTGGTTCTCAAATGGGGGTACACGTACCCCTGGGGGTACTTGAAGGTATGCCAAGGGGTACTTGAGATTTTAAAAATATATTCAATAAATAGCAACAATTCAAAAATCCTTTATAAATATATGTATTGAATAATACTTCAACAAAATATGAATGTAAGTTCATAAACTGTGAAAAGAAATGCAACAATGCAATATTCAGTGTTGACAGCTAGATTTTTTGTGGACATGTTCCATAAATATTGATGTTAAAGATGCATTTTTTTCTAAAGAAATGTTTAGAATGAAGTTCATGAATCCAGATGGATCTCTATTACAATCCCCAAAGAGGGCACTTTAAGTTGATGATTTTTTCTGTGTAGAAATCTTTATTTATAATTGAATCACTTGTTTATTTTTCAACAAGTTTTTAGTTATTTTTATATCTTTTTTTCCAAATAGTTCAAGAAAGACCACTACAAATGAGCAATATTTTGCACTGTTATACAATTTAATAAATCAGAAACTGATGACATAGTGCTGTATTTCACATATTTATCTCTTTTTTTCAACCAAAAATGCTTTGCTCTGATTAGGGGGTACTTGGATTAAAAAAAAATGTTCACAGGTGGTATATCACTGAAAAAAGTTTGAGAACCAGTGGATTAGATTAACACGTACCACCTGTGAAATCTAATCACCTGCCAGCTGTGTTTCGCCGTCAGCACCTACCCAGCCCCTGCCCGATGGCGCTCGTCCTCAGCACCACGGACAGCGGCGGTGACTTTTACTCCTACAGGCAGCGCTGGCTACACCTCACTGCGCAGTCATATTATGACTTTTTTTTCGAAATTGAAAACACTTCCTTGTGGTTTACATAACATGTAATGCGGTTCCTTGGTAAACATGGTGCATAGATTATTTTTTACGGATCATCTTCAAGCCGCTTTCGGACAGTCGTTTCAGGATGCGCAGTGGGCGGTCTTATTTACGTGGCTCACCTTCGACAACGTCTTCTCCCCGTCATCTTTGTTGTAGCGGTGTAGCATGCAAGGACGGGTGCGGAAGAAGTGTCAAAAGATGGCGCTAACTGTTTCAATGACATTCAGACTTTACTTAAATCAATAACGGAGCAGCATCTCCTCATCTGTGGCTCACTAGTGCAACAACAATTTCGGAAATGTGTCCTGTGAAAAAACGTCCGACCGGAACTCTCTAATAACTAAAGTTCCATGGGTGAATTATGTAAACTCACTACACTAGTAGTTTTTAGCGCTTCTATAGTGAGTCTACTGACAAATATAAGTTAGAATTTTACGATACTTTATATTAAAAAATGGCAACAGCAGAGGATGAACGTCCCATAACAATAAGATAGAGAAAAATAAGAAGCTTATCGACTATGGCAACGACACGGACTACAGTGGCGGACTTGCGCAATTTTTTAGGACTTATGAAAATCTCAAATACACATCAGCAGGTACCAGAAGGTAAGAAAAGTTAGTTTTGTAGGAGTGCGCAAGTGTGTTCTTGTGCTGTATTTCTCCAGCTGTGGTCATGTGGTGAAATAAATTATGGTATTTTAAGAGGTAATTATTGAAGTCAGACATCACTGAAGGCCTTGGTGAGAAACGTACAGCCCGCCAATGATTTTGGGGGATGTAAAATTGGACCAGCCTCTCGGTCCGTAGCCACATTTATTAGAGACGCATGAAGCATAATTCTGAATTTGCTTTTAGCAAGTTTGAGACAAATTAAAAACAGTCGCTGACTTAGTATGTCAACAGAAGCAGCGTAAGCTAGCTTTAGCTCATTGCTATCAATGCGGCGGTAAAATAGGTCGTCTGAGTTAGCGTTTATAATACCAATATCATTCATATTTGGTTAATATTCAGGTCACGATTTGTAAATGGAGTATTGTTGGCATTTTCTGGATGGTTGTAGATAGGGTATAATGGACACAGTATTGTTAGCAATATGTTTATGATTTCAAATGCATAAAAATAGCCAAACATATGTGTATTAATGCCCAAAGCATGGGTAACTTACACATCTGTGAAGGCACCATTAATGCTGAAAGGTACATACAGGTTTTGGAGCAACATGTTATCATCCAAGCAACATTATCATGGACGCCCCTGCTTATTTCAGCAAGACAATGTCAAACCACTTGTTACAACAGCGTGGTATCATAGTAAAAGAGTGTGGGTACTAAACTGGCCTGCCTGTAGTCCAGACCTGTCTCCCATTAAAAATGTGTGGCGCATTATGAAGCCTAAAATACCACAACTTAGAACAACTTAAGCTGCACATCAAAAAAGAATGGGAAAGAAAAAGCTTCAAAAATTGGACTCCTTAGTTCCCAAATGTCTACTGAGCGTTGTTAAAAGAAAAGGCCATGTAACACAGTGGTAAAAATGCCCCTGTGCCAGCTTTTTTGCAATGTGTTGCCATTACATTTTAAGTTAATGATTATTTGCAAAAAAATAAATAAATAAGAGTTTCAGTTTGAACATGAAATATCTTGTCTTTGCAGTCTATCCCATTGAACATAAGTTGAAAAGGATTTGCAAATCATTGTATTCTGTTTTTATTTATGATTTACCCAACTTCATTGGTTTTGGGTTTTGGATATTTTCGACACTATTAATTAATTTTTTGCATGCTTCCTTTCTTTCAACACTGCACGAGCTAATTATCTGTTGGTGCACAGCCATCATTCTTTTCTTTCCCAATTAGAACACAATGACATTTAAGCAGGGTCCAATAATTTGTCAACGTGGCCTCACCGCGTTACAAAAGGTGTTCACACTTTTTTGTTTATATGCAACGATTTTTATTTCAAAATAAAACTCAACTTAATACAAGGTTATGCATTTTTGTAGGTTGGCGCAAAACAAAGCTTAAAGATCCAGAGACGGCCGGCACAACGCGGGTAAAAATGTATTTATTGAGAGCTGCTTTTGTATTTCCTGTATTTTATATTATTACTTTAGACTGTTTTATATTTTAATTTTTTATCCTGTAAAGCGTCAGAGAACTCTGAAAAGCGCTATACCAAATAAAATGTATTATTATTATTATTAAAGGGGAACATTATCACCAGACCTATGTAAGCGTCAATATATACCTTGATGTTGCAGAAAAAAGACCATATATTTTTTTAACCGATTTCCGAACTCTAAATGGGTGAATATTGGCGAATTAAACGCCTTTCTGTTTATCCCTCTCTGAGCGACGACGTCAGAACGTGACGTCACATCGGTACTCACCGCCATTTTTCCCTACCACATCACACGCATCGAGTCAAATCAGCTCTGTTATTTTCCATTTTTTCGACTGTTTTCCGGTACCTTGGAGACATTATGCCTCGTCGGTGTGTTGTCTTAGGGTGTAACAACACGATCAGGGATGGATTCAAGTTGTTTTACGTAGAATGTGCATCGATTAGCACAGCATGCTAATCGATGCTAACATGCTATTTAGGCTAGCTGTGTACATATTGCAGCATTATGCCTCATTTGTAGCTATATTTACATCTAGCCTTTCCCTCCATCCACATTTAATGTCAAACAAACACTTAGCAATCGACGGATATAAGTTGCTCCAGTGTCAAGAGATGCGAAAGTCCCTCGTTTGGTTTTTACCGGCGATGCTACGACATAGATGGCACAGAGATGACAAGAATGTCTGGATATCCTGCGACACTCAAAGCAGATGCATTCCCAACGATAAAATCAAAGAAATCACAAAGGTGAGTTTTGTTGATGTTATTGACTTATGTGCTCATCAGACATATTTGGTCGCGGCATGACTGCCATCTAATCGATGCTAACATACTATTTAGGCTACCTGTATGTACATTTGAAACTATATTTACATCCAGCGTTTCCTTCCACCCACATTTAATGCCAAACAAACACTTACCAATAGACGGATTTAAGTTGCTCCAGTGTCAATGCAAAAGTCCTGATCGGTTGGTCTACACATTTTACCGGCGATGCTAACGCAGACATGCATGGCCGAATAGCGTCAATAACTATTCGCTCAATAGCTTCAGTTTCTTCTTCAATTTTGTTTTCGCTATCTGCCTCCATACTCCAACCATCTGTTTCAATACATGCGTAATCTGTTGAATCGCTTAAGCCGCTGAAATCCGAGTCTGAATCCGAGCTAATGTCGCTATATCTTGCTGTGCTTTTCGCCATTGTTTGTATTGGAATCGCTATGTGACGTCACAGGGAAATGGACAGTGGCTTAAGCAAATAGCGAAAATCAAGCACTTTAAAGGTTTTTTTTAGGGATATTCCGGGACGGGTTAAATTTTGAAAAAAACTTCAAAAAATAAAATAAGCCACTGGGAACTGATTTTTATTGGTTTTAACCCTTCTGAAATTGTGATAATATTCCCCTTTAATTGCAGCTAGGAAGTGCACAAAAAATGTCTACACTTGTTTAAGTAGCAACAAACCATGAACCAGCCCTATCCAGAAGAACTAGGCACAGGTGTGCCCTGATTGCCAATCAGGGACAGGTGTGGGAGGCAGCGCTCCGGTCGGTGTTGAAGTGGCAGGAAATGAAAACACAAAGGAAGTAGGAACAAGTGCAGCTACCCGGCCAGGATTTCATCCATTTTTTTATCAACCTAGCACTAACATTGTGTGCCACAGGGGAGAATGATATTCTTTGGGAAAATATGCCATTATTATCTTATCAGTGACAGGGCAGGAAGGGGCTAGGAATACATTTGCGACAACATTCATTAAGTGACATTTCACATGCACTTATTCTAAAAAATTCTCCCCGCACATGCACAAAACGTGATTTGCGCATTTAAACCCAGGAAGTTATCACATTTGTAGTGATTGTTCTGCTTCTTCCTAGTACTTTTCAGACATGTTGAATTGCGCAATTGTAACGATGTTCCTTAATTGAAAGTCGCGAGCGTGTCCGAAACACTACACACACACACATACACACACACACACACGTGCGCACGCACACACACACACAATGACAATAACTCTATGACTTTATGGCAAAAAGTAACACTCTAGTATGGAGAACACATATTCACCATTAATTCGTTGCTTATCAACATGCAAATCTGTTATATATTGGCTCTTAATTATTCCTTATTAAGTACTTATTAATGCCTTATTCTGCATGGCCTTATTATACAACCAGCAAGTCATTAACTAAGAGTGTTCCCTCTATAACCTCAGAATTATTCCTTATTAAGTGAAGTGAATTATATTTATATAGCGCTTTTTCTCTAGTGACTCAAAGCGCTTTACATAGTGAAACCCAATATCCCTTTTTGTTACATTTTAACCAGTGTGGGTGGCACTGGGAGCAGGTGGGTAAAGTGTCTTGCCCAAGGACACAACGGCAGTGACTAGGATGGCGAAAGTGGGGATTGAACCTGCAACCCTCAAGTTGCTGGCACGCCCGCTCTACCAACCGAGCTATACCGCCCCACATTATTATTAACCCCTAACCTTTATATTTTCCCTTATTGTCTAAATAACTCTAAATTAAGTCTTTTTTACTTCAATAAGCAACTAATTAATGGTGAATATGTTCCCCATACTAAAGTCGTACCAAATGTCCTTTTTGAACTTACAGGGTGAAGTTCTCCTCCAGGTAACAGCGGTTTCTCAGTAGCCCCGCCCACAGCTGCACGCCGATAATGCCGAAGATGAAGAAGACGAAGAAGCAGAGCAGGAGAACGTTGCCCAGCATGGGCAGCGTGTCCAGCAGCAGGTTGACCAGGATACGCATACCTGCAGACGAATTGATGGATAGTAAAAGTCAAGTCATTTATTTATCCTCTTGGATAGATTTTTTAAAAAAAGACACCATAAGAATGTAATTAAATGCATTGTTGATACCAATAAGACACTCAAAGTTTCAATTAAAAAGTGAAGGAAGGGTTATTGAGCGTAATGTAAGTTGTCATCGCAAATCCACATCATAAATGATTTTGATGATGACTTATGATCCATACAACAGTACAACAAACTATAAAAGGCCTAATGAGAAAGCAGCTTGTTTAACAATAGCATTTGACAGACACCCTGCATCGCAATCAATGACAACTTAATTCGCTGCTCGGACGTCATTGTCTGCAATTATCTTCCACCACAGGTATATTGTTCCCATGGTGTCAATAATCAAGGCGCACATTTGAGTTGATGCAGTATTTTTTAACGGGAAGTAGTATGGATTTACACAAAATGTCAACCCTGATGCATTACTCTAGAACAGGGGTGCTCACACTTTTTCTGCAGGCGAGCTGCTTTTCAATTGACCAAGTCGAGGACATCTACCTCATTCCTATTTATAATTTATATTTATTTATTTATGAAAGAGACATTTTTGTTAAGTTAATGGTGTTTAATGATAATACAAGCATGTTTAACACACATAGATTCCTTTCTTTCAAGAAGACAAGAATATAAGTTGGTGTATTTGATTCTGATGACTTGCATTGATTGGAATTAGACAGTGGTGCTGATAACGTCCGCATTTTCAAATGGAGGAAAAAAAAAAGTCCTCCTTTCTGTCCAATACCACATGAAAGTGGTTGGATTTGGCATCTCATTTGTCCAACTTGCATACTCCTTTTCAAACACTTTGTTATGAGAGTAGCATATGTGTGTGGCCCTTTAATGTCTGGCAGCAGGTGAGTGACGTCAGTGAGTGTGCGGGTGGGCAAGCAAGTGAGAAAGCGGTCGCTGAGGGCGGGGGAGAAATACATTGGCATCAAACTCCGTAGCTTGCTAGCTTGTGCACGCTAGCTTTCTGAGACTCTTATTTTGTTAGCACAGGCAGGATGAAACAGGTATTTTATGGTGAAGACAGGAACTGTGCAGTCGGTCTTTAGAGTTTTGACAGTAGGTACGGAGTCTCTAGAAATAAAATGTGTTTCTCTGCGTCCGCCCTGTTAGTGATTTTTTTCTTAAATATGAGCTCGCAGCAGCCAGCGTCATCTCACAAGATCCTCGGGTGCCGAGAATGTCAAACAACTGACGAAAGTGAAGTCTTGGTATGATTGATGATTGCTCATTTTTATGTATATTTTTTAATGCCTGGCTTGAGATCGGCTGACACCCTCCGAGATCGACCAGTCGATCGCGATCGACGTAATGGGCACCCCTGCTCTAGAATATGAACAACTGACTGGTTGTTATTCTGTTTAAAGGCCTACTGAAACCCACTACTACCCACCACGCAGTCTGATAGTTTATATATCAATGATGAAATATTAACATTGCAACACATGCCAATACGGCCTTTTTAGTTTACTAAATTACAATATTAAATTTCCCGCGGAGTTTCTTGTTGAAAACGTCGCGGAATGATGACGTGTGCGCGTGACGACCCGAGTTGCAGGGGACATATTAGCCCAGCACCATTTGGGGCTAAAAGTCGTCTCTTTTCATCGCGCAATTCATTAGTATTCTGGACATCTGTGTTGCTGAATCTTTTGCAATTTGTTCAATTAATAATGGAGAAGTCAATGTAGAAAGATGGAGGTGGGAAGCTTTAGCCTTTAGCCACACAAACACACGGTGTTTCCTTGTTTAAAATTTCCGGAGGTGAAACTTTACTATGGATCAGAGCGGTCAAGCGAACATGGATCCCGACCACTTGTCAACCGGCAGGTTTCGGTGAGAAAATTGTGGAAAAAAGTCGCCTCTTACCGAAGATCAGCTGAGCTTGCGCCATCCATGCAGCTGCCGTCGACTTCCCTCAGAGACTGGCGTCAAGGCACCCGTGGACCCATCCCTCCGAATATCAGGTACTATTTAATCTCACTAAAACACTAACAACACAATAGAAAGATAAGGGATTTCCCAGAATTATCCTAGTAAATATGTCTAAAAACATCTGAATCCGTCCCAATGCAATCGCCTTTTTTCTTTCTTTATTTATTTATTTTTCTAGTCCTTCGCTATCAATATCATCATCCACGAATCTTTCATCCTCGCTCAAATTAATGGGGAAATTGTTGTTTTCTCGATCCGAATAGCTCTTGCTGCTGGAAGCTCCCATTATAAACAATGTGAGGAAGTGAGGAGCCATCAACATGTGACGTCATCGTCTGCGACTTCCGGTAAAGGCAAGGCTTTTTTATTAGCGACTAAAAGTTGCGAACTTTATCGTCGATGTTCTCTACTAAATCCTTTCAGCGAAAATATGGCAATATCACGAAATGATCATGTATGACATATAGAATGGACCTGCTATCCCCGTTTAAATAAGAAAATCTCATTTCAGTAGGCCTTTAATCCTCTGTTTTCTTCAGATGGCTCTATATATATTGCCAAAAGTATTTGGCCACCTGCCTAGACTCACATATGAACTTGAAGTGCCATCCGATTCCTAACCCATAAGGTTCAATATGATCTTAGTCCACCTTTTGCAGCTATTTCAGCTTCAACTTTTCTGGGAAGGCTGTCCACAAGGTTGTAGAGTTTGTTTATAGGAATTTTCGACCATTCTTCCAAAAGCGCATTGGCGAGGTCACACACTGACGTTGGTCAAGAAGGCCTGGCTCTTAGTCACCGTTCTAATTCATCCCAAAAGTGTTCTTTCGGGTTCAGGTCAAGAGTCTGTGCAGGCCAGTCAAGTTCATTCACACCAGACTCTGTCATCCATGTCTTTATGGACCTTGCTTTGTGCACTGGTGCACAGTCATGTTGGAAGAGGAAGGGGCCCGCTACAAACTGTTCCCACAAGGTTGGGAGCATGGAATTGTCCAAAATGTTTTGGAATCCTGGAGCATTCAAAGTTCCTTTTACTGGAATTAAGGGGACAAACTAAACTCCAGAAAAACAACCCCACACTATAATTTGTCTTCCACCAAATTTCACAATCGGCACAATGTAGTCCGAAATGTACCGTTCTCCTGGCAACCTCCAAACCCAGACTCGTCCATCAGATTGCCAGATGGAAAAGTGTGATTCATCACTCCAGAGAACGCGTCTCCATTGTTTTAGAGTCCAGTGGTGACGTGCTTTACGCCACTGCATCTGACGCTTTGTATGACTTAGATTCAGCTGCTCAGCCATGGAAACCCACTCCATGAAGCTCTCTGCGTACTGTACGTGGGCTATTTGGAAGGTCACATGAAGTTTGGAGCTCCGTAGCAACTGACTGTGCAGAAAGTCGGCGACCTCTTTGCACTATTTGCTTCAGCATCCGCTGACCCTCTCTCTGTCAGTTTACGTGGCCTACCACTTAATGGCTGAGTTGCTGTTGTTCCCAAACTCTTACATTTTCTTATAATAAAGCTTACAGTTGACTTTGGAATATTTAGGAGCGAGGAAATTTCAAGACTGGATTTGTTGTACAGGTGGCATCTTATGACAGTTCCACGCTGGAAATCACTGAGAGGAGGCCCATTCTTTCACAAATGTTTGTAGAAACAGTCTCCATGTCTAAGTGCTTGGTTTTATACACCTGTGGCCGGGCCAAGTGATTAGGACACCTGATTCTGATCATTTGGACGGGTGGCCAAATACTTTTAGCAATATAGTGCAATACCTTTAATGTGTCATTAATTAGTGATGTACAATGTCACTGATTTTATTTCTGATCCAATGCCAAGTAAAATTCAGGCCGGTATCGGCGATACCGATCCGATACCAATACTTTGTGCAAATGTGTCTGCCAAAATTTTAAAAGTTGTGTACTTTTAAATAATAAAACATGTATCTAAAAAATAACAGTAAAAAAAGAGCAAAAAAAAAAGTAATGTAATGAGAAAAAGCTGACATTTTTAAACTAATAATAATAATAATAATATACTTAGTCACCTCTAGCAGAGGTTCTCAAATGGGGGTACGCGTAACCCTGGGGGTACTTGAAGGCATGCCAAGGGGTACGTGAGATTTTTTAAAAATAGCAACAAGTCAAAAATCATTTATAAATATACTTATTGAATAATACTTCAAGAAAATATGAATGTAAGTTCATAAACTGAAAAAAAAATGCAACAATGCAATATTCAGTGTTGACAGCTAGATTTTTTTGTGGACATGTTCCATAAATATTGATGTTATAGATTTCTTTTTTTTGTGAAGAAATGTTTAGAATGAAGTTCATGAATCCAGATGGATCTCTATTACAATCCCCAAAGAGGTCACTTTAAGTTGATAATTACGTCTATCTGTAGAAATCTTCTAAAAACTTGTTGAAAATAACCAAGTGATTCAACTATAAATAGTTATTTTTATATATATTTTTTCCAAATAGTTCAAGAAAGACCACTACAAATGAACAATATTTTGCACTGTTATACAATTTAATAAATCAGAAACTGATGACAATGTGCTGTATTTTACTTCTTTATCTCTTTTTTTTCAACCAAAAATGCTTTGCTCTGATTAGGGGGTACTTGAATTAAAAAAAATGTTCACAGCGGGTACATCACTGAAAAAAGGTTGAGAACCACTGACCTACAGCACAAAGTTATGTCTAATAATGTCTGCAAAAATATCAAAATGCCCTGTTTGCCCTCACCGGGGTCACGTCTAACACTGAATGATATTATTACACAATTGCCTACACATTTGATGACTTGTTTTTTTTTTTAATGTACATCAATGTAAAAAAAAAAAAAAAAAAATGTAGATTTTACAGTAAAAACCGACAGGTCAGTCGCAAAATGTTACTGTCAAATTTACAGTGTTTTATTTAGCATGTTACTGTAAATGCAAAAAAAACAGTACCACTGTTTTACACGGAACAAAACTGGCAGCTCAGTTGATGGAATTATACAGTGTTGTTTTTTTTTACTGTAAATATAACATTCTGGCAATTTAGCTGGCGGATTTTACCGTAAAAACCGTGTGCTATTGTGAATAGCAAGACATTACCACTGTTTTTTATGGTAAAAAAAATTGCCAGCTCAGTTGCCAGCATTTTATGGTCAAAAAACAATGGTACTGTTGTACAGTAAAATGCTGTAAAACCACAGTAAATTTCTTAAAGTCGCTGTAAAATCTATTTATTAGATTTGATAATTTGATGAACAACTTGCTTTGAAATCATAAGTCAAGCGGATAAAAAAAAGTATTTATTTCTAGTTTAACAAACACATTGTTTGAATTTAAGATAATAATAATAAAAATAATAATAATAATACATTTTACTTATAAGGCGCCTTTCTGGGCACTCAAGAACACCGTACAAAATCAAAACAATGAAATCAAATTGGATAAAAACGACAACAACAACAACAAAGATAGATAAGATAAGATGATTACAGTGAATAAGCAGTCAGGAATAGGTGTGTTTTGAGTTTTGATTTAAAGACTTACATTTTGAATCTAAGTTACGAAGGTCTGTATTACGACTGTGTGGCATATTGTTGCCGGATTTGTTCCTCCGAAGATGCGTAGACATGAACACAGCAAAGGTATTTTATAATGAATTTATTTAACTAAGAAAAGGAGCTAAGGATCAAAAACACTGGAGCTAATAGAAAAGCTAACAAAGGTCGCTAGCATAGAAGCCAGTAATAACAAACAGAAAAACTAGACTTGGGACGAAGGCACACAAAAGGGAAAACAAATCATTAGCGTGAGAGCTAGAATGAATACAAAGGCGTAGCGTGAAAGCTAGCGAGAATATAAATGCGTAGCGTGAAAGCTAACGAAAAAATACATACGAGTCGTCACTTTTGCATGAAAGCAAACTAGGATCCCAGGAATACTGAACAGAAAAGGCTGGCTTACATAGGATGGTGATTAGAAAAACAGGTGTGCGTAAACCGGGAGTAGCAGGTGGAACTAATATGTAACCATGGTGACGAAGCAAACAGAAAATAAGGACGTCAAACAGCAGAGTGATACCAAAATGGAATAAAAGCAACAATGTGGTGATGATCCGACCATCGGATCACAACAGTCTGGTGGTAGAGTTCCAAAGATGTGGGGCAGAGCGGCTGGTGGACAGTTTAAATAATGGGACAGTGAGATGGATGGATGAAGAACAGGGGTGTCAAACTCAACTACAGAGTGGGCCAAAATTTAAAACTGAACAAAGCCGCAGGCCAAGGTTGAACAAATTAACCTTTTAATAGGGACCCAAACAAGTTTTGCATTGAATATTGAACAAACAAGGCTTAAATAGGGCAGGGGTTAGTGCATCTGCCTCACAATACGAAGGTCCTGAGTAATCCTGGGTTCAGTCCCAGGCTCGGGATCGGTAGCGGGGGGTGTATATTGTAGCATTTCGGAAGAGTTAGTGCTGCAAGGGGTCCTGGGTATTTGTTCTTTTGTGTTTACGTCGTGTTACGGTATAGGTGTTCTCCCGAAATGTGTTTTGTCATTCTTGTTTGGTATGGGTTGACAGTGTGGCGCATATTTGTAACAATGTTAAAGTTGTTTATACGGCCACCCTCAGTGTGACCTGTATGGCTGTTGACCAAGTATGTGTGTGTGAAAGCTGCATATATTATGTGACTTGGCCAGCACGTTGTTTATATGGAGGAAAAGAGGACAGTGCATTTAAAGCACGCTCCCAGTATTGTTGTCCAGGTGGAAATCGGGAGAATGGTTGCCCAGGGAGATTTTCGGGAAGGGCACTAAACTTCGGGAGTCTCCCGGGAAAATTGGGAGGGTTGGCAAGTATGAGTATTAGCGGTGAATGTGGTATTACCGGCCGGCCAGCTCCAATGTTCATTTGATATTACCTCAAGGGCCAAATGAAATTAAACGGCGGGCCAAATTTGGCTCGCGGGCCAGAGTTTGACACCCATGATGAAGAAGATCTTGGGGAACGTGAGGGCGTGGCGAAATGGAACAGGTCAGAGAGATATGACGGAGAGAGGTGATCATATATTTGTTACATTATAATTTTTATGCCTGGGAGATACAGGCGGAGAACCGAAATGTCTGGCGTCAATCGGTTAGTATTGCAGAGGTTGATTCGGTGAGAGGCCAGCACGCAGAGGAGAAGGGAGATAGGAGGAAACATACTGCAACTACCATTGCACAGCAGGTCTCTCCACATGTTTGAACTAAGGCTATGTCTACACTAAGCCGGATAACCCCTTAAAGGAATAATTATTTAGCCTAAGCCCCATTTCAGTCACGCTAAACCAGCGTTTAAGGTTCCCCTCCTCAGACAATTTTTTTACACGCCGTGTATTTCCTAAATCTCCGGCTCTTAGCTTTGTATGGACTCATCAATCGTTTACAAACTAAGTTCGGAGAGGAAGTGACGCAACAAAGAACGCGCCACTGCCAGCTTCACAATAAAGCGGTTTCGGAAGTCGGAGCTAACCACTGGAAATATGGAGGTGAGTCATCCAGACATGTCCGTGTTTGTCATTCCTCTATGTGTACAGACACATGTTTAAATCACACTTGAACACCTTAAGAGAAAGCGATTGCAGCTATTCGGGATACAACACTTCTCAGACAGCAAGAGAACGTTCAAATGTCCAGGTCAGCTGTGATTCTACTTACCAAAAAACTTTGTCCATTTGTCGAAGGAGAGACAACGAGAACGCGAGCTCCCGTGGATGTGATAACAAAGGTAGCGTGTGCTTTGTATTACCTGGCCGTCAAGGGAAGACTGTGGGGTGAGGGGGTCTTAAACGACCATAAAGATAAGGTTAGGTGGGATTTACCCTTGATAACCTTAGGTTATCAGAATCAGAAATACTTTAATAATCCCCGAGGGGAAATTTAAATTTTCAGCACAATCCCATTCAAGGTCAGACAAACATTCCAGGGAGACAAAACAGGATCGCTGACGGGTCTGCTAACTTGCGGCGCCCCTTGCAAAAAAGGTGAGATACATACAGGTAACCATGGAATGGGAGAGAAAAATAAAAATAAAATTCCCAAGTGCAAAAGGGACTGTCACTCAAGAACTGGCTTGTACAGCCATGCTAGGTGTTGTCAACAAACACGAATGTACTGGATCAACAAAACATGTTGAAAAAGTAAAACTGTGAAAATTATAATTAGTCTATTGTATTATGACAACACTCACTTTAACTGGAAATATATTACTAATAATTGACTAAAATAGGATGACACAACAGGGCTTCACGGTGGCAGAGGGGTTAGTGCGTCTGCCTCACAATACGAAGGTCTTGCAGTCCTGGGTTCAAATCCAGGCTTGGGATCTTTCTGTGTGGAGTTTGCATGTTCTCCCCGTGAATGTGTGGGTTCCCTCCGGGTACTCCGGCTTCCTCCCACTTCCAAAGACATGCACCTGGGGATAGGTTGATTGGCAACACTAAATTGTCCCTAGTGTGTGAATGTGAGTGTGAATGTTGTCTGTCTATCTGTGGTGGCCCTGCAATGAGGTGGCGACTTGTCCAGGGTGTACCACGCCTTCCGCCCGATTGTAGCTGAGATAGGCACCAGCGCCCCCCGCGACCCCAAAAGGGAATAAGCGGTAGAAAATGGATGGATGGGACAATGACACAACTATTTAAATAAAAACAATAAACTATTAACAATAAGTACCATTAAAACAAGAAAACAATTAATACAATTAATAATTAAACAAGTGTCTGGTCCAAGAGCGTAAATTAGCATGGTATTCTGTGACTAAGCTGCCAAAGAGAATATTTATGTTTAAAAAATATGTTATTGCATTGAGGCAAAATGGAGCGCATGTATTTTTTTCTTTTAAAATAATAATACATTTAGTAAGAAAATATGAAGTACTTGAATGACGCATAGGCTTTCGAGAGACAGATAAAATGATGTGGCGGCCCAGATCTGGGCTTGAGTTAGACACCTGTGCCATGACTCATTGACCTTTTGTTAAGCTTATGAAATGTTAACAATAAAGGTTGTCAATAGTATTTGTGGTATAACTCACAGAGGGCACCACACTAGTTGAGGTTTAACCAACAGCGCCTCTGCTGGTGGGAGCCTGGTAGTGCACTCCATTTTGCCTCAATGCAATTCAATCGGTCTTTTTCATTCTTCCCAGTCCGACCCGCTGCCTCTCTGAGATGTCTTGTTCACAGACAAACATAACCTGCTGGTGGAGGCATCTAACAGCAACACCCGACCGTTGTGAGATGCGCAAGCGCGGAACAGAAATAGAGTCATGGCGGTTCAGGGGTGGCAGGAGATAACAGCTTCTCTGGAGGAGGCGGTAGACATCAGACAAACACTTGAGAGGCAACAGTGGGAGATACAAAATGAGAAGGAACCACTCCGCTCTGACAAAGCCAGAATATCAGAAACAGATGCAACGACTCCACTACCTACCCAAAAAGAAAAGACGCCTGTGATTAAAGCTTTAATTAGATTGACTGTCAAGTAAAATGATGACCTCATCCCCTGGGCGAGAGCTGTCCCGCAGTGATGACACGTTGGGATGTGATTAGTGAGGTCTGATGACTGACTGGGGGAAAGAGGTGAAACCGACGGATGAGATACCAGCACCAGACGTGTGTGTGTGTAAGTGTAGTTGTGTTTTCTGACAATCTGAGGACACACAATGCCTAAGGCCCCTCCTTACACTAAGGGTAAATCCCACCTAACCTTATCCTTGTCCACACAAACACACAATAGTCGTTTAAGACTGAATTTAACTTATTCGATCAATATCCAGTGTTGTAGTATTTCAATTACCTGGAATCCAGTGTGCTGTGGGGCCCTGTTGTAGTGCATCACACCTGAGCCATCATAAATTAATCAAATCTTTATTGGAAATGTGAAAGTAAACGATTTGATAAAGAACGTTTTACGTCAATCAATCTAAGGATCTAGATATCTGGTCACTCTTTTGCTTTCACCTTCATTGTCTATTAGTTTTTGCTGACTTTATATACTCTGGGCCTAGATGTTGATTCCGTGACATATATGGTGAACAATAACTGATACAGTCTGCTTTGCCAGTCCAAATACATTCAATGTTTTTCGTAGTCTTGACTCGACGGCCAGGTAATACAAAGCACACGCAATCTTTTTTTTAATCACATCTATGGGTGTCCACATTCTCGTTGTCTCTCCTTCGACAAATGGACAACGTTTTTCAGTAAGTAGAATTACAGCTGTCCTGGACATTCGAAAGTTCTCTCGCAGTCTGAGATGTGTTGTATCTGAAATAGCTGCAATCGCGCGTTTCCTTAGCTTAAGGTTTTAGGTTTTTTAAAATAATTTATTATCTTTTTTGTCATGAAAAAGGGAGTTTTTTGGGGGTTGGTGCACTAATTGCAAGTGTATCTTGTGTTTTTTATGTTGATTTGAGAAAGAAATAAAAATAAAATAAATGAAAAAAAAATAATGAAAAATTATTCTTCTGCCCGGTGGTTGGGGACCACTGATCTAAGTCACAGCAGCTCAGACGAGGGTGGGGAGCGTTTCCACAGAGTGTTTCCAGAGCGAGCCTAAAAAAGGGGCTGTCAGGGACCGACGCGGAAGTAGATTTTTACAACAAAGTTCTGAAGCTTAGTGATATATTAGATTGCTAGTGGAGGTTTTTTTTACCGTATGCGTTCATATTTTGTTGTTTGTTGCATTTCGCTTGATTGTAAAATATGTCGATCGAGAGGGGATGTGACGTTCTTGTGTTGTCAATATTCAGTGTTTTATTGTTTATAGTTAATATTGTATACCTCACATTCTTTTATGTAAATTCTGGGTGTCTCATTCAGTAAAAAAAAGTGTTTAATTCCAATCAGTTTTTTAAGGCGGTCTGTCATTTAATCAGACATTATTGTGAGGTTCTGTATTAGTGTTCCTAAAAATAGATAAACCGGCCCCCCGAACACTTTCTTTTTTCTAAATTTGGCCACTCGAGTGAAAATAATTGCCCACGCTGGACCTTAGGTCAAATAAGGTTATGAAGAAAATGTTGAAATCCCAACATAAGTGACTGACACGTGTGTGCGTGTGTGTTTGTGTGCGTGTGTGTGTGTGTGTGTTCTTGTATATCTACCCTTCTTGAGACATCAAAAAGGAAAAGTACCTTCCATAAGAGGACCGGTGAACAAGTTATGACCAAAATCATAGTCCCAATACTGAAAACCATACCGGAGTCCGTGAACATTGCTCCAAAGTCAAATTGTTTTGTTGATTTAATGTGCATTCAAAAGTAAACATTGACAGGTGCAAAGGCAGCAATATTTGATAAAACAAGACTGCAGCTAAAGAAGGACTTCCCTATTCATCCCTTAAAAAACCCCGCCAGATGAACAGCTGATTTTACGACTTCCGGTGCTGACGTAAGACAACCCGCGTCCCATATGTGACCGTGGGATGAACAAATACACTACGGTACTAAGACCACATTGGCCATTAACAGTTCGCTTCTACAGCTGTATTGCCCAAAGTGCGTGACTTTTGACATTTCTCATTGGCCTTAAGCACATTACAAAAAATAGAGATCTCATTTGCACCCCTGGTGGTGAAAGCTATGAAAATTAGGGTGGTTCCTAAAAAGAGGGATTTTTCAAATTGACTCTTTGTCGGTTTTAAAAGTGCTCCCCCTCTGGTCAACATATGAAACAACAAGTGTGTGTAAAAAATTAAAATGCACCCCCTTTGGCCTAAATCTATTAAAAAAAAAGAATATTAATTTAAAAAAAAATAATATATATATATATATATATATATAAGTTTAAAGGGACGTACTGTAAAAACTAAGTAAATAATGGAGATTAAAAACCAATTACGAACACAAAATAAAAATAAAAACTAAAAAAAACAAATAAAAACTTACCTTTTTTAATATTTGCATTGTATGTTTATATTGTATGTTTATATAGGGACGGGTGGCGCAGTGGGAGAGTGGCCGTGCGCAACCCGAGGGTCACTGGTTCAAATCCCACCTAGAACCAACCTCGTCACGTCCGTTGTGTCCTGAGCAAGACACTTCACCCTTGCTCCTGATGGGTGCTGCTTGGCGCCTTGCATGGCAGCTCCCTCCATCAGTGTGTGAATGTGTGTGTGAATGGGTAAATGTGGAAGTAGTGTCAAAGCGCTTTGAGTACCTTGAAGGTAGAAAAGCGCTACACAAGTACAACCCATTTATCATTTATTTATTTATATTATTATTGTTGGAAATACACATTCTTTTATATCTAGAAAGGGTGGTCCTAAAGAGGTATTTTTCAGAGGTCTCAAGAAGGTAACACATACAATAACGTGTGTGTGTGTGTGTGTGTGTTCTTGTGTTCCCACCCTTCTTGAGACATCAACAAAGAAAAGTACCTACCTTATGTGGACCGGTGAACAAGTTAAGACCAAAATCATGGTCCCATTACGGAAAACCATTGCATCTAATAGAGAATGTGTGTGTGTGTGTGTGTGTGTGTGTGTGTGTGTGTGTGTGTGTGTGTGTGTGTGTGTGTGTGTGCGTGTGTGTGTGTGTGTGTGTGTGTGTGTGTGTGTGTGTGTGTGTGTGTGAGATCATTAGCGTGGCGTACCGCTGTTGCCAAACCGATGTTTGTGTTTTTAGCGTCGTGCTGTGATTCGTGAGTAACAACTCGACAGCGGGCTAATGTGTCATCAAGACCGCCGTTTAGTTCAGCTGTAGACGCGGTGAATGACAGGTGAGACGGCTAGAAAGACGACGGCGGTAATGACGGGGCAAAACACCTGTGGTGCCATCGCCTCACGTGAAGTGAGTCGGCAACACGATTCAGGCTTTAAAAAAATAAAAAAAGGAAACGTAATAAAGGTGATCTCAATCATGTGCTAATTATTATGATTGCATCTTGATTATGGGTACATTTACTTTCACACTTGTGAAGATAAAGGTTGCAGCAATTAATGTGTTTGTTTGAAAAATATGTTCTCTATCATTTTTCTCATCAACTGCTTTTGCAAATGGAGAGCAGAAGTGTTGCGTGTGTGTGCGTGTGTGTGTGCGTGTTCTTGTATTTCTACCCTTCTTGAGACATCAACAAGGAAAAGAACCTTCAGTATGAGCACCGGTGAACAAGTCAGGACATAAATCATGGTCCAAAAACAGAAAACCATTGCATCTAATAGAGAATGTCTCATTTGCACCCCCTGGTGGTGAAATATATAAAAATTACAATGGTCCGAAAAAGGAGGGATTTTCATTCATTCATTCATTTTCTACCGCTTATTCCCTTTTGGGGTTGCGGGGGGCGCTGGCGCCTATCTCAGCTACAATCGGGCGGAAGGCGGGGCACACCCTGGACAAGTCGCAGGGCCAACACAGATAGACAGACAACATTCACACTCACATTCACACACTAGGGCCAATTTAGTGTTGCCAATCAACCTATCCCCAGGTGCATGTCTTTGGAGGTGGGAGGAAGCCGGAGTAACCGGAGGGAACCCACGCATTCACGGGGAGAAAAAATGTAAGTGCTCCCCACTCTGGTCAACATATGAAATAAGAGTATGTAGGAAATTGAAATGCGCCCCCTTTGGCCAAAATTAATAAGAACAATAAAAATAGATATGAGACTAAACGCAGTCTTTTTCTCACAATCTGTTCACTTTTCCCTTATAAAATTAGGAACAATTTCTCTTATTATTTTTGTTTCTGTAATATTGCAATATTTTCTGGAAAAATCATTACTTTTTTGATGTAAAAGTATTACTTTTTAATGCAAAACGGTGACATTTGTCATATGAAATTCTAACTTGTATCACAATATTGCCAATTCTTTTGTTGTTCTTGTAAAATAGTGACATGTTTTGAGTAAAATTATGACTTTTTTCATCCTTTTGCCAAGTAAAATTACGATTATTATTATAGTATTGCCAACATTTTAAAGTTTTCCTATAAAATTGTGACTTTTGCCGATTAAAATTACGACTCTTTTCATAGAGTTGCCAAAATTTTAAGCTTTTATTGTAAAATTCCAACTTTTATCATAATGTTGCACAAATGTTCAGTTTTGCTTGTCGCATTTTGACTGCCGTTGAGTAAAATTAAGACTTGTATCATAATACTGCCAAAAATTCTATGTTTTTCTTGTGAAATTGTGACCTTTTTCTTGTGAAATTCCAGCACATTTTTAACAACATTCTTTTTTGTATTTAAATAGTATGTATATATTATTAATGTTGGAAATACAACTCTTTATACATCTACAAAGGGTGGGCCCAAGAGGTAGGCATTTTTCGGAGGTTTCATGAAGGCAACAAATACAAGAACGTGTGTGTGTGGTCTTGTATTTCCACCCTTCTTGAGACATCAACAAAGAAAAGTACCTTCCTTATGTGGACCGGTGAACAAGTTAGGACCAAAATGATGGTCCCAATACGGAAAACCATTGCATCTAATAGAGAATGTCTCATTTGCACCCCCTGGTGGTGAAATATATCAACATTACAGTGGTCCGAAAAAGGAGGGATTTTGTTGGTTTTAAAAGTGCTCCCCCTCTGGCTAACGTATGAAATAACAAGTGTGTGTAAAACATTTAAGTGCTCCCCACTCTGGTCAACATATGAAATAACAAGTGTGTGTAGAAAATTGAAATGCGCCCCCTTTGGCCAAAATTAATAATAAAAATAAAAATAGATATGTATTCATATGTACTCATATGTATTCATATTCTGTTTCTGTAATACTGCAATATTTTCTTGAAAAATCATTACTTTTTAAATGTAAAAGTATTACTATTTAATGCAAAATGGTGACATTTGTCATATAAAATTCTTGTAAAATTATTGTCACTTGTAAAAAAGTGACATTTTTGGAGTAAAATTATGACTTTTTTCATAACTTTGCCAAGTAAAATTCCGATTGTTATTATAGTATTGACAACATTTTCAAGTTTTCTTTTAAAATTGTGACTTTTGTCGAGTAAAATTACGACTCTTTTCATAAAATTGCCAAAATGTTTTGTCATAATATTGCCCAAATGTTCAGTGTTTTTTGTCGTATTTAAATTACTTTGAGTAAAATTACAACTTGTATCATAATGCTGCCAAAATTCTATGTTTTTCTTGTGAAATTGTGACCTTTTTCTTGTGAACTGCACATTTTTCACAACAAACTCTTTTATATTTGCATAGTATATATGTATTAATGTTGTAAATACAACTCTTTATACATCTAGAAAGGGTGGGCCTAAGAGGTAGGCATTTGTCGGACGTCCCGTGAAGGTAACAAATACAAGAACGTGTGTGTGTGTGCGTGTGTGTGTGTGTGTGTGTGTGTGTGTGCGTGTAGTGGCGGCTGGAGGCGAGTCTAAATGTGTTTGTTCCCAAGGGGCCTTGTCATTAGACCGCAGTTCCATTAGGCCTAATTGGGTGAGGAGAGGGGGGTAGAGGGGGAGATAGAGACAGAAAACTAGAATGAGACAAGGCCTTAAGGTGCACCGCAAAGACAAATGAAGAAATATATGCAAAAGAAAAAAAAAAAGGAAACAATATTTCACAAACTTCAGCATTGACAAGACTATGGAAAGGAAACTTTGATACATGTAAGAGTAGTCAGCGTGCAGCTTGTATAGCGGTACAGATTCGGTCTTTATAAGCTGGCAACACAAGTGATATCACATCACAAAGAACATGTCCGGATTCTGTAACAAATGTGAATATATAAGTTTTTGGCGCCATCCATAATGCAGAGAAGGCAGGCGATGTGCAAGCAGATAATCCATGTATTATATAAAGTTTAAGTTAAAGTAACCATGAATGTCACACACACACAAAGTGTGGCGAAATTATTCCCTGCATTTGACTCATCACCCTTGATCACTCCCTGGGAGGTGAGGGGAGCAGTGAGCAGCAGCGATGGCAGCGCCCGGGAATCGTTTTTGGTGATTTAACCCCCAATTCCAACCATTGATGCCGAGTGCCAAGCAGGGAGATAATGGTCCCATTTTTATAGTCTTTGGTATTGAACTCACGACCTACCAATCTCAGGGCGAACTCTCTACAAAGCAGAATATCGAAAACAAAAAACACAGGCGAGGTGGCGAGCAGTCAATCAAGGATGAAAAGGCCCAAAAAAATAGCAAAAAGCTAAAGGAGGGATGCAAAACATGAACTAAGGGGTGCACTCAACAAAGCACCAGCGCCGTCGGAAACACGGCACTGGCCTATAAAAGAAAGCCCTCATACCGTGATTATCAACAGCTGAGGGTCCTAATCATCAAACATAGGCAGGTGTGCCAATCAGCACTCTACGCTGGCTGCAACGAGGCAAGGGAACACCGCGCAGGAAGTGGAAAAACAGGGAAGGAGTGCTGACACTGAAACTAACACTGGGGAAAAATATCCAAATCCAAAGCAGCCATGAAGGCTTATGACACTTAATCTACTAAAGGTTTGCATGCATTAAAACACGTGGAAACTTGATAGTGCACGGAAAAACTGATTTCCAGTCAATAAATGAAGAAAATTGAAAGCGCAATCCATTTAGCGTGTCTGTCCTTGTTAATACGCAGAATATATGCAGATTATCGGAACACCCACTATAGTAAGTATAGCATATGTAAATATAGTCATATAGCTCCAGCAATGTGATTCATCAAGCATGAAACTGTTTGGCGACCACAATTTAGCACGTTTGAAATGTTTGTGCAAACTGGCACACAAAAGGCTGTGCTGCTGTCAGGAAGAAATATTTATGTAATTTATGTGCATACAGTTCTGGTCAAAAGCTTACATACACTTGTAAAGAACGTAATGTCATGGCTGTCTTGAGTTTCCCCTAAACGTATTGCTGGGTATTGTGGCCAAACAGATCATTTTTTGTTTCATCTGACCACAGAGCTTTCCTCCAGAAAGTCTTATCTTTGTCCAAGTGATGTCAGAAACAAAAATTGAGCTGTTTGGCCACAATACCCAGCAATATTTTTGGAGGAGAAAATGTGAGGCCTTTAATCCCAGGAACACCAAGCCTACCGTCAGGCGTGGTGGTGGAGGTATTTTGCTCTGGGCCTGTTTTGCTGCCAATGAAACTGATGCTTTACAGAGAGTAGATGGGGTAATGAAAAAGGAGGATTACCTCCAAATTCTTCAGGATAACCTAAAATCATCAGCCTGGAGGTTGGGTCTTGGGCACAGTTGGGTGTTCCAACAAGACAATATCCAAAAACACATGTCAAAAGTGGTAAAGGAATGGCTATATCAGGCTACAATTACGGTTTTAGAATGGCCTTCCCAAAGTCTTGACTTAAACATGTGGACAATGCTGAAGAACAAACACATTTAGCTGAACTGCACCAATTTTGTCAAGAGGAGTGGTCAAAAATTAATTCAGTAGCTTGTGGATGGCTACCAAAAGCGCCTTATTTCAGTGAAACTTGCCAAGGGACATGTAACCAAATATTAATATTGCTGTGTGTATACTTTTGACCCAGCAGATTTGGTCACATATTCAGTAGACCCATAATAAATCCATAAATAAACCAAACATCATGAATGTTTTTTGTGACCAACAAGTTTGTGCTCCAAACACTCTATCACAAAAAAATAAGACTTGTAGAAAGTATTGGAAACTCAATACAGCCCTGACATTATGTATGTCAACTATTGACCATGACTGTATATGACATAGCCATAGCCAGTCTAAATTAGCATTAAGTTTGCACATTTTTGAAAAATAGAACCATACTTTACATTTAAGTGTTTTCTATCAGTCATACTTGCTTTGTTGGCATGGAAAATTGCACCATTACCAAGTGTGTTTGAGTCCGTGTTTAGGCAACAAACGTATCTAAATATGGCTGTGGAAGGGGGCGTGGCCTGTGGACTTGCCGCGGGACGGGATGTTGCCACGACCGGCTTCGAAGACAGCGACAGGTACGTAGATGGCCCAGGTGAGCCTTGATATCTAAACACCTGTCGCCTTTATTAGCAGCAGCCGTGATGAAACGAGTGGTGGGGGTTGTAGGTGCTGCTAAGCGGACGCAGCAGACAAAGACACTTGAAAACCAAAATCCTCTGCACCTTTTTTTGAAAATAAAACAGTGTTATACCCCTCCTGGTAGTGTGTGGTGGAGCGAAGAACCCACTAGAGGGAAACCTCTACAATGGCACTGTTTGGTTTTATGTGAATTGATGTCCAGTACTACCAACGGTGTTCGGTCTGTGCCTATAACATTTTAATTTGATAGCCAGCCCTCGTCAGTGTAGATTTTTTAAGGCAGTATAATTGTGCTATCCATTATTGTCTTAATAGCCAACCTCCGGACTGATGGTTTTTAGGTTGTCCTGAAGAATTTGGAGGTAATCCTCCTTTTTCATTGTCCCATTTACTCTCTGTTAAGCACCAGTTCCATTGGCAGCAAAACAGGCCTAGAGCATAATACTACCACCACCATGCTTGACGGTAGGTCTGGTGTTCCTGGGATTAAAGGCCTCTCACCTTTTCTCCTCCAAACATATTGCTGGGTATTGGGGCCAAACAACTCCATTTTTGTTTTATCTGACATAACATGGACAAAGATAAGACCTTCTGGAGGAAAGTTCTGTGGTCAGATGAAACAAAAATGGAGCTGTTTGGCCACAATACCCAGCAATATATTTGGAGGAGAGAAGGTGAGGTCTTTAATCCCAGGAATACCATGGAAGGGAATATTACAACTAAGATGCAAGTTACAGTCAGCTGGCGTGTTATAAAGCACAATAATTACAATAGAAATATTTTTTCCGGGGCGAAAAAAGGCTTGATTCAACTTCATGGCAAAGACTACCTGATGAGGCCTTACAGCGTATTCTTTACGCTACTGCCATCGGAAGTCTTAAAATTGGAACTGCATGCAAAATCTATGATATCATGCTTGCAAATGAGACTCTGAAATGTAATACTAAAACAAGGCATAACAACTGGACAGCAGAGTTATCATAATAACAAATGTTTTCCATTATTTAACAATGAACATTTACAGTATTGACACACACACACTGAAAATACTGAAAAATGGTACTGTTATCAATTCCCAGGTACTGGGTTTCGGAGAGTCAAATTTGAAAGGTGCCCATCCCGAACACTGGCTACTCTGAAGTTAGGGTTGTACCTCGATACTAATGAATCATATTCAGTATTATACCGCCTCTAAAAAAAAAAAAGGTCCCCACTCCACCAACCCCTCGTCGTCGTCATGTCACATTATTGTTGGTCTATGAGCAGAGGAACATGTTCGGCAGCGCACAATCACAGAGTACTTAAAAAACAGACAGTTTGTGGACAGAAAAGGGAGAATGGACGCATTTTGGCTCAAAATTTATGATAAAAGTGAAGATTTAACACTGAAACACCCTCAGGAAGAGATATTTTAAGAAATGGCTATCAAACTAACGGCTAAGGTCCATCCACATTCGGCAGTGTTTTAGCTACTTCTAAATCACTAATCCTCGCCTCCATGGCGACAAATAAAGTATGTTTCTTACAAGTATCATCCCAGCAGGACGAGGAATAGCTAAATATGCTTCACTACACACCATAGCTCACCGTTCCTGTATCTAAACAAACGCCATGGGTGGATCTACACCTAACATCAACGGTAATGATACCAAGTAGAGGAGCGTATCTAATCGATACTACTATGATTACATCAATATTTTTTAAATCCACAAAATCTAT